>NC_133030.1:38251250-38610625 GCF_048771995.1 Taeniopygia guttata
ATGTAAAAACAGTTCAATTTCTGTACTTAACACATTAAAACCAAAATTATCCCTCATTAAGCACATAAATGAAATGTATTCCTGCCATCTGCAGAAAGTTAGGAAGGCTCTGGTTAGGATGACAATAAAACATCACTTGACATGCTAAAAGAAATTACATTAAAATGGTTAAAAAGAAAGATAAAAGATGAAATAAAAACACCACTGCAAACTGCAAAGGTTTAGGATTAACAAGGCACAGGGACCTACCAACACAGAATTATCCAACAAGATTTCCTGCACAAAAACAAATGACAACCAGTCATGACAAAACCAAAATAGGTATCACAGTGATATCAACCACACATGGAGACTGTAACATGAAAGCTCAGCATATAATAAAATTTGGAATCTTATCTCAAACATACCAAAAGCCTAATTTGCTTAGTTCATTTCTCTTATTTTTCATGTTGAACACACTTAAATTCCAATCCAACTTCCACTAAAATTAATACTTAAACAGTACCAAGACAACATCACAGCATAGTTATTAACATTGCAAACTTATTGTGTTTCAATATTGATCCTTTTGTTAATATCTTAGAGCTCAAAACTGGCATTCACTATGTTGAGAAATATTATACCATAGGCTTACACAGATAAGCTCTTTAGAAGTCTTTGCTCACCTAAGTTATTTTCAGAGCTAATCTTTACATTATTAAAAGCATATTCTGCTGTATTCTGTACAGAAAACATCTGTAAATCTGTATTCTGCTGGAGCCAAGAATTCAAATATCAGGACAAGTATGCATTATTGTTAGAAGCCCTGTGAAAAATCCAACTGACAAGCAGGGAACAGTCTCAGAAGCTGAAGGGAAGATGGATATTGACAAGCACATGTACACACCGTAAACCAAACCAAAACAAAAACCCCAGAAAACATGAACCAGTGAGGCAGTGTGTCCATTGCCTAAGTCATGTTTTACTGGTGCTAGCACAGTTACAACCTGAGCTGTTTGAATACACTAGAGACCTGAGCCATCTCATGCTGTAGGGGCCTGGAAGACAGGTGGAGGAGGCAGCTTGCAGCTGCCTGCACAAGAAATTGTGTTAGTATCCTAATGATGGAAAAAAGAAATTAAGAGGGAGGAGAAGGAGAACAGGGAGGATTATGAGAGAGTGGAGGGACATAAAAGACAAAGTGAAAAGGAAGTGGGGGAGGGGGGGAGATGGCAGGAGAATGAGGACTATAAAAAGGCAAGTTCAAAAGCACAGACATTTAGCAGAATCCTTGGGCAAAGAGGGTGGAGAGGGGTGTTGGTTCAAATGCTACTAAAAAAAAATATTTTTTTGCATTTTTTGCATATTAGTTTTCAAGATTTTATAAGTGAAAATTCAGGTTTCTATGGATGGAGGGGGAGAAGATCACACATCTGATTGCAGATTCTTTGCCTCTCCTGTTTTTCTTCCCTAAATAAATAATGGAACGGTGAATATCCATACGGTCTAGGGCCTAGCTTTTGCACGCTACTTCCCCTAAGACTTCAAAATGCAATGCAAAGGAGGATTGTCACACCTTGTTCTCCAAATTGCAGACATTTAAACTCATGAAGAATAACTAGCTCAGTGTCACCTTGCAAGTAAACAGCACAGTGAAGTGCAGATTTCAGATCCAGTAACTTTTTCTGCTTCCCTAATGAGATGGCGATTTAGTGGGTGGAAACTACATGAATGGATGTTGAGTTTTACAAATGTAGAATTCTTCTTGTGCAATTATCTTCTCACAGACCTGCAAAGCACACACTCAAAAAACCTTATTTATGACACTCTTCAGAGGCATACTGACATTACTGAATTGTCAGTGCTAGCAAGACTAGCCTTGTTGTACAAGTTCATGAAGAAAAGGTAACCCATGTGAGGCCACTGACTCTGGTGGACTCCTTTTGCAGGAAGCATACAGTCATTTCTGGGATAGAGGGGAACACACTTGGATGAGTGAACACACACACTCAAGCCATACCACTGCTTCTTAATCAACTAATTTAGTATTATGAAGTTCATAACTGCTGTATGAAGTACTTTGAGACAACTTGTAAGAACAATAAAAATCGGTAATATTATATAGACAACTTTGTACATGATATCCTCTATATTGGTAGGTATTCAATATTAATAGAGAGATTGAAGCAGACTGTACATGGACTTACAAATGCTTCCAAAAGCTACCACACCCTCCAAGCAAGACACTAACTGACATGGTTTGTTGTGATTTTATCAATGAAAGAGAAACTATGTTTTACCCAACAAACAGAAAATAATTGTTAGTATATGTTAAAACAACACTTCAGATGAATTCCAGCTCTTCTGCAACTAGCATATTCATGTGTATCACAGTGTGGGGCAGAAAAAACTTCAGTTTTTCCTAGCTTCCACAATCATGTTTCTAGTCAAAGTAAATAAAGAAAACATAAGGAATCAAAATCTATATGTTTAGAATAAACATAAAAATCTAAATCTGTATGTTTAGTATTGATACACAAGTGTTACCAATGGAAGATGTGAATAAGAACTGATTGAAATAGATGAGATTCAAACAAAAACCACATCACTGTCGGCGGACTTTTGTTTCTCTCTGACTGACAGTGAGAGAAAATGGTATTAAAACAAAACAAACCCCTCAAAAACCTCCAACCAATCCCCTATTCCACCAAGGCTAATAGCTACCAGAAATTTTTTTTTTTTAAATTTAATAGAACTAAGTACTTCAGAAGACCAGCTATTCAAAGACAGAGAGATACTGGGTGAAGACAAAACAAACACCACCCAATAAATAAATTCCAATAAACCTCTTGTCAAATAGGGCTGAAAAAGTTTTGTTTATTTCTTCCAAAGACCTGATTTAACTATAACTTATGTGTTAGAAATTTTTATACTGACTACTACAGAAATTACAAAACAGAGAAATCTACAATTTTTCAGCATAATGAAAAAACAAAATGAAACAAAACAATTCCCAGTAATTAGTACACACCATTTTTAAAATCAATCCTTCAAGCAAGGCATAAAAAGCACTAAAGGGAAAAACTGGCCAACATAAACCAGCAAAAAGTTGTAATGAATGGTATATCCTGGTAGACAACAAGCCTTAATAAGAACAGCAGATTGTACTTGCAAGCAGTTCAGAAGGCCAAGATTTCTATAGAATGTGCTCATCTTGTAAAGGAGAAGAAACGGAGGAAAAAAAATGAAGATATATAGAATACTTGCCTGTAGGAGAACATGAAACATGCCACACCTACACAATGATCAGTTTCTTTGCTTAAAGAAACATCTGCATTTTTTAAGTGTTTGCGAAAAATATGAACAAATTTTAAAATACATGGATATAAACTAGTAAAAACATACTCACACAGAGGCAGCTTACAAGGTTAGACAAGTTGACATGTCGAGGAGCAAACATGTGAAGCTGCTGAAGGCAAGAGATGGCTTGAGCTTGAACAAGGCAGTCAGGATTATCCTGCATCACTGCACAGCCCAAAAGGCAAGAAGTTCTTAAGGCTGACACTGCTGTACTGCTGCCTATATTGCGAATAAAGAAGGTTATTTTTTGTTTGTTTTTAAAACATATATTTCTTTTTAATAAACATTATAACCTGCCTTTTTCCCAAGCCAGCCATAATGTTCATCCTCCTAAACAATGATCCTTGTATCTGTGCTATACTTTGATATCCATGAGCAGTGATCACATTGCTCTCTGGTGATTTAGATGCAAATTTTAAATGTCTCCATCATAACTAAGATATAGACGGGCTTCCTAACTCTTGAAAAACGAACGCCTTCTGTTCTCATGCTAGAATTACAAGATGTAAGAATATAAGAAATATAAAATGTAAAATTCATGTAAGAAATTTCAGCCCAAGGCAAGGCTCAGAGAACCAGCTCAAACAAAGGAAATTATGTCAAGAGACACTATTTTTGGAAAACTAGCAGTCACGTCATCTTGATTACACAAAGTCATGGCCTATGAAATACTGTCTTACAGCTACACAAAGAAACTTGGATCTGTTTATTTGTTACATTTGCAATCTCACACATTCAGTATTTAGCAATTTGGTTGCTGCAGCAAACAAAGCTGACACATTTGTATGTTATATACCTTGCAGCTCAGGGCCCAGAGTGGTAATAAGTGTATTCAAACAGCGACCAAGGCTTTGATGAACTTCAGCGTAAGCCGGAGGCACACTCAGCAACAACATGAGAACAAGAGACAAGGTAGGTTCCACATGCACATGATACAAGGGCCCAGCCAGATCTACTACCAGTGACAGAGAGTGTAATGCCCATGCCTGCAAAATAAGAGAAGCAGTAATGTAATCTCTATATGATATACCTAAGACCTTTTAAAAATTTGATAGTTAAAGGTGAAATTCAATTATGAAATGTAATACAAGTTGCACTTTTAGGTTCCAAAGGAACAAATAGAGAGGTTATACAAAGAAACTTTATCAATCTGATGTTGTGTAAGCCATTTTGAATCTTTTACAAGGAACCGTATGCTGTGCAATGAAACAACCATTTTAAAATTTTCGTTGTTAATAAACAAAAAAACTGAATGTAAGAGCAAATTAGTCTAACAGTGATTATTGTTGCTATATTATATTATACTATATTATATTATTTAAAAAACTTCTTACAGTTCCTTGTGCAAGAACAAAATTGTGAAAAAATACTAGTTTCTGAAATAACCTATTGTTGTAGGTACAGTTACTTTGCACTAATAGCCATATCTGCTTCATGTCAACAAACAATCCCTCTTTGTGCAAAGATACCGTGGGAAAGCTTTAAAAATGATTTAACTGATATTTAGACAAATACATGAAATACACTCAATGTCTCTTAAAGCTATTCTGATAGATAACAGTTTTAGCCACAGAGAAATAACATTAATTAGTCTTCAAAATTTCTTGTCTTACTCAATGATGTATATCCACAAGTTCTAGAGCATTCAGGCTACAAATCCCTGATTTACTATATGACCCACCAATAAAATATGCTGTGAGGTTAACACTGTAAAAGAGACAAAAACTGACACAAACCAAAGAAGTTCTCTTATAAACAGAAAACCCTAAGTACTATGTAATCAAAGTCAAGATATAGGTGAATGTGAAAATAATCAATCCCTAAAACATCAGCTACTGTTTTTCAAGTGAACCTTATCAGTCTCACAGATAATTAAACAAGAACCTCCCACGTCTCATCACAGTTCTTGCTATGGAAGTTGTTGAAGGTGCATTTTGAGCAGGGGCAGTCTTCTACACTGCCTTTGCTGCTCCAGCCATTACCTGTGAGGCATGCCTACGAGATTGTGAAGTGTCTTATCCTTACAAGAAAAATAACCTTAAACTCCAGAATATAATTCAGTTCATTTATAACACAACATTTTTATGTAAGTGACAAGTACCTGTACATCAGGAGAAGTACTGTCCTGAGATAAAGTATAAAGGATTCCAACACATGCATTCAGGTGCTGAGTAGAACTTATTCCTCCTAGGTACCTGTACAGACATCCCAGAGCCAAAGAATGACCTGTTCTTGATACCACATCCCTAGCAGATTTTAGCCTATTAATTGAAAGTAAGCTGTTAGTTGAACCACCAAGATTCTTACTATGTAATAAACATCTACAAATGATATTTCTGGTACATCATCAGCAAAAAAAATTTATTAGACACTATTATATTCCAAAAATTCTAACTTAATACATTGTCTGTTATCGAAAGAAAGCACCAAAAATATTTTAGATACACTTAAATAATTTTGCTAGACAGCAGCCAATTTAATTTATTTGAAAGTCTACATGCGTGCTTAGTAGTCTTACACTAAGAAATACATGCAGAACTCAGGCAGTGCTTTTTCCTATTAATTTCTGAAGTGACATCAAATTCATGAAGGAAACCAGCTTTTGAAAATTATCATAATAGATGTCAGGTAGATTTCTCAAACATTTTTATAAACTCAAGCAGTATCTTTTCATGCTTATTGCAAACTTACTTGTCAAAACTGACTTGCGCTAATCCAGCAGTGAAGGCACTGTCAGAAACCACCTGTGCCAACCTGGCCAAACACTCTGCAGCAGCACATCTTAGAAGTGGATTATTGCTTTCCAAGGCACCCATTACCAACATCAGGGCAGATCTTCTAACTTCTTCTGAACCTAAACTTCCCTTGCAGTTAGCCAAGTGCTAAAAATAGACATTAAATATATCAAACAGTTAGACAGTAATCAGAGTGTGCTTTTCTGTCAGTCATGAAAAAAATACAAGAGAGCCACAGAAGGATTTTTATTTTCTTCCCCTTTGTCTGAGGAATTAATCTTTTTCAATTTGCTGTTATGAGAGTTAGATGTCTAACACTACATAACTGTACATCACAGCACAACATTATCACAGCATTATCAACATTATGATTTTAGGAAATACTGGATAGATTGTAGTAGAATCAGATAAAGTAACACATTAGCATACAATTCAGGAAATAATATCAAGAAGAAAACACAAAAAAAAAATCTGTGTCCCAAACATTTGCCTAAGAAGACAAGAATGAAAACTGCACATGAAGAGAGCAAAATACAAATAAAGCATTAGGGGAAAATGAACAAATAGCAGATAATTTTATTTTACTTTACTTTTAACATAATTTACTTTTAATTCACTTTATTTTATCAATTGTTACATTTTTATTTACACAGTAAGAAATACTGGCAGTGAAAAATACAGAAATAATACAAAGAATTTTTCCATATCACTCTTATTTGAATGACATTAGTATGGATGCTAGTACACTAGAATGTACTAGAACAGGTTTCCCTAAAACTAATATTAAAAAAGAGGAAAAATTAAACAGTAATTCAGTTGCACTCAAGAAAGCTATGACATCACAAAACAATGTATTACCATAGAAAATAGGACTGATCAGCTTGATTGTTAATCAAAACAAAAAATTCTGTGTACTGTGCTAGTTTGGACTGGGGTAGAGTTAATTTTCTGCACAGTACCAAGCATGGTGCCATGTTTTGGACTTGTGCTGAACACAGGGTTGACAATACTGAGATGTTTTGTTATTGCTCAGCGATGCTTACACAGAGTCAAGGCCTTTTCTGCTTCTTCTGCCACACCCCCAGTGAGCAGAGTGGGGGTGCACAAGGAATTGGAAGGAAACACAGCTGGGGTACCTGGCCACAATGGACTAGAGGGAGATTCCATACCATATGGCAGTCAAGAGATAGTTGTTTAGCATAAGTAAGTTTTAAGTAGAATGAGTTACATGGAGGTAAAATTCAGCGACTGAAGATACTGTTTGCCCAACTTTACAGGCTCAGCATGAGTAGCTGGTTTAGGCAAAGCCTTAGGCCAATAGCTCTGAACTTACATCTAGAGATGTTTTCCCCTGGAATGGAGTTCATTTTCTGAGTAATCTTCCTAGCAGCTGGTACAATGCTGTGTTTTGTCTTTAGCACTAGAACATTGATAACACACTGATGTTTTGATTGCTGCTAGGTAATGGTTATCCTAAATCTAGGGCTTTTTTAGTTTTACATGCTCTGCCAGAGAGCAGATGAATCAGAAATGGAAATCGGAACATCAGGACAGCAGAAGCTGCAATTCCTCAAGAACTACCTAGATGCACAGACAGAGGGAAAGAACCCGATAACATATTAGAAGACCCCTTACCAAAAATCACCACTGGGCCAGAGACACGTGCAAGGCATGTAAGGAGCATACGAAGGGTAGATGCATAAATCATAAGGGCATAATTGCCTAGGAATTTTTTGTTGCGAGTACCTCTCCAGAGGCACCCAGCTTGAGTTGACCTGCTGTATAACTCTATTAAACAACTTAGTTTTATTGATTTGATGCCTGACACCCTGCTACAGGAAATCCAGAGTCAAGCTGGAAGAAGGAGGAAGAACACCAGAGAGTGAGTGTATGTGACAATGAAGAGACAAAGGGCACACCTGTCTGCTCTCTGGGACTGGCGGCTGCCAGCTAATGGGAAGTAGGAAATTAATTCCTTGTTTAGACTTGCTTTCCCTATTAAACTGTTTTTATCTCAACAGAGGAGTTTTCTCACTTTTACTCTTGCAATTCTATCCCACATCACACTGTGGGGGGACAGAGTGAGTGGCTGCATGGCTGGGTTTAAACCACAGCAATTGATCTATTTGAACCAAGAGATGCTAAGGTTTAGTAAGAGAAAGAGAAACAAAGGGGAGAGAGAGAGAGAGCAGATTTACCTTTAAGGAAGTAGAAAAGGCTGACAAAACATGTAGTTGCACTGTTTGTTGTCGAGATCCTTTTGTTTGCTTTATGGAATTCAACAACTGTTCTAACACCTGAAGCCTTAAAGAAAAACAGAAAAGAAACCACATAATTGAAAATTATTTTGAAAATTAATAAAATTTTATTTTATTTTAAAACCCTGTAACAAAATCTATCTATAAAACTAGAGGTGGAATAAATCAACTCTTGAGCATTTTCCGTGAACTGACATCCCTTGTGTACTACCAAAAAAAATTTGTGTATTCCATTTTAAAATATGAACTCCTATATATGAACATGAACTTTTTACATTTGTCTCTTTAAATGTATTCACAAATAATAACTTGTATCTAAGTAACATTGAACAGACATTATTAAAAGAACTATGTATGGGAATAATGCATTTTGACTTCAAATTGAGAAAGGAGGCGGCAAAGGAAAAAGAAATAAAAATGTATTTATCTGCAGCAATTAATTCATGTCTTGAGAAACAAGTGAAGAAAACCAACCAGCAAGCTGGTGACAGATAGGAAAAAAAAAAAAACAAAAACAAAAAAACAAAGACAAAATCATCCACAATAAAAACAGTCAGTGAAGAGAGAATAAAGAAGTAAAGAAAGGTCAAAAGAACAAATAAATCATTTGGCAATTTTATTGGCAGGTATTCTCATATACAAACAACTGCCTGGAACCTACACTAAACCCCAAGCATTTGAGGTTGTGAAGACATCAAGACTCGGGACTCATCAAGACTAAACATTCATCCCACACAGGAAACTATAAAACCATCACCAACTATAATGATCATGATCTAACTATCCTGGTCTAACTACAGCAGGCTTTAAAAACATAAAGCTATGTAATTTTAAAATAATTCATCTGCTCTAAAGCTGCATTCAAAAATATTACCACGAAGAAGAAGAAAGTACATGCAAAAATCTTCATGAATTTTATGCTTTAGCAACAGTATGCTTCTAAATGTGAAACAAACCAAAATGCCATATATGCAGTGAGAAAATACATAGACAAAAACCCAAGAGAAGTTCTTGATCTCTTTCAGCCATTCTTGTACCTTAACAGAACTGTATTGAGACATGCAGTCGTTTCTCCCCATTCACTTTTTATAAAGAATGTATTATGTATTAAGCACCGCAAAAATTCTGTAATATCTCTCAAAATAGCTTCCATTTTGATCTAGCTATCAAAAAAAACCCCATTATTTTTCTGGGTCCGCAGATTTGCTATGACAATAACATCTTTTTGGATGTGTCTTTTTGTTGTCAGTAACTTTAAAGAGAAAAGTCCAATAATTTGGTTGTCTGATGCCATTCAGATAGTTTACAGACTCCACTTACACAATTCAATATCTTTTCAGAACTGTTTTCTTCTGCATTCAATGTCAAACACTGTGACCATCTTACAATATCTCCTAAATTCCCCAGCAGTTACAGTTACTACTTTACCTGTGAGATTCTGTTATATGGGAAAACATAACTCCAAAGAGTTGACTTGCTGCACTGGTAACAGATAATGCAGGAGGTAGTGGTTTAGGTACTGAATCCCCTTTTGCAAATTTCTCATAAATTGAGTAAGGGTCATACTCCAGGCTGCCACCAGCTATGCTGTTACCTAAAAGGAGCTGTAAGAAGGCAAAGAGCAATAGCCATATTTTTGACAAAGTCTAAATAAGCACTGACCTAAATAACTACAACTGTATGAAAATACAATAATACCTTTATAGTAGAACAAAAAGTACCTGTTCTTCAATAAATCGGTGGTCAGACTCCTGCAGTAAGGGACCGAGTAAAAGGAGATCGTTCTCATGACAAAGGGATGGAAGCAAGAATGCGGAGGCATCAATCTGGCTATCTGTGACAGTCAAGTCAGTCACCAACTCTTTTAGAACAGCGCTGAAGTCTCCTTTAAATGATAGAAAAAATATTCAAAACTATTGGTTAGTTACTTGCCACAAGAAACTTGGGCAATTTATACTGAAATAGTAACATCCATGTAACATTTCTCTTTAGTCTTTAAATAGTTAATTAGAGAAGACTCTCTGTTAGAGGGGAAGCCACAGGGCAGTACCTGAAATAAGCAAGCTAAGCACCCACAGCAATCTAGAAGCAGAAAAACAGAGACCTTTTTCTTTACAGAAGGCATAATGCCATACAACTGATAAGCCAGTAAATTAGTTACATTTACAAATAAAGTAGAGGGCAAATGGCAGTTATGAACACAACCATATTTTCTTATATTTCCTGAAAACTAACGCCGTGGAATGCATTACGTAATCACAAAGGAACACTTGAACTTGGCAAGCAGAAGTAATTTAAAACATCCATAGGTTTTATAAATAAGCAAAAGCTGATGAATTCAGTCCCCTACTTTACGAGTTTGCATGCAAAAACCAAAGCAGGCATTTATTGTAGGTTATCATAAACTTCACTGTAGTTAAAACTTACATATATTGTTGCACATAATACTTCTGACAAGGTTGCCCATAATACAAAAGCAACAACACTGGGCATTTTGAGTCAGACTATTTAGGTCATTAAAATAGTCTTTGTAGTGAGAGAGCATTTTCAGTGCTGAATCACATGTGATGATAAAGGACTGGTTTGCAATTGTGTTGAAAAACACCACAGAATTGATCTTAAAGAAAGTATTCAGTCTTTATACAATTATTTTGTACGCATTTACCTTCAGAGCATTAAGACTGAAAAGTGAAGTCCCCATGAATTCAGAATTACCACCACTGAGAAGTGGGGAGGGGGGAGAGATGGGCGCTTAACACAACATATCCAATTCAATTTCGTTGTTAGCTGATCACACAGTTACATGTTTGCACTAAAGTTGCTTATAATTTTTTAACACATGTAAGTTTCAAAAAGTGGGACAACAGAGTTTTCAGCACCTCATGAGCACGAGCAGAGTTATTAGCATACTTAGAGCTGGGAGCTGCAACCAGCTACTTAACCCTCCCTGGAAACAGATCCTATTCTGAGAAGCTGACTTTCTCTCCCCTACCCGTCAAACCTATTATGACAGAGAAGTGAATGACTGTATTCAATTTTATGGTTTAAACCATGGAACATAACAAGCACAAAAAGCTGAAGAATGAAAAGAACCCTAATGAGTTGTCTGACAACATATTAATTTCAGACAACCGAAAACACCAAGAAATCTAATAGAATTCAAGCCACTGAAATTATTTTTGTGAAATTTTCAATTTGGACAACATAAAACTTTTTATATTAACTCACAAGATATAAATGTTAAATATATATAATAGCCTTGAATATATAAAAGCCTTGAAAACATGAGCACATTATAACCAAAACTAATGACAGATGAAAATGATCACAAATATGATTTGTCATGTTACAACCAGCTCTCCTCAGCTTAACAAGTTCATACTTTGTATCAGATAAATTACAAGTCTTATCCATTCATACACAATGGAAGACAGCAATTGAAACGTGTTAAATGTATTTCACCGATGTTCAAGTTTACATAATATGTTCTTCTCATATCTGCCACTGCTGAAATAATGCAAAAACTAAATTATGATTCATGCACACTCATGGTAAAACTTTGTAAAATTCTGCTGTTTGAGCAGATATTATTTTTAATGATGACAGAAGGCAGTAAAAGAAACACCGAAGAGGCAGAGAGTGGGCAGGAAAGGACCAAGCAGAGCCTGAACAAATCATAGTATCTCAGGCCTCAGAAATGTAAAGGCATGCACTGACAAAGAAGCTCAGGTATATGAATAGTCTGTTTCCAACGGTTTTTTCCTGGCTATTTTGTTTTGTTCCTCTTGTACTAAAGAAAACAAGTTTTGTACATTATTTACAAATACTAAAATCTTGTGTTACGATCCTCGTAAATGTTTCCATCACCAATTTTCTCAATAACAAACAACTTACAGATTTCTATCATTTGGCTACCTGGACTGACAAAAACAAATGCAAAAGAAATAAAACCATGAACTGGTGAAAGCTTCTCAATCAGTGTGTCACTCTGAGCCATGTAAAATGAGCCCTGCTGTGCAACACAAGAGCACTCCTAATATTGTTCCTATTTATAATGACTAAATGTAGACATTGAAAAAACCATCATGAGTTCCATAGTGATATTGTTTGGAGAAACAATTTATTTTTAAAATTCCCAGTATTTGCAAACACATACAGTTTCTACATGAAGCTATCATACTGGAAATGAAATAGAAAGAAAGGTTGTTTGTTTTTTTTGTAAATTTTACCTTACAAACTTTTCATTGCATTTTCAAATGATGCATACCTGTATGTTAAGATATATAAAAGTAAGTTCTGGTAATGTATGCATTTCCATTCCTTCCCTGCTCTCATACTGCTGTATTACACCTAAGTGGACACCTCTGAGTCTACACCTGTCAAATTACTATTTTGATTCTGAGGCTATTTTCAAAGATTTCAGCAGGGTGCCCACTTATTTTTAACAAACTTCTCAAGCTTCTTCTTTATTTATTGTAGTAGAATGCAGCATCCTGAGCCAGGCTGCTCTCTCACAAGAAGTACATTTTGCAGGTCACACTGTAAAACATTGTGTATTTTCAATGAAGTTTAGAACATACACAAAAATCCCAAACATGCTAAGGAACTGCCAAACCCAGCCATACTCAAGTATTTGTATTCTGTGACATGTTGTTCCTGTAATACAAGAACAAAAGGAATAACTTGCTCTCAGGGGTGGAGGTGTAATTTTAAGTCACAAATGAGTATGATACACTATACTTCATTATATACACACCTCTAACATGACAGCAGCTTTAAGGCACAGGTCAGGGATTTGTCCCAATTCCCTTAGCAGTTAACACTAGATGGAGCAGATTATTTGAGTAAGGTTCCCTCCAAAATACAGAGGACACAGCTAATTCAGAGCATAGTTGCTCCATATTGCTCTGCCCTGAAGAATATCCTGTGCTTCTGTTTACAGCTTACAAAAACACTATGGCTCCTTACTGCAGTCCATAAACTACTGTACAACAAATGATTTAAAGACAACAAAGATATGAAATATTTTAGCTGAAAATTAGACCCATCCACCTACAGTGCACAGTTAATTGATCAGAGACATAGACTCTTTTTGTTAGGTTCTCCTATATAAATTAAGTCCATCCCCAGATATGCCTTTGTATTGTATTTAAATTGTATTTGTATTGAAATACAAACCTTTATTATCTCTCTAATACATACTTCGTTACACCAATTAATTTGAATTCTTTCAATGGTCTACAATCGATTAGTTTAAGCTAAAGCTATACCTTTTGGAATTAGGATTTAATGAAAAAGTAAAACAGGCATTAAAGAAAATTTTCAACTAGTTTGAAATTGAAACATTGTCTAACTTCAAGTATCAACCAAAATAGAGCAAAAATGTCTATTTGTAACAGAGGTCTGTATTGGTATTAGAAAGGAAAAAAGATCATGAACACTAGCTTTTCAAAACCACAGTGACTTTGCCACAATTCATCAAACTTAAATAGAGAGAATAAAGTTTGTTTTTTAGAAAAGGTGCAACTAACTTTTGCTGGCTGAATACATGTTGGACAAAAACTTTAAAATGAGCCCATAGTATTCTTAATGGATTTCTCCTTGTGTGGAAATACGTACCTTCATAGGCCTTTGGAGGCAATACTGCTAGTAATTCATAAAGTTTCTGTCTGTAAACTGTTGATGGTGTTTTTAAGGAATTTCCATATGATTTGCATATTGAAGAAAGCCTTAAAATATAAAAAGCACATAATAGATAGAAAGGACTTTAAGTTTTATGTAACACCCCAGTTTCATTTGTACCACTCTACTGCATGCTTTTAAAACCTATACATATTAGAAGTACATTTTGATTTGCACAAAGAACAGTAAAAGGAAACCAATTTATTTCACATGTTTTGACAGAATGACTGTTGTCCATTTCCAAGCGTTATTTTCATTTAATACTAAAGAAATAAGCAAGCTTTCTGTTTCCTTTGATTGTACCTATATTTATCACAACAAACATTTGTGGATATATTTCTCTAAGTTAGAGCTTAGAATCCAAATGCATTAAATTGTTCTATATTCAAAAGGCAAAATTTCAATTAAACCCTTTTCATCTTAGATCTGAAATTAAATACAAAAATATCCATGTCCAAAAGATGTTTTTCAAAGCATATTCTTGTTTCTTATTTAATAAAAAATAATGTTATATAAATACAAATGTGTATGTTTTATTAAAAAAGCAGTATATAAAAAGTAACTTAAAAAACCCTTGCAAGAAAGTCTTCTTTAGATTTTTCTCAACACTGGAATCTGCAAACACATAAACACTAATTTTTGTCCCTTGAAAAGAAAGTCCTTTAGAAAGTGCACTAACCACATACAGAATACTCTAGTTTTTCAAATAACAGTTTTATACACACACTTACTGTGTCAATAAATCAACAGCACATGGGAGAGGAGGAAGAAGTCTCTGAACAACTTCATCCGTAAGAAGACCAGCACAGTGGGAAACAAAGCTTTTAATAGCTAGAAAAGGAAATGGATTTCAATTTACTTAGTGTGAGGTATGTTGAAGAAAAAAAAAAAATCTCATTAGCCAAGTAATTACATTACTACATTACTAATAATGAACAAAAGTAGAAATGAAAAAAGTCAGATGCACCGTTTCGGTGTCTCAGCTTGGACATTCATATCCTGACTTTTAATTGCATACATAAATGCAATTATTTTTGCATTTTGTTATGAACTATATGATGTTATGTAATTCAACTTCATGGTAATTCCATAATAATAATAAAAAGAAAATAGGATGACTATCAAGTGACCTACTGCTTACTTTAGTAGTCTTCCATTAAAATTTAGTTCAATTACTGTACTCTAGGAACCAATGAATATGTATATAATTTACAGAAAACTAAACTTGAATTTAATTTCCAAAAGCACCTAGAGAATATACCATATTAAATAACCTATCTTCTAAAGAAGAAATATTGAAAGGTTAATTGTTTAGGTACTTCTAAAGTGAAATTGCTATTGAATTCTACACTTTGTGATGTATCTTAATAGTGAGAGAGCGGGGTGCTTACTATACCAGGGTTCACATTTCTGGAAAGCAAAGTACTCTTTAGTACTCCAGAATACAAGACTGAAACACGTTAAGTATTTGAAGATCACTGGGGCAATTTCTTGGAACCCCAAATTTGCAGTATTTCATGATAAAAAATTGCAATCTACCAGAGAGCAGCCACATTCAAAGTGCTGTTTCCTGGCTGAGGATTGCAACTACCTAATCATAATTTTTACCCAAGTCCTTCCACTTTCACAAACATATTTGAAGGACTCACCAATTCTATTTTCCTTGTAGTAAGTTACCTGGTAGAAAACAGAACCACCATTTTCCAATTATAATAGACTGTATAAACAAAAGAACATATCTGGCTTTGGATCTTCAGTCATTATTGTGATTTGTTTGCTAAATGAGACAAGCAACCTTCCTGATTATCATTTATTGCTTGAAAATCAACTGATTAGAGGAAGGAGAGAAAAACTCTCTTGGGTTTTTTGGCTGGGTTTTTTTTGTTTGTTTGGGTTTGGTTTGTTAGTTTGTTTGTTTTGTTGGGGTTTTCTCCCACAAAATGAAACATATACTTCTATGTAAATATTAATATACAAGCATGTATGTTACATAGCATATATGTTATATAGGGAATGAATATAGCCTTTACCATCTAGTGAAAAAAAATATGGGATGTTCTTGTTCGTGCAGAAAATTAACTAATAGCCCAATTATAAATATGCAGAAAAAGACACCAAGTCCTGCTTACCACAGAGGGCACCAGCACGACCTTCCAGTGTTACTTGCCAGGTAAATGCATCTCCTCGTGTCTTCTCTGTTTCCAGGTCTTTAGGAGATGATGGAAAGATGCACTTCCACAGTAGTAGGATTCGTGGCAGATGATGTTGGACAACTGCAGGACCTGTAAATATTGGCAGTTGTCAAGCCAATGCCAGGATTAATAGAACTAAATTTTCTTTCCTTCTCATTTTCATTATGTTCACAAAATCTTTACAGGAGTGAACAAAACCATATGCTAATTTCCCAGCCTTCTCATACATATTTTCTCAAATATCTACTCTTTTGGTACTCCATTTTCATATATAACTACATACCTATTGACACATTTACTAGTATATAACCAAACCAGCTACAATGTCTGTTTGTTACAAACTACAGACCCTGTGGATCACCAGCATAGAAGAGATGCAAAGATCAATAGAAATGTTCAGAAAAGCAAACATTTGTTTTAGGTTAATTACGCATAGCAACATTAAAAAAAAAAAAAAAAAAAAAGGGAGTTGCTGGGCAGAAGTAATACCTGAAAATATTAAAAATATGACCAAAGCCATAAAATACATTCTTCATTAGTACTTTATTGATCACAGTCAATAATCTGACCAGTAATACATCTTAAAAAGTACTTTAAGATTTCAAATGCCTGACAAGAGGGAAATACGAATTATTAACTCATTTTTTGCTGTGACAAATATTTTAAAATTTTTCATGACATCTAGGACATTTGGTTAGATTCACTTTGAAATTTATTATCTACATTTAATGAATAGCAGTCCCACTTCAATCACTATTTTTCAGACACTGCTCCCAATGAACTAACAGTAAATTTGAAAGAGATAATATTTTTATCTCAAAGTTTTTATATATATTTCAACACTTGATGTTTTTTAAATTATTTTGCAGCAGTAAATTAAACAAAACCTCAAACAGAAAATCAGAGACAGAACACTGAACATCTTAATGTAGATTAAGAAGAATTGTAGAAAGCTACTACCTAATGTCATAAGAGCAGCTATCAAGAGCCATCCAGCCTGCATTCGCTGCAGTGAAATGCGACTGTTCTGAGAAGCAGAACACAACAAATCCTCTGCTATGGTCACGATTACCTTCAAAGTAAAAGAGAGAAACAGAGAATCACATGTTGGTAACTACCAATTTTTTTTTTCAATATTATTTGGTGTAATACTTAATCCTATTCTCTTGTTCCCAGAGGAAGAATGCCGTCTTCCTCTCACACTATGGCAATAAACTCAGGCTCAAGAAGTTGCCATTCCTGACTTCAGTATTAGTCTGGGATGGCTTCAGCAGTTCTCCGGAGTACCACATAAGTTCCTTTGCTTTGTACCCTCTCCTTTATCAGCAGTAAAATGACAACGGATAAATTCCAAAGGAATGTGCATTAGAAGGATAGAAGTGTTCTGATATTCTATTTATGTCACAATAAATGTATGACATCTATGAATTACAGCTCAGAAGAAGGGTTGAGAGTGGTAATTATCTTTTTTATCCTTGTTGTAGAATAAAGTCTATCATTCTCTCTGACCATTTTTCAAATCAACAAATGGTAGGACGGAAAAATAAATTAAAATAACATAGTTAGAATTAATGCTATTTTAACTGCTCCAGAATAATTGCACATGCTCACTATGTGCTAAATGCAAGGTGACTCCACTTGATACCAAAAGGTACCAACAACCTACACTGAGGAACAGCCTTGTTTCCATGCACAATTACCACAGTATGTCTACAAATGCTGTAAGTATTCTGCATGCAGTTTGCTTCAATTATGTTTCACATATGCTAAAAAATACCTTAGATCTTGCATTACGTCCAGCCTACGACATAAACTGCTCATAAGTCAGTATTGTAAGTACCTTTAAAAAGCTTCAGTATAGAAAAAGATCTTATAGAAATTTTTTTCACACTTAAAATGTTATGAAAGGTTGCGCATGGAAGTTTGCTTCATGAATGCATAAGATTTTTACACTTCCAAAACTTCATCTGACAACTTTTTCTCAATCTGAAAATATTAGTTTCCCCACTTCCATAATGCTACCAGGTGGTTGTAACAGAAGAAATGTATTTGCATAAATTCCTGCTAGAGTTAATACATTTGATTCTAAAATAAAACAACACCTTTTTAAAATTATACTGCTAAAAACCATTAAAAATTTAGTATATTTACACTACATATAAAGCATACATCCTAGAAAGGATATAATTTAATGATTTCTGACAAGTCTTCTCTTTGTACTATGAGAAATGCCTGATATTTGAAGGATTTTTTAAAACTGAATTATAAGTAATAGAACTGAATAGTAAATATATATAAACTTGCTAATTATTTATTTTCTTTAGGTTCCACCTGCAACTCTAACTGCCATCTGAAAGGACAATCTATTAATATAGAACAGCTTCTCTACAGATCACTATTATCTATGTTTGATATTTCCTTCTCAAAACTGCTCTATTCAACACTGGTCTCTTTCTCCTCCTCAGCAGAGGAACCATTCTGGAATCTGGCTGTGTTCCTAGGAGAGAGCAGAAAAGGGCTTTTGTCAACTCTTCTGTTCTTCCCCCTGCCAGCTTAGTATAGAATACAGTGTTCCTCCCATTTTTTTTTTTTTTTGGTGCCCTCCCATACCTCCTTCCTAGCCCTATTTCATTCTATTATATTCCTCTAAAAGAAATATTTGTCAATAATTGTTTCTCTGTTAAACAGAAACTTCAGCTCTACTTAGGTGCAAACTATTTGAATGACACTTCTTATCTATAAAAGTGGGCAAACTCCATTCATTTTGTCCTCTCTGCATGATCTTTCAGCAGTCACAAGGTAAAGTTCATCAGTCTGGACACTGAATGTCCAGAATGTTCTTAATGTCCACTGACACTGGAACAGTTATTTTCAGAAGAATGAAAAGAAGAAAGTTTCTACATTATGCAAAAAATTAGCATGTACTGCTGACATTTGTGATCCACCATAGTTTTCCAAGCATGAGTAACTCAGTGGATAAAGTTCCCATAAAGATAGAAACAGCTCCTTCCCCCAGTCTTTATTTCTACAGCTGCATATCCTTAAAACTTCAGAGCACAGCATCTTCTACCTGCGCTAGTGAGGAGACTGGCATCTTAGACTGAGTTATGCAAGAAGCTGATTTCTGTTATACTCTGTAAAACAAAACAAAAGTGTCTATCTGTTGGACTTGACAAAAGAGTTTTAAGATAATACATAACTGCAGTTATTGCTGTAAGCACTGACTAACCTGTACACTTGAGAGTCATTCCCAAGAAACAGGAATTTTTGCTCCTAATAATTCTCGTATTAGGAGAAAAACACATGCTTATTTGAGCCATGGTATACTTCAAAGTCCTCTTCATGAGGGACCGAAGTATCTCATCAGTATCACTAGATATTGTGATCATGTCACAAAGAAAACATGCAAATATCACTGAAAAAAATGTAAGAACAGCCTATATGAAAAGTGTTCAGACCATACCTTCCCTTTTCCATGTGGAATTCCTAAAGGACAATGTTTTACTGCACCCAGCAAAGCAGCAACAGCAAAACTATAGCCAGTTATTGCTTCTGGGCAGGATTTCAATGCACTGAGACGTTCAATGCTACGATCCAACAGCAGGGACACATGTGAGGGCAGTGCTACTGCAATACAGCGCAAACACCACGCCGCTGTCAGTCTAACTGAAATGCTGGGATGAAGAATGACAGAAATTACTGCCTCCAGAACACCTGAAAAATAATAAGCACAAACACACTTAAGAAAGAGGCAAACAGATTGTCAAAAAAAGCAAAAATGTATACACGGGACTGGCGAACATAACGTGATATCCAAATTCTATATTTCTTTTCAAAAAGTACTGGTTTTTTATTTTTAAATAATTGTAACAAATTTAAATAATTAAGCTCTTTTTAGAAACATTTATTCTGGATGAAAAGTAACACTATGGAGAAAACCTAACATATTGCACAGTTGGCTCCCAACATACAAAGAAAATATCTGTAAGCTTCTGTAAGGAAGCAGAAATCCATGCCATGGATGAAGCTAAATGAGAACAATAAAGGTATCCAGCTCAATCTAGCTGTTTTATTATAAACACTATGAAGTGTTGTACTTTAAACACAACCCTTAAGGGAGTAAAATTTAATAAAGTTTTTTTCTTTTTTTTCTTTTTTTTTAATTTACATACTTGTACAGGCTAGGAAGATACAGAACTCTGGGCAATGTCTGAAATTTTCCTACAGCATGTAAGGCAGTCAACTTTCCCTCCTCCCCCCCCACCCCATCTTTTTTTTTTTTTTTTTTTTTTTTTAATTTATTGGAAAAAAACCAGAAAATAATACAAGAACTATAGAGGATGCTGGTTAGGAGACTGAGCATGAGAAGAACAGCCATAAGAAATCAAAGAAGATCACAGTGAACAAACAAATATAAATTTAATTTGTACTCTGGTTCACAAAGTAATTCAGGGCTTGTACCTGTACTGGAGTCTTGCAGTAATGGTGCTGCTGTAGTTCCTAAACCATGAATGAGACTTCCGAGTTCCTGAAGTGCACACACAAGCACATGCTGACTTGCTGTTACATCTGTTATATTAACTTTTGTTTCCAAGTTGCCATCACTTATTGCAGCATCTGATAATACAAGAAAATCACCATGAAATCATTACCAAAATTAAACAAACAGATGGGAGAAGGGTTTTATAAAGTTGTTTGTATTACTAAATGAGCTTTTACCATTTTTATAATTGTTTTCATAAAGGGTTACCTTCACTTAGACAAATACATTTCTTTTACTAAAAGGATGATGTAGTAACATCTGTGAGGGCAAGAGCGTGGATAAATGGAAAATACCAAATTGCTTATCTTTACATGATGGGGAACAGTAGCTAGCAAGGAGAGTGCTATTGTCTGCCTTACCAAAAGTAACTTGAAGAAGGCATACTTTGATATAACCTGCTAGATTTTACTGCATTATAGGGAAAAAGAAAGAAAAAAAAAGAATGAAATCTTGCAAGATCAATCAAGTAAGAAGGCAGAGACATGGAATGAAGAGGGAAGGAAAAATATCATGTTTTCTGAAAGTTTATATTTTGAGACACAAATAATTATGTCTGCTTAGACATAAAACATTTAGATATTTAAATCAGATACAACATGTACACCAGAGGACAACAGGTTATGTCCAGGATTCTCTTTCTTCTCCAGAAGGACAATGGTGGAAGATCAGAAGCTTTTTCTGGAAGCAGTATACAAGACCTTATCATGTAAGAGCTCTGTTTTCTCCAGGAGAAATGCTCATTTGTCATTTAGGAGCAAATGCTTCTTTTGAACCTTCAGTAGTGTTAACTGCTCTGAACAGGAAGGCAGGATCTGACTAGACATGCACTACCTGCCAAACTAGCTTACTTTAGAATACTGTCTGTATACTATTATTGCAATTATTTCATTTGTTAATGGCTAAAATTACATTTGCCAAGAATGGAGTGTTAAAAAAATCTGTATTATACTTATGTGGGTACACACGTACAAAAACACAGACACACACAAGCAAATAACGAGCCCAAGCTTAAAACAAAGCAGTCCATCAAAAGCCCTCTATATTATCATGGTAATAAATCAGCACAATATAGTCTATTTCTGCAGATTCTGGATTAAGTAGTTGGACAATCATTTAAAAAAGGAAAAACAAATGCCCAAATGGATAATCTTGTTAGACCCATACCTACAACTTTCTTCAGTCTCCAGATGGCCTGACAAATCTCCTTGGCAGCTGCAATCTGAGCCTTTTCCCCAAGCAGGCCTCCTACTGTAGCTCGAAGGATGAATGAAACACAGCGGCGACAGCCGATAGCGTCCATTGGACTCTGAACAGCCTTAGGGTGAGACTGAGACACAAGATCTAGAATATGGGATAGGAAGGCAGAGAAATTCCTTTCAAGCCATTGTGCTCCTAATGCAGAGACAAATACCACATATGTCTGAAAGAGATTTCAAAAGAAATATATTTTAGAGCAAAATATGTGGAAATTCACCGCTATCCTACACACTTATTTTTTAAATCTTCACATTGCCACAATTAGAACACTAAACTGAAATGATTTATAAATTTATGCATCCATAAATCACACACATTCTCACTTTTAGGTATCTGCAATTTCTAATATTTATGCTTATTTTAATTTTTAAAAATAATTTAAATTGCTATCAAAACTGTTATGGGTCCTTTCCAAGTCAGCATATTCTGTGATTCTGCACTAATAATATTGCAGCCTGCTTTGACTGTAAGTTATTTCAAGCTGCTTGCCCATGTCATCTCATTGCACAGTGTGAGAAATGGTAGTTTACCCTGCACAGGCACTTGTTATGTAAAACATTGTGTTTGGTCTCATTGAACAACAGCTTCCAGCTATTTAACATTCTGCACATGAACCCCAAATTTAATGTATGAATGCATTTTAAGAACTACTATGTTACAAAACTATAACCCATAACCCAGAGAAAATTTGGCTATTAAAGGGTCTGAATCAGGGAATATTTGCAGCCCCCAAGCACTGTTCTTCAACCCAATGAATTTTAATAGTTTGCCTTGGAATGGAGGTACCATAAAAAGACTGTCACCACAAAGAGAAAGAATGCAGAATCACTTTACAAACCTAATCACCACAAGACCATTTATTTCACCACATAATAAGCTCCCCTACAATTGCGTTCTATGTGCACATGTTGGATGTTTTTAATGAATAGATCAAGAAAACAGAATACAAAAAATGAGACTATGCAAATGAGCACACAAAATTCCTCATGAAAAAGGAACTTTTTACTACTGCTTATATCAATCTACTTTCAACTACTGCTTATATCAATCACTTTCTGCATTTGCCTCATACATACTTTGTCTTATGTCTGACATTCACAACAAAATTACTCATGTAAAATAAAGGAAACTATTGTAGACAAAAAAATTATACTATTAGATCCTGTTAGCAGATTATTGTTTTTAACAAACACTACTTAGGCTTCATAATGCATCAGTACATTACCCTGGTTTTAAAGATTTGAAACCTGAGGAATTTAACAGGATAAAGACTTTTGAAGAGTGATACTGCCATGGCTTCATTTTAAACTCTATCTTGAACTTGGCTTGAACAAATATAAATCTTCCATATGTTAGAAGTCATCTTCAGAGCCTTTCTTATTTTTAAATTCATAATAAGCCACAACTCACTAATTAATAAATTTTTTAACTGCAAGTGTTTTCTATTCACAAGCACTGATAAATTCACAATTTTTCAAGTTTTTTTTTGTAGAAACATTGCACTATTTAAACTGTTCTGGTACAGTTTGAATGTACCATCTAGCACAGGCACTACTGAGTTAACATATATGCACATAAAAAAGGAAACAACTTCCAAAATCCAGTTCCAATAGTCAAGACATTGAACCGAGATATCTGGTATATTCCTGGAAAACTAATAAAACTTCCATGTATATAGAACACCCTGGAAATCTCTGGTATGCATTTTCTAGGCAAATAGCTGTCAAGGTATTATTGTTCCCTAGCTTTTCTGTTCTCTCTGCAAAAAGTTAATGCTTCGACTCAACGTGACCTGAGCACAGAAGACAATTTGTAGCACCTTCTAGCTGTTTCACTGCAAAATCTGGCAGCTTGTATCAGTAATTCAAAGTAATTTAAAGATCTTTTGTACAGGAGTTGAAACGTACTGACAAACTGCCTTACTGGAAAAGCTGTGGGACTGTAACATACTAAAATAATCACATCTACTTGTACCTAAATGCTCATCATGACCTTTAGTCTTGATTCACAGGTTTCCCATTTGAATATCTACATTCAGCATGTTTACACTGAAGATAGCATTTACAGGATGAAGCCTGAGAAATGTGTACTGCTTTTACCAGCAGGCACTACATGGCCTGGCTTCAGTCCTGTTCAGTTTACAAGATTCTATGCTTTGAACATCCTGGAACACAGCAAAACAGATGCTGGGTTTTTTCCACTAAGTTCTGTTTTCCTTACTTACTCAAAGTAGAACCACCTTTTCAGAACTAGACTTGGAATTCCCTATACAAAAGGAAATTATTTCAAGTTCAAACATTTCTTCTAACTTCCCCCTTTAATTTTCAAATGTAAGGAAATAAGTTTTTAAAAAATGAGGAATTTATTTATATCATTCATTTGATACTCAAATCAGGTGAAGCTTTCACAAGTAGTACATATTTCATTTTTTAAAGGTCAAACTCTCAGGTAAACAATAAGCAACATCAGAAATCTTTGCTCCTTTTCTTTCTAGTGTGACTCCAGATGTAAATCCTTATTTTGAAATATATACACTTCATTACAAATACCAAAAAAGGATGAAAGAAGAGATATATACAGAGCAAAGCAATTATACAAATGTTTGTCAATCTCAGAAAATCAAAACTGATGTAATCCAAACCTGGGTGACTCCAACTCTAACATCTCTGCTGACTGAACTGGTCCCTTTCAACATATCACCACTGGCTCGCAGGAATCCACAACTTCCACGCAGAAATCCAGTTCCAAGTAGCTCCATCACATCTTCCAAAGAGATTCTGCGGAAGTTATGCTTGGTGGACGCTAAGAACAGATGTACATCTTTAGAGGAATAGTTCAAAAATCTTGGTACATTTTAGACATAGCGATTCAACTCTTTTAATTTTAGTAAAAATAATTTGCACAAACTCAGCAGCACCATCAAATCCAAATACTGTTTGACCATAACTTCACAATAGAAACTAGGACATTTTAGCTCTCATTGCTCCAGCAAAACACAGTATTTCTCAGGTTTTTCAGTTTTAACTACATTTAAGTAGTTTAAGCCATTACTTAATATGCATACTTACATTTACCCACCCTCAGTATTTACCATCTATGCTCCCTCTGCAAAAAGATGTGTAAGGTCTACTTCTACCACCCACAGCTTCATGTTAGCGCTGGTTCTTACATATTCCATATTACCAGCAAACACAATCTCTATTCCAAACCTCAGACAGGGCAGATACCCCTCTACTACCCTTAGCCAGGTAAAGACACAGCTACAGGTCCTCTTAGAAAAATTATCAAGTCACCTTAGCATTAAGATAGTCCTCTAAAAGAGGGAGAAAAATAAAATATGCTTGCAATTGTTTAGGAAAATTATCCATCCCCAATTCCTATTCCAGGCTTTATATCTTGATAGAAAGTTTATTTAAAATACATGCTGGGACATGTGCATGTAAACTTAGCACGATGACCGCACACTGCATGCTGACTATCGTAAACGTAGGCGAACCCGGTGGGAAGAAACGATGATGTCCGACTCCAGGTCAGAAGGCTGAATGATTTCTTCGTTCTAACTATAGTACAATACATTAATATACTATTTAAAGGAGACACTGAAACTATAAACCTACTTGTTCTAACTACCATATCTAACTCACAACTTGTGACCCTCTTATTGAGAGTCTAGACACAGGTGGATTGGATTGGCCACCAGGCTCAAACAATCATCACCAGGATCAAATCAAGTAAGCACCCCAGGTAAACAATTTTCTAAACACATTCCACCTGAGAAAAACAAGGAGCAGAATTAGAAATTGTTTTCTCTTTCTTTCCTCTGTGCTGCTCTATGAAAAATCCTGAAAACAAGAAGAATGTTCCTGCGACAACTGACCTAAAATTTTCACGCATTTGTCATTCCCTTTGAAGGACTCAAATGAGAAAAGGAATGAGAGGATTGGAAATAAGATGTCCAGAAAAAAAATTAAACAAAACCCCCTCGATATCAGCAGGTTATCAGACACAAAGCACAAATTTCAAGAGTACAAATTTCTTCATATACTACTCTCTGAACCTCTTCCCCAGCCCCTTCTATTCCCCATCTAGCTTCTGTCCCACTTAGCTCTAACTTCTTTTTAACTAAAAATAACTAAAATAAGGACAAAACTCCTTGAAATAGCCAACCAAATAATTGATAAGCTTCTTACATAACCTTATCTTAGAGTCTTAGAAATAACAAGTACATTGCTTACATAGATTAAAGGAAACTAATGAGTCTATAAAGAGGTCAGAATATTATTTTTTTATTTCACTGAGAAAAGATAAGTGGTGATTTTTTTTTCTGTAAAACAGTAATTCTCCCCAAAAATTTCTGGGGGAAGTACTTCGTAAACCAAGACTTTACAGTCTACAATGCAAATATACAGCCTCAAGTATTTTGAAAAACAGTAAGTTGGGCTGGAAGGTATTTTGTCATTTGCTGGTTGTTGCACTGAAGGTCTTCTCTGCTGTCATTAAAAGCAGAACAATCAGTCTGAATGACACTTATTCTGCATCCTGTTATATTTTGCTTAGATTACATTAGACATTTAGCTTGGGGCTTCTAAGGCTAAAACCACTCAGTCTGAATCACACAAAGTATTGGAGATGATAACTTTGTGCCAGGATGCTTCAGTCAACTCAAGTTCTGTCTGCCAGAAAAAACCTCTTAGCTGTTGTGTGAACAAAACTGCCTGGTAATTTCTGTTTCTGATCATATTTATACTGCTATCCGCTGACAACGCAGATGTTCTATAGATTGAAGGTATCCTTAACTTTTTATTTTGACAGAGAGACTGCCTCAAATCTTAGTTATTTCTAAACTGCTTGAATTAATCTTGCTTTTAAATTCCTGCAGTTACTAATTTCACTCCATACAACAACAACCTCATAGTGGAGAAAAAGTTTTACTAACTACTTTCCATTGTTCATTATTTTATAACAATAGATAGATAGAACCAAAAAACAGCACTTCACAAGAAAAAAGTTAGAAAAAAGACAAAACCAGAGATATGAACAGTCAGAAGAAGCTCACAATGTGATTTTACTTCAAGCTTCAACAGATCTTGAGAGTTTCTTATAATCTGACAGACGAGGAATCAGCAAAGAAAGCACATATTTTACCTGTTATCTGCTTAGATGTTAGAGCTCTAGCCAATATTGTGCCTAGAAGTTTTGACACCGCTAATCGTACATCATAATTGGAACCTTCAAATGATTTAAAACATAATGTAACAACACTATCCAGGTCTGTAGTCCACATAAATACTGCTTCGTTCTGAAGTTCAAGAAGACACTAGACAAAAAAATGGAAATAAAAGTTTTTTGACATGGAAAAGAACTCAGTAAAAATTTTAGTTTACTACATAATAAACTGAGTTCTCCCTAACAAAATAAGCACCTTGCTTCATACTAAAATTACTTCTATTTTTTCTGCCACGTTAATATCAAAGAAACACAGATAAGCAAACAATGTTTTTACATCCATATTCATTTATCATTAAAACAGAATTTTATGTTTTAAGGAGCTACTTACAACAGCTATTGGAGCAGTTTACCTTAGCAGCAGCACAGCGGACAGCCATGGATCGATCTGTCAAACACGATCGGGCAGCTTTGTAAATATCTCTGTGACAGGGTGTAGCAGCAGCTCCTAAACCATTTAATATATTTTGCAAACTAAGCATGATTTCATAGCGACCTTGAGACTGAAAAATGAAAAAGAGAAATGTTAAAGTTTTGTAACCCCAAGTTCCTTGGAAATACAAAATGCCAACTACTGAAATAGGTAAAAAATGGCTGGGTCTCTTAGAGATCTATTTGTACTGAAATAAGTTAAAGCAGATAACTTGCTCCAAAACTCTATAAGCAAATGAAAATAGTATGTTCTATTGAAAAACAATAATTACAAGTATAAAGCCCAATGCAAAAACTTTGAGCTAGAGAAAAAATGTTCTCATTAATAATACAATTAAATTTTCTAATTTATCAAGTACTTTCATGAAACTAGATAAAGAAAAGCTGTGATCTATCCTTTTACAGTCATAATATATTAACTCTAGTACTTCTTTAGAATTTAGACACTGATTTTTATCTGATTTTTCACAACTTTTTTCTTGTATTTTGGTATCATGCATTTTCTCTTATTCATTGGTCCAGCTACCAGCAGTAAAAATCCTTTTATTTTTCCAATCATTTTTTAAACATGCTGTTCCAATACCTCTGCATTCTTCATTGCTTTAAGCACATTCCCAACGGTGTCAGTAAAACTGTTTCCCAAAATTCTTCCCAATTTTTTGTATAAATAGCCCAAGCATACCACCGCAGCACTAAAACAAAAGCAAATCCAAAGACGCGTGAAAATGGATGCACTAAGAGATGAAAGGGATTAAGACAACTGAAGTAATAAATGTGCAAACAGCAAAATAACTAAACAGGATGTCCCAAAAATGTAAGTGGATCATCAAAAAGGAAAAAAAATGGTCTGTATGTGGCACATACCGTCCAGAAGAAATGCAGACACAAGGGTTGCTAAAGTAACTCAGATAATACAAGAATTCAGGTAATACAACCTTCCAGTATCTTTTACAAGAGGAATAGTTCTCATATCCACCTTTAAACCTTAACATTAATTTCTTACTACGCATGCTCTGTGTCATGCTGCAGCACAGGCTGCCAGAAGTAGTCAGGAACAGGTTTGTTTACAACTTGATGGTTGACAGTAGACTGCAAATGGTCTAGTAATTACAATTCTATCACAATGTATCACAATACATAATAAAGAGATACCTTGAAGGAAATAGAACTATAAACCCACATCCCTTTCACTGTAGACAGATTCTGAATTTAACATTCAGGTGAAACATCTGACAGACTCTGTGTGCTCACTGGCCTTTCCTTTAGCAAAGGCAAAAACTGCTAATATTGAGGAGAAAAAAAAAAAGAGGTGCCTCAAGTAATGAAAGAGCATTTTCCTTTGAATAATTAGTCAATTGGTTTTGTATTGACAGATCTATAATGAAACCAATTAATTTCTTGAATATAAAAAGAATTATATGTTTAATCAGCTTTCAACTCTTTTCCAGACCTACTTAAATATGCAGACATTGCTCAGCATCCCCTTCAACAAAACAACTTTTTGCTTATTCCCCAACTGAATTCAAGTTCCACATCTATAATTTTAAATTCTCATACTGAATATATTCTTAATTGTAAAAATACATTTAATATTTACAGTAATTCCCTAAATGCACAGTAAGAAAAACAAACCTAGTATCCTTTATCTCTTATCATACTACAATATTACTTTCATTAAAAACCCGGGTTTTTTTATTGCTTTTATCCAACTCAGTACCAACAACTTGCATTTAAATTTTGTTCATGGTGTGCCTGGGCATGAAATTCTAATTTTCTAATTTCCCTTCTATATTGAGCATCTGATGGTCACAGGTACTCTCCTTAATAAAGCAATAAGCTGCATTCATGCTGCATGACCTGTTTATCTGATTTGGTACAGTATTCACATCATGCTGCGTTTCAGTAGTAGATGAGCACCTAACTAAGGTTTTGTTTAAAACGCTTGCCTAAAACACTTTCATCTTCCACATACAGGAAAGAAGAAAAGTGATAATCTATGAGATAAGAGACCAATTTACTGGAATCTGTATTTAAAGGAGTTCCCAGGTGTACCAACATATTGTGAACACTGACGGTGAAGTGTTGCTATGAGACAACATGGGCATGCATGCTAAATATGGACAGATGGCAAAGACAACACTTTAATCACAATCAAAACAAAACAAAAAGAAGCAGTTTTTCTACACTGAACACCAAGTATATAATATATTTGCAACCTAAGATGAAAGATTTTACTCAACACACAGTTCTGTAATTCCAATTATTTTCTGTAGCCTGTTGTCTCCATGTCAGTTCTACCAGAAATCCCTTTACCAAAACTTTTTTTAAGAAAATCATATTTTAGAATTACCCTTTTCTCCATCTCTTTCTTCCTCTTCTTACCACTGCTTACATACCCAGGAACAGGTGGTGTACTCTGCTACCTCTCTCCCCCAGCTACTACTCTGCATTCTGGCTTTGGTTTTCTCCCATTTCTGCTTTACTGCCAATGGCCTCCCCCATCACTCTCTGCTGTACTGACATCACCCATTTCCTCCAGTGTGGCACATCACAGTTGAAGCGGGAAGACCTGCAGAACTCTGTCCCACACAACAACTCAACTCTAATGTTAATGGATATAATCGTTAAAAATGTACTACAGCAGTAATTTACTTTGCAAGACTAAGATCCTTTATAGCAAACTTATTCCTAACTCAAAAGACTGTACAAGAGGGCAACTGGAACAAGAGGGAAACAAAAAAAAAAATGATATAAGAAAATACAACTTACTCATTGCAAAATCTATTTTCAGGAATCTTTACTTGTCTTGTCAGAAACAGGTTTAGCATGTGAAGTAAAGGAGGAAGAGAGATCCTGCTCTGCTTTCAATACCATATAATTAATGCAAAAGGATGTTGTTCATCTATCTTTACTACCTTCTATCTCATCTATAATTTGCTTCACTATAGTGAGAGATGTGCATAATTTTGGGAATGAAGGTTATTTATAACATGTCTGCACATAAAAATTTGGCTCCACATTCTGAAGTAGCAGTTCATGTTTCTCTGCTCTGTTGGAAAAGCTTTTGGCATTTATTTACAAACATTTCAGATGTTTTCAACTATATCCAGTTTCCCACCTGAATTAAGAAAAGTACTCAGGAACTGTCTTTTATACCTGAAGTTGTGCTTCACAACTGTCTGTTTTACTGCTCTTCTCAAGCACTATTACTAACTATTTGAAGGAAAATACACCTGCCCTCTCATAACTCTGTTATCCATTGTTGATATTCTCCCTAGCCTGATTTTCAATTGTCTGGCTGGAGTCCACCAGGTGTCTTCTACCCTTTTGGTTCCTGATACTCATATACAACATGGACTACCAGCCCAATCTTTGTTTTATTACCTATTTTGTGGCAGTGAACTCAAATGAATCTCACCACTTAAACTTATCTCGTTACTACTGGATCTGAAGGTTGAGGGTAAAAACACACTTACAGTTTTGTAGGCAGATAACTCGGTGAGTCATCTTTACTCCGAATGAGTTCATTGCATTTGTCAATTGTTTGGTAAACAGAAAAAGTGTCTCCAGTGCTATAAATTACAGCTAAATTCTTGGCAAGAAGCCGTCTGGTAGGAGGTCCTGGTGAATTGTTTAATAAAGAAGTCAATTGTTCAACCAGTTTCTTCTGATTTTCCCTTATATCAGCCTGGAAATTAAATCAGTAACCGGTTAAAGTTCAGTTACATTTAAAAGTTAGTTACAGATGATTAATTCAGATTATCCTTACTTTTCATTATTACCATTCTGATAATGACATTCTGAACTACAAATGAACATTTTATTGCATTTTTATGCTTAAAGAAAAGGCATTTAAAGTATGTGACTATTTTATCCTTCTTAAAAAACCCAACACTTTTTTTCAGAGCACAATTATTGCTAGCAGTGTTTCAAGTGTATTTTCCCTGTGGCATGTCTATGCTTAAATCTTTCTCAAACAAAGTTGCCTTTTCTTTCTTTTAATGTCTGCTTTAAAATAAAAGAATTCATAGATATATAATAAGTTTAGTAGCAAAGAAGAACTTTAAAAAAGAAGCTGACTTTCAAGAGCTTGAGCATTAGAAAAGAAAGAACTTCCCTTAAAACAATTATCCAGTCTTACATACATTTTTAAATACTCTTAAAAAAAAAGAACCTGGCACTGGTTTTCATTTAGGTATTTTCATCACAAATTAGCATTATGTTAGTTAGTTTACTATCACATGTCTACATAACCTACTTAATATACACTAAACAGCGAATCAAACAATTGGAGAGTTGGCTGGAAACAGATATTTTATAATTTAACAACGAAAATTACAAAAAAAAAAAAAAAAAAAAAAACCAAAGAGAAAGATGTTACATTCCTGCTTGGTAGAGAAGCATCAAATCATTGTGCAACACTAGGTGGAAACATTACTAACATTCTTCATAATGGGGCTGCAAAATCTTGCAGTAAGAATAGGAGTTAAAAATAATTAAAATTCCTTTCATTGGACAAGTGGCTCTGTCACTAGAAGGGTTGTGACCAAGACCTTATAACATTTAGAAAGCTGCTGCTAACACTAAATATACTTTTACTCCTTGTGCATACAAGACATAAGGCAAATAACATTGCAGGCTGCTCTTTGATTTTAAACAAAATAATAAAAAGACAGGCTTTTCTTCTCAAGTCTTATTACACTTACTCTGCTAGTCACTGGTAAAAGTTTTTCCAAAAACTGTAACCATTCAAAAATGAACTCTGCTTTTTGAAATTCACCAAGCTGGTTATATGCTTCTTCATTAAGTAGCAAACTGTGAGCTAACTCCATTCCTTGAAATTTTCCTCAAATCTCCCAACAGCACGGAATGAAAAAAAAATCCAATGAACTACCAAAATTACTCATTAATATCTGGCAAATCAGAAGTTTGAACATCTAAACAGGAAAAAGGGAAAAAAAAGTTAATGAGTGTCAACCATCACATAATATATAGTATTAATGCTTGACTTAGTAAAATAAATTTGCAAAGAAAGCCTAATATAAAAAGGAAATTACAGCAGTGTTATTTGGATGTCCTTAGTAATACCAAATGTTTTTGAAAATGAGATAATGGTGTTGATGTAATATGCCAGTTGAAGTTAAATATACATCTGAATACATCAGGACTGATTTTACTTCACCTTGTTTTGCATGAAGTAAGGTTTTCTAGTCTTTAATCATATACCCAAAAGTAATGACCAACTGACCTCAAACATAATGATTTTGTTATCAAGAAACAAAGTGCAGCAAAAGTTGCAACCAACAATTAACAAACTCCTGTTAATTATATTCACAAGTATAAATGCTGACATATTATTGGACATTCTCAATACCAAGTAAGGCATAAAAAGACCCCAGAATTTCACTGCTGAGCAAACCTCTAATAATCTCTTTTGGAAAAAAAAAAAACAAAAAACCAAACCCAAACCTGAAAAGATTGTTTCAAAACTCAAAGTTCTAAAGAAGCTATGTTTTACTTATGTCTCTCAGACTATTTTGAGAATTTCCACATTGTTGATAAGAAAACCAAGATGGAAAATAACTTCTAATGATATCTCCCCCCCCCCCCCCCCCCAATATCTAAATGCCATATTGCCTCAAAATATAAAATAGAATAATCTGTAGACTTCACAAATAAAAACAGTCATGGAGATTCTGGTAAAATGTCAACCACATTTTAAACTCCCAAGCAAGTTATCCTTTTCAGAGGTCACTAAGACTGCTGAACACAATTTTTTCTATGCAGCAAAAATATTACAGTGTAAAGTGATCCCTCAAATAGTAGATGGGCAATACAAAGCATTGCTAAATAATTCAGTACTCAGGATGTCATCAAACACAGAGACGAAGGTTACCTTTACCACTTTTTACACATTTTTATTAAAATTTACTCACAAAAAAAAAACTAGTCATATTTAATTTATCATTATGAACGTTGCTTCAAATCTACCTGAAATACCAAGAGGCTTGACATGGCACCACTCTATAAAATGGCAAGCACATCTAAATATACATAGCACATTATACCTCTACAGATTTTGTCCACCTAGGTACACAGAAGTTCACAATTTATCAGTTATCTCACTCCTACAACACTCACATAATTTAGCTCTCACATTTTTTAAAACATATAAAAAAAAAACCTGGATTAAGTGTAGTTTCATCACTTCTCAGCATGAAAATTACATGTTAAGTCACAAATGCTCCATTTTCCCCTCATCCAAGGCCCGTTCTAATGTCTACCATATCTAAACCACCTACTACCACAGCAACTTACCCAATTTATATACCCAGGATTACAACTCAGTTGTCTTCCCTAACTGAAAAGATCAGTTTGTTGTCAGACATTGGCACTTAACTTACCTAGCAGATAATTTCTCCTCATTGTAAAAACTGTCTCTCTGCTTCTCCAGGCTTTTGTATAAAGGGTGTTAAGAACTCAATTTTCTAAGAAAATAATTAATACAAAGATCAATGTTAGGAATGAAAGCACATAAGATACAAGTGTTTCTACAGAAAACAAGAATTCCAAAGTCTTGTAATACCATCAATGTTTATTAAGTCATAGCTCACCAAAAAAGACTGGATGAATATTATTATCTCTTTATATGCTACATTTAAATTGGCAGACCCACCATATACACCACACAACTGGGCTCATTTAACTTCTGAAATCACCTTTCTCATTTCTGTTTTGTTAACTCAGTTTAATTCTAAACCAGTAAAAAGTTAGTTTAAACAGCATCATAACCATAATAATTTTCTAGAAATATTATCCAACAATCAGCAGAACTGGCAAAGGTGATTCAACTGTTCTGAAAAATTAATGTACAATACTATCAATACATGACATGAGGATTATCAACCCATTCTACTAGCCTCCAGATATAGTTTTAGTAGTAGAATTCATGGGCAAAAACATTTCCTTTCAAAACTCATTAAACTTGAACTTGTTCTGGTAGGACATAAAATACAGGTTGCATGTTATTTTGAAAGTATTCACTTTTCAATCACTCTTCAAAAGACTGATGCTGAAAACAAATAAAAAGCACATGTGCATATCAGAATAATCCACACTTCTTTCTGCCTGGTAAACCAGTGTTCAGCCTGCTGAAGAAAAGATTCAAGATGACCTCACAGCCTTCAAAAGGGCAGGTGACCAAGAGGATGAAGACAGATTCTTTACTTTATAACAAAAACAAGGAAGATTACCTCCTGACAGAGACAAAGATTTTCACTGTAAGAATTACTGGTCACTGCGACCGGTATTGAGAATATGCAGAACCTGCACCCACAGGGGTTTCTAACACAAAGCCCTAAGCAACACTATCCCAAGTTATTATTGTAAATAATAGTGTTTTAATAACAAATAATAGTGTTTCTAAATGAAACACTCCGATTGTATAAGCACACACTTGCAAAACCAATATAAATTTATTTATTTTTAGCCTAAATTAAAGAACGAAAAAATGTTCTGGTGCAATTGCTGATCTTTATAATGAATGCCTGCTAACATGACCAGAAACACTACCATTTCTCAAAAAAAAAAAAAAAAAAGACTATTAGGACTGAATTACAAAAGCTGACTGCTTACTATGCAAGGATTAGTTTTGTAGAAACAGAACTGTCCATACAGGAAAAAAATATTCAAAATCCCAGACCTGATCTTTCCACTGCTGATCAACAAGCAAGCCTTAATCCCACAAACCTGTATAGAAAGCACCATACTCCTTACCCTATGCAAAAAACTTATTCCAAACACTTATTGAGTTTCCCTTCAATAAGCTGTAAGCCTGCACACCAGGGACACTTATGAAGTTTCAAAAGTAATGATAAAAAGAAGGGCACATGGCTAGAAACTTAGGAAAAGCAGGGCAAGAATGTAGGGCATGAAGTTCTCCTGCAGCATACTGGTTTTGCAGAGAACAGTGCAAAAGGCACAGGGCTCCCAGTGCAAAGTTGAACACCAGCACAGAATTTCGGAACGACCTGCATTCACTTAATAGTAAATATGTCCTTGTTATGTATACAAGATGTTTCCAGGCAATTTCTAAGGAGAAGAAAACATCAATCCCAAAGCCACACTGCCCAGGCATGGGTGGGACTCTGTTCTAATTGAAGGCGTAGCACAGCCACGCTCTGGGCTGGTCAAGCACCAGGAAAGAGAGAACGTTCTGTCAGCAGCTGGAGCTGCTTGGCCGTCATCAGCACCAGTAAATCAATGAAGTACAACCTAAGCATGTAAAGATGCACCTTTATTTACAAGAAACCCACATTTAGAAATGCTGAATTATTTGATAGTGCTTTTCCCCTGGTGCTGTAATTTTGATGCTTCTCAATATGAAAAAGAAATATAGGGAAAAAATGTGAAATTTAATTAAATGAGATGTATGCTATTCCATCAACCAAAATAAAAAGGCATACATGCCTGATGAAATCTTCATTTACCAACCAACATGATACACCATCCTTTTGGTTTTGTTTTTAGGTAACTGAAGCAATTACAAGAACTATTTTCCCATCAGTACTACAAGAACAGATCAATCAAAAATTCCTCTTTTTTTTTTTTTTTTTTTTTTCCTGTGAGATAAGTTTATTTTACATTATGTTACAAAACTGGCACAAAGATGTATTGGCCAAGGCAGAAGTTGTTCCTACTTACTACTAAACTTTTTTTTTCATTTATCAACTGCCAATTTGACAAGCAGGATTATTCAAGACTGGTCAGAAAAGAGCTCAAAAAAGCCCTTGGAGCAAGCACTAGATGGAATACCACCCTGTAAACTGAAAGAAATACAGGGTGCATCAAGCATTAAAATCCAACAACTGTATTGTTGAAGTTTCTGACAAACCTCAATGAGAAAAAAGGACCTCTAGTTTTTAAATAAAAGGTGATTCAACCAGGGTATGACTGATCTGAGTAGATGCCTTCAGCTACTGTCTTTCAAATATGAGAACCAACAGACCACCCATGATAAAGTTATAACAGAGTGAGAAACCTAAATAGATCTATTATTTGGATCAAGTTCATTCCAAGCTAGATAATCTCTTCAGGCTTTAAAAGATGAGGGAAGCAGACCATAGACTGCTGTGTATCTTTCACATGGAAGTCTAATTAAAAATTGTAACATTACCAATGAAAAAGCTATGAGCAATAACAGCAACTTAATGAATTTCACTCTTCCTCTTCCTTCCAACTCTTGACATATTTTGCTTACGCACAGAAAAATAAGAAGTACCAAAAAAAAAGTAATCTGCAATAAAGCAAACTCCTAACTGGTCTCTCACTAAAAATCAGCCTTCAAATTATGACTCGTTGTTTCAGTGAAGAGCGACACAAGTAATGGAAACTACCCCACAGACCAAGTTTATACTTACAAATTTATTTTCTTTTAAAATTTTTCATATTTGATCTCTGATCCACCAGTTTGACTCTCTTTGCCAGGAACAAGTGCTGCTCAAACAGAAATCTGATCAGCCTCAGTTCTCTGAGCAGGAGGCTCAGGTTAGAATCTAATGCACAATCTAGATGAGGGTCTAAGTCTTTACACCTGCTTTGTAGTGAAGAAAATAAAGTGCCGTTTAGCTTACCTTAATAATAATTATTTATATATTTTTAATTTCAAAAGTATTAACATAATTCTGCACTAAATCTGATATAAGATAATAAACATGTGGATTCAATTTTGTACCAATGACTAATCTAGCAGAGACACAGTGCATAGCATTCCTTTAAGAAACTACTGCTGTTACTCATTGACAGTAATGAGTAACAGTAAAAAAACTATAATGAATAAGAGTCATGATTAAGATGAAGAACGACCAGTAATAATGACAACCAGTGTTTTCATAACAGCTGCCATTGGGCTGACTACACAATCGATGCCATAACCATCCCACTGCTGAAAAACAGAGCTGAAGCACATTCGCTAGCTTCACCATGACCCTCACTGCACCGCATTGGTATTTTAACTGACTTCAAATCCACGTTCTTCTCTTCGCAAAGCAAGATTCATTATCATCTGCCTAACAAGTGAACCAATAAGTTTAAGAGAAAGCCTCCCAGCCTGACACGTTCAATTCCAGCCATAAAGAGTTGAGATCAATGTTACTCCCGCAGCACTGTTTAAAAGTTTAATGGGATGATCGTTAGCAGCGCATCTGAGCCGACTGCACGGAGAGACATCGATGCCCAAACCTTTGCTACACCCTCGCACGGACCTGTTCACTGCCTTCCAAACATCAACACAACTCCTGCCCAGCTCCCTCCGACTTACTTCTGACAGAAGAAACTGAGTCTTTGCCAGCTGGGCGAAAAGACCTTAAAGCATCAGCCAAATGCAGCTACTAATGAATGAAACATGGACCAAAATCCAATAGTTACAGTGTACTGTTTATGCTAGTAGGCAAAAATAAAGAGGCACCCACGTCTGGAGAAGGCAAAAAGTACAAGTTCAAACTCCAGCAACTTCAAATGGGAGATATTATGGCCCAGGAAATTTATAGCACACACTGAAATAATCTGATTTAAATAAGGAACAATTACAGAATCTCAGTAATATGATAACAAAAGGAATAAAAAACCTAAAATTTCAGCTTAAATGAGTTTGGAGTTTAGACACTGGAAATATATCAGAGTGGGAATATTCAATAGATAAATATGTTGATAATTAATGGAAAACCAAGCAGCCTTTGTTTACTTACTGACTTCTATAAACTATTCTCAACTAACTCACAGGAGCAAAGTCTGTCTCAAAATCTTCTGTTAGAGAAGGCAAAGCTAAATAAAAGCATCAGTGTAAGTGAATCAGTACTTCCACATCCTTTGTGTGGCAGGATCCCCATCATTCAACCGACTTGTAACTTTTTTCTATATACACAAGCTTTAAATGTTTTCTCCACAGAGCTACATTAAGCAAGAGCACGTAACTGCTGGTCCCAACATAACAGTGACCCCTCTGTACATATTTTATGTTCAGTAGGGCTTATCACTCTCACCCATTCAGTCAACCAAAAAAAAAAAAAAAAAAAAAAAAGAAAAGAAAAGAAAAGAAAAGAAGAAGCTGGGAATTTCATGTGCACTTTTACTGCTTTCTTGTATGTATGTTCAAAGAAACATACAAGCAGATGTAGAAAATTTGAGCACCGAGGCAAGAAGAGAGGCAAGGAAGAGACAAAGAGAAAGTTAACTCCCCTGAAGACTGTTTCTTTAGCAGAAACACTGTTTGGCTGATTAAATACTTTGTGAAGAGGTTTAAGAACAACTTATGAAACCAGAGCCCAATCTTTCAATACATACACACACATACTGGAATTTGTCACTGATTGGCCCCATCAATTTGAGCCAAATTACCCTTGGCATCAAACTGACAAATGCTTTTCATCCAAAATTAATACAGAACCATAAAAATGCCAGGTATTTTGTAGTGTTATGTTACATTGGGCAGCAGTAGAGAAATTTAAAGCCAGGCACAGAAAAGATGGGACCAACAGTAACGTTTTGACAGCAGTTTGCAAGAAGAAGCCACAAGAGAAAGTCATCACAAGACTACAGCTCAGAGCACACGGAAAAGGTCACAGAGGAGAAGGTCCAAAATTTTAAGGCCCTTAAATCAAGCAGAACTATAACTCCTAATATCAAATTTTGAGTGCATTAGCATGTGAAAAACACAGCAAAAAAATCTCATGGTTGAATACTCCAATGTTTTATTGTATATTCTATGCTACAGTGGGGCTCGGTTTCCTTCACATATCCTCTTTAAATAAAAATATGTACACATTTGCATCACACATTGCTTATCCCAAACAGCAAAAAGCAATTAAGAATCTGTCTATGAGCAACAAAAAATAACAGATGATAGCACAGCCACTTCCTCTAGTTATTGCTGAAGATTTCAGACTAGGACAACTTCCCCTTACATTATATTTTTGTATGCAACTATACTGTTTAGAAATACGACTCTGAAATCATAGATGTTGAAACAAGATACTTTTCTTTCAGTCTTTCCTCTTAATAGTGCTCTGGATGAAGAAATTTGCCACAGGAATGCTATGTGTCTATTCTCTCACTGAAAATTTGGTGGCATTTATGCAGGAACTTGTTAAAGATGCAATCCAAGTGCATCTCCATATATTGTATCCTCTACCTATGTAGGTCTTGCAGTGTTCCCACAGCATTTCAGGCTGTTCTAAAGAACAAATATCATGCAGCCCAAACAGAATTCTTGTTAACTTCTCAGCTACTTCCATTTGTGTTGCAAAACAAAGGGGTTGTATTTTGATGTTTTGTGAACCATGATGCTCACACAAAGTACATGTTTACTCCCTCAGGAACAGTCCCAAATGACTGGTTTTCCTACCAAAATGCTTATCAAATGTTATTGATTTCCAAATTTTGGAGGAATTACTCTGTATCTGAAAGAGCAATAAAGCTTAAAGGCAACGAAGAGCTAAGTGAAATCTACCAGAATTCTTGCTCTGGGCTTCCTGGTTTTAAAACGATTCACTCAAAGAATGTGACCACCCACAATCCTCACACATAACAGTGACATTGATAAGAACTACAACACAATATACATTTGCTGAAGTGTGAAAGAAACAACAAGACAATGTCTTCTAGGAATGCTGAATGATTTCTGTGAAGTTTTGAGGACAAAGCTTGACATAATTCGAGAAAAATACCCTGAACAAAGTGCCTGAAAATGCAATAGCTGTTTTAGCAATGCAAAATATTAAAGACATTTTGAAAAAACAATTGGAAGATATTAATTCATAGTATTAAAAAGTACATACACTTTGCTTTCATGTTTTTTTATTATCACTTTAATTTTTATCTCCACGTGAGAAGAATTATTCCAGAAAACCAAGAAACACCAACATTCAGTAACTGAGAAATATAAACAACCATTTCCTGAGCTTCACAGTGGGCACTACTGGCATACTCTGACCTCCCTGGCCCTCACAACTTTTGAGTATTATTCAGGTTCATTTCTGAAAGTTACAGTCAAAAGATAAACTTGGTTCCATTATAGGGACCTCATAACATTATTTTGTTTGCAGTCAACCGGGCAAATTACATACAAAAAATTAACCAATGATTCTACTAATCAGAAAGAGGGTACCATATCTGATACTGACAAAGTGAGTTTAAAACATTTTCTTTTTCCCCAAAACTGGACTAAGTAAACTTCAAAAAGATAGTTATAACTAATTTAGGTCTGAATAAAAACGCATAGGATTCTTCGTGTTTATTTCTTTGCAGATTAAAAACCTGGTGTGATAGCAAGGCAAATGCATGAACACCACAGAATTATAAATATCCATCTGCTGACAATAATATATACCAATTTCAATATATGTCTGAACATAGCTTTAGTCCTGAGAATGTTGTAGACAATATTATGTATCTAATAGAGACAAAATATACCAAACTAAATATGCTGACAGGGTGGGGTTTGTTGTTTGCTTGTTTTTGATTTTTTTTTGTCACATTGACAGAAGTTTCAGGAAATGAAATTACTTGTTAAAATGTTAAATTGACTTACAGTAGGTGATATATATGTATATGGATTATCAAAAAAGTAGGTTGATTTTAGCCACCAATCTCTGTTAAGGTAAATGCTGAATCCAGTCTATCTTAGCATTAAATTAAGCCACAGGGAATTTTTATTGAATATATACTGAAATACCAGAAAAGGATACTTATTTTTCCTGAAAATCACTATAGCTTTTACTATTATTAGATTTCAACTGCACTGAAACACCGACACAGAAATTTAGCAGCAGAAGCCCTCACAGATGGAAACTCTACAGGAGACTTGTTTGGCAGATCAGAGATCACTATCCGGGCACAAACCACTGACATACCTCACTGCAATGGTTCATTCTCTAGGTATTTTATGTGGCTGTTCCCCAAAGAAACTCCAAAACAGCTCAAAAATGTAACTGCCTAGAGGTTTAAAACCTTTTCAGCGTGCAGTGTAGCTATAGATACACTGTGTGTCTCTTTAAAGGTTCTGCTACCTGAACCCAGTAAATACAGGTAAAAGATGAATAGAAGAAACAGCCTGCATTCTGAAAATGTTTCTAATCTCCTACCTCGGTAGGGTGTTCTGAATCTTAAAACAGAAGATCATCCTGCATTGATTAATAAAGTTTTTCATGTGTTTGCATACAACATCATTAACTAGTCAGTAAGTCAGATATTTTCCTGACTACAGAAACAATCCTATGTTCAGTAATCAAGCACAAGTTTTCAATGTATGGCTACACTTAGTGTAACAGTAAACTGGCTTCCTCCCCCCACCTCCTCCTTTTCATTGTGTAAAACCATCACGAAAAGAAACCCAAGCTCCATTCATCACACAACCAGAAGTAACCTATCTTCTGTGTCTCAACTGTTATTCCATACATGGATTGAGACTTACATATCCTGTAGCAAAACACTAAAGCATACAATATAGCTTGACTATTTCTGAAGACAGGGAAAATATTTCTGGAATGTGAGACTAAAATAAATGTACAGTTCATGGGCACAACTGCAAACACCTAATCCTACTAAATCAAACCCCAAACTCAAAGAATCACTACAATTAATGAATCCAAAATTCAAAGGATATCAAAGAAACACAAAGCTGAACTCTACTTTTATCTGCCTTCCTCATATTCTATCATCCTTCCACCCGTATCTCAATAAACTTTACACTTAACTAAATTTACAACACCTATTACTCTTTTCCACATTCAAAAATGTCAACACGAATGTAACTACACATTTTACATTCCTGCGCAAGGTCCTTACCAGTTATATGGTGTAAACTTAGTCGTTGTCCTATCCAGACAACCAGGAATTCAAACTGCAAAAACTTACGATAGCATTTCCAGATATCAGAATTTCCAATATTGCTACCCCTCCCAAAATATTCTGAATTACCAAGGTTTATAAGAAAATATAAAACCAGACCCCAAAATCATAGAACCTCGGTGCGAGTGGATGCCGAACCCCTGCCCGAGCCTCAGGATCCGTACTGCCGCGCACCGGGCAAGCATCCCCGCTCGCCCACCCTGAGCCCGGCGGCACGGCCGCCCCGCCGCCGCTCCCCGCGACACCCGGGCGGCGCCCGCCTTGCTGCCCCCTTCCCTCCCTTCCCTCCCTTCCCCTTCCTCCCCAGCCGGGGCTGAGCGCTGCCGCAGCTCCGGGGAGCGGGACGCGGCGGCACGGGCTGGGCTGGGCTGGGCTGGGCTGCAGGAGCCCGGGAGCCGCCCGGCCGCCGGCTTTAGAGCTGGCTGCGTGTGTGACACCCACCGACCCACCTGGTGGCTCCGGGGGTGATCCAGCACTTTTCGGGCGCAGGCCTCGGGCAAGCACAGCCCCGCAGGACTCCCGGCTGCCCTCGGCCCTGCTGCCCCCTCACGCAGCCCCAGCAGCCCCGGCCTCCCCCGCCCGCGGTACCTGCCGGCCGCAGCGCTCCCGCGCCGCGCTGCGGGCTCGGCCCCGTTCGTCCGCCCGCCCTCCTGCGGCGCGGGGGGCGCCGGGTCCTTGCCCGAGCTGCCGCCGCCCGCCGGCGGCGAGGGGGGAGGAAAGGGAGGAGGAGTGTGAGGGCGACTCCGGTGCTCAGGACTGTGCAATCGGGCCCGGAGCCATCGAGCGCCCGCGGCGGCCGGGAGGAGGGCGGGAGCGGCCCGGGTGTCGCGGTGCCGGAGGGGACAGAGGCACCGCCCGGGGCGCTCCGAGGCTCCGCAGCCTCCGGGCCATGAGCGGCTCTGCGCTAGGGGGCCACAGCCGGGGGCTCGCGTCCGTGCTGCCCCACCAAAAACAGCAACGAAAGATCCCTCTCGGTGATGCTTTGTGAAGGTAGCTCAGCTGGCACTGCTGGGATTTGTACCTGGCTGTGATCAGTGTCTACCATGGCTCCCGATTTCCACTCCGCCCCGCAGGCATCCGCGTCCGTACTTCCCTGGGAGGGCCCCTGGCCGCTGCATAGGACAGTAACAGGAACACGCCCTTTTATATTAAGCGTTCTCGAACCCAACGTCTGCAAAAGTTGTTACTCCTGGGTTTCATCAGTGTCAGCTGTGATCCCAAACTGGGATATGGATTGATATGGAATCCCAAGTCAAGAAGTAATTCTGTGTCTTACAGACAAGGTCAGTTGAAACTCCAGGAATTTCACCTCATTTCTCCTACTGCATAGATGGTCCTGCTGGAGGACGTGGCTTTGTCACCGGGAATTACTTCTACCCTTCCAAATTTTCATTAGCGAACTCACTGGTCATGAGAAAATATAAATTGGAGGGATTTTCTTTAATGTATTCTGTGATCAGTTTAAGTTCTCTCTTAATAAGAGGAAAGTATGTCTCTCAATCATTTTTAGTTTTAAAATAAACAATAATCTTATTGTAGTTTTCCAGCTGATGCCCAGCCGTGTTTGGAATCCAGGACCCAGAATTCTCTCCACAAGCCTGTGTTTTCTGGGACTATCTTCTTTTAGCTTGTGCAAACAGAATCTCAGGACATTAAGATTGGAAAAGACCTGTAAGATTGAGTCCAACCTTTGACTGATCACCACAAAGAAAACTAAACCATAGCACTAAGTACCATGTCCAGACATTTCTTGAACACCTCCAATGATGGTGACCCAACCTCCTCCCTGAGCAGTCCATCCCAATGTTTAATGACCCTTTCCATAAAGAATTTTTTTCTGGTGTCCAACCTGAACCTCCCCTGGCACAGCTTGAGGCTATGTCCTTTGCCTGGGAGAAGAGGTCACCCCTCACCCGACTCCAACCTCCCTCCAGGCAGTTGTAGGGAAGGAACTGTTGTGGTAAGGGAATAATGCTTGGGACACAAAACCATAGGAACAGAAATTGTGTCTAAACCTTGCATAAGCTTGTACATTCAACTTAGGTTCAATATGTAAAGTTTACATGCAGGAGATCCTCTGGGAACATCTGTACTCAGTTATGTGGATGATCCTACTGAGAAATATTTCAAAGAGCACATGCAGGGCTGCCTGATTACATTGTGCTGTAGATGCCATGAGCACCAGGCTGCTTTACCATATATGGACACTGGTTTCATTTTTACTAAACTGACTGTGGTAAAAAACATGAGCACTGATGCAATGACCTTTTTAAAAAAAATTCTGGCAATGGATGTGGTAATGAAGAATATGCCTCACACCTGAAGCAGGAAATCATATGTTTCACAGAAATCAACTCCACAAACTCGTACTGATGTAAGGGTGTTAACCTGTTTTCAAAAATCACATACATTCCCAGGAAATAATTATCTGCTGAGTTAGCTTCATTTTGATCAGGAGCTGAATTGCTCTTACTAATACAGTGATTTGCAATTCACTTGTGAGAAAGGTCAGCTGAACAATTTCTATTCAAAGATTGTTACATGATGACTTTTCCCATGAGGAACTCCAGAAAAACAAGGGCTCTCTGACAGTCCTGAGGTATGAGAAGCTCCTGTAAATATTTGCGAAGGATTTATCATGTTTAACTCAGAAACAAATAAACAACCCCAAATCTAGAACAATTTTTTGAATGTTATTGCTGTAATTATCATTATTACACCTATTGTTCACTCTGTTATGGTAGCAGGCAGAGACCTGCTCAAAATTAGTATCTCATAATGCTGAGTGTTACATGAACACAGGGCAAGACAAAACATCATTCATTAAGAAGGAAAGATTTGCTCAGTTTTTCCCAAAACTTATCTTCCCCAGCCCCCCAGGACACCTGATAGCAGCTCTAAGTAATGCTTTGTTATTGCTAAACTGATATGAATCAGTTGGAATAACAAGGCATATTGATGCAGGATGCTCCTTCCATCTCTGGGTACATCAGCTTTAGGGTTGCTTTGTGCCAGCAGTGCTTACATAAGGGTAAGAGTCTGTCTTCATTGGATTTATAGCTAACCTTGATTTTTCCCATTATTCTTCTCTAAATTGGTCAACAGACTGTTAACCATGCACTGATTCAAATTAGCATCTCCTTTAGCAATTATTCATGCTATTTTTATTTTTCCCCTTTTCAATCTGAAATTTAAAAAAAAATGTTATGCAAATTTATAGTAATTTGTTCTAAAACAGAAAAATTAGGACAATTAGATGCATTCACCTTGTATTAATTAAATTTTCCCTTTCCCCATTAGTCCTGACTGTGCTTCAAAAACAAGTTACTTAAGAAAATAAGCAACTGGCAAATAATTGAAATGCTCAAATCTACTGTCAGATCAGTCTTCTTATTAGTCTATTTTGGTAAAGTGGGTTGACTGATTTAGAGCATAAGTCAGTTCTTCCATACAAATTCCAGACATAGTAGAATATCTATACAGTCACATATGCCTCTGAGCTAAATATTTTAATTCTTTCAACTCTATAATCCTCAGTGACTCTAGAGGAAGAAAAAAGAATGTGTCTTTGAATTCAGTGAGACTGTCCAGGCATGAGTAAGAATCACAGGACTAGGGGCCTAATTTGAATCAAATGTTACATCACTAAATAATTACATAGCAAAAAAAACTGAATTCCATTATATATTAAAATCATTAAGAAGGGATATCTTTAAATTAATTATAAGATTAACCATTTAGTTTTACTTTCTGGAGGCATGTAGAACCCAATACATTTTGGCCTGTCCTAGCTGTCACAATGCTTTAGGTACCACTCTTGATTTTTTTACACATTGAATATAAAATTTAATGTATATTTTTATGCTACAATACTGCTAGACTTCTTTTTATTCCCAACACAGTTCCTTTTTGTACTATCACAAAATGCAAGGCCTGAATTCCTGCTAAGCAATTGCACAGTCCTACTGTTATTTTAAATCCTAAAGTGCAAATAGAAGTATTATGCAGGCCTAGATAATGTTAGATAGAGATACCAAAATGGAAGGGGGAAATAAGAAAGTTAGATCTAGGGAGGGATTGCCAGCTAAATCCTAAGGCCTTCCAAAACCCATTTACATTCAACATTAATCCATAACTTTCATTGCCACTCTTTTCTAGTGGAGCACATCCACTAAATGGCATTAAATTCCTTCTTGCGCATTTTTAACACATACTGATGTAATAGGGCATCTGTTGTGGCACTTACACCAGTAATTAAGGTGAATGGAAAGCAATGTTAAATTCAGAGTAATGAGATACATATGAACTGGAACAGTAAGACAAAATTGCCATTTATTTTCTCTCCTATGCTGTCTGAATCATTCCTATTTTAGAAATATAATTAGGTGTTATTTGTACTGATACCACACTGTGCACTGAGGTACTCAAAGTGCTCTGTAAACATTAGCTTATGTCACATTTGTGTGGCAGAGGCTAAAGTAGGAAGTAGTGAAAGGCAACTTCCTGTAGCTCCAACAAAGGTGAGGAGAGGTAAAAGCGTACTGCCTTCTAATGGAAAAAGAGGATCAGAGATTATGTTTTACTTTTAGTAAAAGGGAGAAAACCCAGTGGTTTTAAACCTCTTTCCCCTGTTTTCACTCTCTCTTTCAGATCACAGATGGAAAAAGTGGAGCAGAAAATTGCTTTGCTCAAAGCCACACACTGGCAGTAATTGAACTAGAAGACAGCATTGGTTTAAATAGAAAATGTGCAATACATTAGTAATATTTGGGCTATTCTAACTGCAGCTTCTTTCTCCTGTCCACATACACCATTTACTTTTCAGCTGTAATTGTATAGGAACTTCTGGAAACATTATCGTTCGGGAATCTCAGGTGCAGACAGAGAAATATTCCCAGTGCCCTGGGTTTCCACACTGTCCCACTGTGCTGTGTAATACATTAAACAGTGATAGTCATTGTTTTGTTCCACGTATGGTCTCAAGGATCAAGATACTGAAAACAAAAATAGATAGCCTTTATTAGATGAGAATTGATATGCAAAGAATTTAAGAAATTAAGTCAGTCACAACAGAGTTTGGTGGCAGACCTCAGGTAATGAATGCCAGTGCATTTGTGAAGACTCTCTGTGGCATACTGCTACCCCAGCTTCCAAAGAGAAACAGTGCGTTTGAAGGAGTCCATATAGAAGACAGGAACAGAAACTAAAAGCAAAACGTAACGGAAGTTTAAAAGAGTCATCCCTCCTTGTCCAAACAAGCTGTTTTTATACCACAGGAGAAACTGAGGTTCAGCAGATCGTACTTTTAAATCCAAGTAAATGTGAAAGTTTGTTCTCAAAGAGGAGTTGTTGCACTGCATCACAATGAAGAATTTTTGTGGAGCTTTTGTGGTACATGAGATCAGACATCACAGATGCATTAAAAGACCTGGTGAAAAGCACCACAAAGGCTGGCTGATATCCAGCAGCCCATCAAGTCGCTGCCATTTCACAGAAACTGTTATGTGCAAAATCTTCTTGCAGGCAAAAAGAAATCCATACCCTATGTTTAGAGTCACACCAAACTTATTTTAATTGCAACTGTAGCAGTTTAATAAAATAATTATCAGTCCAAATATAATTATTGCAAAAAACAAATGAAATAAAAATAAAGAAACTATATAGAAGGTCTCAATAGTAATAGTACAGTAAAAATTGTTATGCACAATTTAGTACCTACCCTTACCCTTCTTCCTGGTGTCATGCTTGACCCTTCACCTCCTTGTGGCTTCCAGCTTGTAGCACAGTGAGCAGGGAGCACAGTGGATCATTAGCATCTAGAGTTCTGTGCCTGCAGGAGTATAATGTTGATGTTTATGATTTCTTTCTCTCCTTTTTTTTTTTTTGGAAATATCACTCACTTGGGGTTCTTTTTATACATTTGCTAATAAAGTTTTACTCCTTGCTTTTCTTTAGTGGCCTGTAACTATGTATTTTTCTTTTTGTTTATCTTAAGTTCATCCTTTTTTTATCTCATATACTCATTCTTTCTTCTTTTTATTTTTTTTTTTTTATCCCTAAGAATAGTTTTGCCCAGCTCCAGGTTTGTATTTCTTCAACTGACCATTGGCAAGTTGTTTATAGCCTTGGAGTGTCCAGTGCCAGCCTGTGCCCCATCTCTTACTCTCACATGCCTCTACTTGACGCTGCAGTTGTTCTCTTCATTTCTCAAAATTCCTGCTGTTTTAATAGACCTATATTTATGTACCCTGTAACACTGTGTTAGAGTCTTAAATATATAATTCTATACAGAAGAAATACAAATTATTAACCTCTATATAACAATTGTGGTTATGTGGTTACACAGAAAACAAATTAGCTATAGCCTCCTGTCCTTCAAAAAAAAAAAAAAAAAAAAAAAAAAAAAAAAAAAAACTGTTACAGCCAAATCAAATAAAACCAAAGCTCTGAGAAGCCTGGGGAAAGTTCCTGTGAATAAACCTCCATCCTGAGCTCTTGGAACACTTGGGACAAGGCCTGTGGACCATCACTAGCAGTAGCAATACAGTTGCAAGTATTACTGGGCTACATGCTGTTCATTAACTTCCAAATCTGGATTACTATTTGTATGTTGAAAATTCATACGTTGCATACTCTATGTAGCAGCAGAGGTAAAAATTTCCAGAAAGGGCAGGGGAAGGAAGCAGGAATACTGCTGACTAGAAACGGGCTATTGCTCCTGAACTCATTAGTGAGTGTTTATGAGCCAGTTCATAGTCCACACATACTCAGCTTCAACACACTGGGTGTGTACGCTGCAAACAAGGTCACAAAAACCTGATACTGCAAATTCCTGTGTGGCAGCTGAATCGGAGACATAATAGCATAAGGACAACTCCTCACTTTTTAAGTTATTTCAAGAAGTGGGGAATATTAAGCATCTTCTAATAGATATTATCTAATTATAGAACAGGATAATTATCTGAGTTTTTGTCTAGTCATATTACATAAACTATTTAAAGCAGAGTCAGGTCATCTGTTTAAAGCATATATTAATGGCTGAAGGGAATAAGCATTTAGCTTTGAAGAAGTCATTTTAATCAATTTTTTTATCAGTATGGTCCAGCACGTTATTCAGAAATGGCTTCCTTCAGTAAATGGATTGTTAATCAATAGTAGATATAAATAAGGCATACAAAGGGCACAGCATTCAACAAGCTGCCAATGCCTGGACAGATGATAAAAAAAATCAGTAGTCCAAGATGGATATACAAATAAATCAGAAACAGATTCAGATAATACACAAATATCCACCTTGTTTACAAAAATTCAGATGTCTGTCTGGTCCTAAAACCACTGAAATGTCCATTAGTTTTCATGTGCTTTATATGACAGACTGCTATGAGATGGAGTTTCATTTGAAGTCTATTTTTCACTAAACATTTTCAAGCTTATCCCTCTTCAAAATCTTAGAGTTCTTTAAATATAGAGAATTAATTGCCAGGCTGCCAAAGATCTTTCTGGAGACAGGAACTAAATTAAAAGCTGCAGACTTTGTATTATGCCTCAAAGAATCAATCCTTGAGATACACTAAATGCCCACAATTCCTGTAAGGTCTGTGAAAAGTGGTATTACTCAGCACTTTTTAGGATTTGACCTCCAACAGAAAGAGGAATTACAATGTTTTTTCAAGCACACAGATAATAATGAATTTCTATTAGTCATTTGCATCAGGACAATATTATTTAAATGTTGCTAGTAGGAACTTTGAACATGACTCATACTGTGTCTGTCATAACTGTTAATTATTAATGAATAAATATGTCATTTTGGTCATAATAGCTAATTCCAGGCCATTTGTGTAAATGGTTGTTTTCAACTGTGAGAATGTCAGTTGCCAGGTATTGAATATCTTTATTTATTTATTGAGCATATATTATGCTAACCTGAAAAAAAAATCTCATTACTCTCTTACCAAAACATTAAGTTTTGTATCTATTAAAAAATGTGATTCTTATGGCATAGTTTGAGCCTACAGATTATACATTTAATGTTTTGTACAAAATTAAATAATGACAGGGTATTTGTAACTACTGGCCTACAATTCAGGATTGTGCAAGCTGCCATCCTCAGTAACTGTAAGGTTTTACATTTCTTCCAGAATAATTTCTATCCAAATGGAAATTCTGGATAATTGCTGCAAACCATATAAATGTCTGATTTCACTTTGAACCCTTCTGAACCATAGTGCTGCATTAAAAAGACAAACTTGATTCACAGGATGAACACATTCGTATCAGTTTTGAATTTGCCACATTTCAATATAGCTCTTCTGTTCTTACTGCCTTTCCAGACAGAATTTCCCATGATATCTTCTTGGCACCATCTGTTAATAATGTTTATAACAGAACTGCATAGGGGTTCAGCTGGGAAGGGGGCCCCAAATGTACCAACACTGTCTATAAAAGGAAATCTAGTCTCTGCCCAGCAGCTTCGATGGACAAAAAGCTGGAAGGAAGCAATAGGGGCAGAGGGAACAATGAGATGGCAGCGTACATTGTACCATCTTCATTTTTGTTTTCATTTGAATGTTTCTGTTCTTTTCCTGAGGCTCTGTTATGAAAGAATTGAGTAGACAGCAAGACCACAGTAACAAGGACAAAGACCAAGCTATAGCAGGCAGCCTATCAAAACACATCAGAGATTTCAGAATGCAAACTTCAAGCAAGCAATTCAGTGATACTGCTGGTTTCTAGATGTGCCTCACTTATTCTTCACTGCAAAGCCCATGATCAGTCCTGTACTGCCTTAAGTCTCCCACTCTTACACACTCTGGTTGAGGGGGAAAGACTTTCTTATTTAGTACTTACTCTCTAACAGGGTAAAATTCAGTGAATTTGTTTTCAATATATTAGTTAGTTAGAAAGCATTGTCATTTTATAGATAGAAAACATAAAGGTAAAAATTGACATAAGTACATCTAAAGTATTCTTTCTTTAATCTATAAACCAGTTCTTCAAGCTATACATGTAATAATTATTTCATTATTTTTTTAGTAAAAAATGATTGCATTATCCTGTTTTTGTTGATAAACATTTTGAATTATTGGATCAATATTAACAAATATTTTGACCACACTTCAGATGTATATGAGCAAAAAAACCCTACTCATTATTGCAAGGCAGTCTTAGGTATCCTTCTATTCAATGGGATTGGCAAAACCAGTACAGATGAGTGAAAGCCTTTTTTAAACCATCTCCCAAGGTAATCAAGTACTTTAATGCTTAGGAAGAAAAAAAACCAAAAAACCCACAACAAACAAAAGACACCAGTACTGTACTTGGGATACAATTTATTTTTTCAAAATTCGATCATGTGAGTGTAAGGTCCATTTGTATCCAGTTTTAACACCTGCCTGTTTCCATATGTGCCATGCTTGACAAGAACACCGGCTTCCATGCATTTGGCATTGGCAGCCAGTTCTTTTTCACACAAAGTCACAAACTGAGAATAAAGTTCCAACCCTTTTTCTTTTTCAATGTTTGCATGGTACTGCATCTTTCTTCCCTTTGGTTTACCACCTAGGGTAGCTTGTGGTATGATGAGTATGTCACCTGGTAAATCAAGAACAGATACGAACTCGCCGTTTTCATTTTCACTTAATTTAACATTCAACAGCGTATCAACTGCAAATAAAAATAAAATAAGAGTTAGTATTACTGAAGTGAATTAAACAGGAAATCATAAACAAGATCCAACAAATATTTTGACAAATGGCTGAGTAAAAGAAACTGTTTATTAATGATCTGAAACATGGACAATCAATAAATACTTCACCAACTAATATGTCTGAGTATTGTAAGGAATGTGAAGGATACTAATATTATATGTCTAAAGTTCTATTTTTGGGGGGAAGTGATTGGCTACCTAAAATCCTAAAGTTGATTCTAGCTGGACACCCCCAAAAGAACCCGGGATGCAATTAGTGAGCCTTCCTTAATTGCTTGATACTTAAATAGGTAGCTTTTGCACAACACTCCACATTGTAGGATACACCATCCTTAGTGCACTTTGGAGAGCGCTCTGCCCTGACTCTCTTTTCATTCTGGTTGCAGCAGTTTGCAGCAGGACCCAGCAATGATGTGAGCTGAAGGCACAGCTCCATGATTTGGTCTCAAGTAGAGCAAGCATCCTTCAGTGCTCCACTTTGAGACATGCAGCTACCAGTTTGTCACTTGAGACAGGAGGGTGGCAGGAAGGTCAGATGCAATTTGGCTTATAAGCCAGAGCATATAAACTTGCAAATAAAATCAATGTATTTACTAATTTTAGATTTTCTGATGTTTCTATAACAAATCAAATCATTACCCCAACTCTGTAAAAGCTGGGAGGATACTAGTCATGCCTCCAAACCCTAAACATAAATGCTTAATGTTGTTAAAAGCAAAAACAGCTGAGTTGTGATTCAGGAACCAAACCCACACACTTAAACAGATTCAAAATATATTCAGGAAACAATATTCTCTAAAACAGGCACTCAAGGAGGATGGTCCTTGATGAATCTCCTGACAGGAAACAGAACTTGCTTTTTCTGGCCTGTTTTAGCTGCCCCACAGCTGAAAATGTAATTATTCTCAAGCAACAGTCTCATGGAACTCTCCCTAGCACAAAATACATTTTAGTATCATAAATATTTAGCATCACAAAAGGACTGTGCCCTCCAAGACCAAGAGAGAACCCCCCCAGGAGCTGCTCTCAGCATTTTTAATAGCACTGGTACTTGTGCACTGCTGGTCCCAGACAGTAGCCTGAAATAAACCGAAATAGTGGAATATTGTTACACAATCTTTAGTCAAATCACTAGTATCATCCAGCCACAGAACTGGAGCACTTTTATCTGGAATATGCAGCATCACAGAATTTCCCAAGGAACCAGTGCTACTGACGGAGGAAAGGAGGGAGAAGAAATTACATAAAAGTAAAAAATTCCCCCCCAAAAAAACTAGAACAAAAAAATCAAGTCGAAACAGCACTGGGTAAAGACTGAAATTGCTACTATTTGACCTTATCTGCAGCGTCTTCTCTGCTTCAATGGAAATGTTAAAGTGCATGTGGAGAAGAAGACAAGAATTACAGACAGCTGTTATTGCTTCTGAACCAGAAATCTGCACATGCTAACAGTCTAAGTAAGCACCACCGGAGTGAGGCGGGAAAGACCCTGTTTCATTATCCACACAACTCCCTCTACTGGCTATAATTTTAAATATCCGGCACACACAGTGAGATCAGTGGTAAAATACTTATCAAATCAAGCCATGAAGTACTTGAAATTCAGTTCTGTCCTGGATGGAAGTTATTGCCCAACACATTAAATGTGTTAAACAGCAGGTGCAACATTTTCTTCGACAGAATGTTATTGGGGAATTTGTTTTCTAGGTTGGTCATGAACAGACAGACAAAGAGACATGGAAAACTGTCAAAAGAAACAAGACAGACCAAACTGTTCTTTCAGCCAGGTAACTGAATTAGAATAATGCCATCTCAGGGCTTATCCAAATGGTTGCTACCTTCTCTGCCTCAACTGCTTTTCTCCCTTTTCAAACAATACAATAATGCATATGGATTATATCATACCAATTTTTGGGACAAGATCCTCATCAGCACCTTTGAAGAAGCATATGTAGATAATAAGCCCTCTCTGGATCTACAAAAGATTACAGAAAACTATGTCAACGTTTCTCATTATCTATGGTGCATGCCTATTATTAAAACAGTATCAAAAACAACAGAACAACATAACAAAGACTAGTTTTAATTATTTAGTATAGCTTCAGACACTGAGTTTACACAACACACTGTGGAAGATAAGATATATACTGATTATCTGCAAAATGCTTTTACATACAATTAAGATATTTATTAGCTCCATATGAAGCCAAATTTAGCTGGAATGTAGAGTGTACAGTATTAACATAGACAAGGTAGCAAGGTGAATAAGTATACTTAAATCCAGCATAAGAAATAATTTAAGCTTTTTTCCTATCAAACATACAGCTAAAATAATTTTCAGTATGAACTATGATATTATTTCCAATTATAAAACATGAAAAACACCACAGTACTTGGCAATGAACTAAATTTTATTTTGATGTTGAAAGTAATCTAGTACAATATGATTCTGAAAAAAAACCATTTAAATATGAAGACCAAGACCTGTGAAGTTGTTCAGAATATTATAAAGTTGTTCAAAAGAATATATACAAGTTTGGGCAAAATCTAACTGGCAAAATGGAACCTTTCAGCTGATTAGTATAAAGGATATGCCACCTATTTTGCATCCAGAGCAACTATGTGTAAAAACTATGTATTTGAGGGAAGAATTAGACCTCTACTGAGGAGAAAGCACAAGAAAACTATTATGTAGCTTTTCTGCTCACTTGGTTAGTCTGTAAGGAATGCATGTGCAACAACCCATGCTTTATTAAGCCAAACTGATAGGCTCTGCAGCCAGCAGCAACTATGCCTCATGCACAAGTATACCTGCATGGCTTAACTCCTCTGGGAAAAAACTCAAAACATCCACGGACAGACCGTATATAAAGAAACCTCCCTGATGCTTTGTCAAGAATAAGTACCCTTTAAATTTTGTTGGAGGAAACATAAACATTAACTTGTGAAACACCACCAAAGAGATGTTAAACAGATTGGGACATGAGGGAGTTACTAATATTAATGCTATCAAAGCAAAAGGATAGAAAATGTGAGTAGTTTACAAAAAATACTTTAAAAAAATTCCTCTATTTGTTTTTCCCCCAAGTGATAAAGGTTTTTGGTGAAAAAATTTTAGCTATACACATGAGATTTGTCCTTTCATTTTTGCAGAGATTAAACAAAATGCTCAAGGCAATGACTGAGAAAAGCTATGCCTTCTCAACTATTTTTCTCATGACTAATTTCTGAAAAAAGCGAATGTTCTTTGTAGCCAAAATGTCACATGCTGAAAACTTAAAAAAAACTTTAAATGGCTCCTTTCAAAACTCTTTTTTTGTACAGTCGCACAGCAGTAACAATATTCTGCAAGCAGCTCATTTTAAAGACACAAAAATTAAGTAAAGTGACCCCTGCAAGTCCTAAGGCCAGACAGATAAAGATTAATTAAAGTAAATAATGATTTTTCCAACCCCTGCCCTTATATGATATTTATTTTTGAATAAACTATTTATCACAAGATGAGACATACATATTGAAGAAAATTAGAGGGACAGAAGGTTAAATGAGAACAATTCAGAAGCAAGTTGAAGCTGTTAGAGGATGCTTGTTTTTTACTGCATGTTTATAGTCTTCTAGTACACTTTACAACCATGATAAAGTTAAAAGCTATGCAGCTACTTGTAAGCTGAAACTTATGGTTTCAAGTATGACTGAAAACCGTGGTTCAACTTGTACAGCCATGTTTCAACCCCTTATTAAGTCTTACTTTATTCTTTAGCTTTCTTAATTGAATAGAAGATGTAAAACTGAATGCAATTACAAGACCCAACCTCTTAATAGCATGTGTCAGTCTGGCCTTATATCAGGGTTTCAGATGTCCTAAGACTTGGGCTCATTGTCAATGTAACATGTAAACTTTCTGAACCAAAGCAAAACCATTGCCATTGCTGCAGCTCCTCTGTAACCTATCAAAGCCTACTTGACTGCTACTCAGACCTATATTTAATGCACAAAAATTCGAGCAAAATAACACTAATAAGAAGATCATAAATTCAACATGCTGGTGTGCAAACAGCCACTGCAAGGAACCTACACAGTGACCAGCCAGGAAAGCTGTGCTCTATGTGGATCTACTGTGAGCAGTAAAATGCCTACATAAATAAACCAGCAAAGCAAGATACTGTGTAACACTGGCATTTATTATACAGTGTCATAAGTAATCATCAGATCAGGCAACCTGCTGAACCAGATCATGACGGGCTGAGGTACCCAGTCCCAGTGCCATATAGACAGCCTTAGCAATGCTGCCTCCAAATGCTGCTTTTTAGCAGGAAAAAACAAATAACTGACCCCTTCCTCACCCTCCTTACTAAATATATTAATTTGTATTTTTCAAGATTTCATTAGCAAAATCAAAATATATTTTTCAAAATACTATCTCTACCTTTTACTACTTTTTCCTCCAAGAAAATGCAATGGATAATAAAAACAGAAATACTTTGTAATTCTTAGAAAGTCAGTTTGTGAAACTACCTTACATAAATTATTCTGTGACATTTCAAATTCAGATTTTCTACCTTCTGGGAAGATTTCTTCATATTTCTTACATGCAGTGCAGCAGAGAGAGATGACATCATCTGCCACAGGTCACAGAACAAGTCTGTGCCTAGAATTCTGCACTTCTTTTTGCCATAGTAACCAGAAAACAAGTCAAGTGAAATAAGATAGGGAAAAGACAGTTTTCCTTGCATGAAGTGTAGGCACTTATACTTTTTAGCTGAATATTCATTTTCTTTCTTTTTTCCCACAGTTAGGAAAGATACTAAACCTTACCTTATTTCACTCCTACCTTTACAAGGAATTCCTTTGCTTTATTCCTATTTTGCGGCATACCTAAGCCTTTTATGGAGGGTATATAACCAAAATTCTCCATAAACAAGAGATCCTGTGTGAAGTAACCCTCAACAGGTCAAAAAAACTCAATCATGAAAGCAGAAATTAATGTATAAAGTATATTCCTAACTTTTCTGGAGATAAAGAATGTCTGCTCTGAAGTTCCTGAAGTACCTACACGGGTCTTTTACTGCTCAGAAGCTATTCAAAGCCACCTACATAATTATAGTATGCTAGAAATGTCTCAAGGTGAGGTCCCACTATTAACTGGTCATAAAACATCAGGAACACACAGGTTGATGTAAATAATAGTTGATGATGTCTGTACTTTTTAATTTTTGCGTTTTTGCACTGACATGCAAAAATAGGGAGTAAAATTACCCTACCAGAAAATGTTAGCAGCAAAATTTCCTTCCAACAACCTCTAAAGTAATCACACTAGAGAAAAAATGAACTTCCAATTGCCTTTCTTTCTGCATGGTGACTAGTTCTTGTTAAAACTGACCTTTCTTAAAAAGCCCCAGGTACCCATGACAAATATTAGTAAGGTTCATGTCTGAAAAGTATCTGCTGAAGATGACCCAGATCTCCTTCAGATTCCTTTAGTGATGTCTATTACTTTCCAAGTGATTTTGCAAATTAGAGAGATAAACTACATAACCTCCTTGCAGCAATTATTCATATCTCTCAACCACAAGATATACCTTTAAAGATAGTTTAAAAGAAAGACAGCAAAATTACATTTCTGCTTTTCAAGATCTACAATTACATCTGTGATTAGCAAACTAGAAATAGATTATTTCTACTATAGTTAATTTACACTGGGCTAAGCGAATTTTATTGTAATTAACCTTACACTGAGAGGCTAATGCAGTATTCACAGATGCACTACATCTGTGAAACACAGTATCTGTGAGATGACACCTATTTCCTCCCAGTAAAACATTCTGTCTTCCCAAACCATACTGCAGAAACTAGTTCTGCTGGATCTACCTGTCCCTTCTGAACAAGAATAGAATGTTTTAAGGCTAATGTGAAAGGCAAAGCGTGAACTCTCTTCAGATGTGTTGAATGAATGCATAAACCCTTTAACAATGCTAGAACTTTTACTTTTTAAAATTTATGCAAGTGACTGCATTGAACTCCTTCCTTTGTAATAGTCTTTAAAAAGGACAAAAGACAAAATGAAAAAATCCCATGGGCTAAATAGTTGCCAATAGCAGAAATGAGTTCTTCTAGTGTAGGTAACTTACAAGCAATGACAACCACAGCAAGTCAGCACTCCCTGGGCTGCATGCGCAGCACATCGACCAAAGAGCGCAGACCTACCCATCTCCTCCAGCAGAAGACTGTGGGAGAAAAAGGGGGAAAATACAATGCTTCCCTTAACATGTGTCATGGTCGACGTACTAAATTTCAGTTTTAGTTAGTGTCCTGGAAAAAAAGTCCCCAGACAACATCAGAACTGCTGCTGCCACAGAGTCCCATTGCCCTACCTGGCCTTTCTTATCCAACTTAACACTACCACACAACAAACAAAGCCGACAGCCGAGCCCACCAGCCAAGGCTGTAGTGTTTCTGTGAAAGTGTATTTAAGAAAAGAAGGAACAACACAGCAGGAAAGGAAGTGTGTGCCCGTGGAGCAGTCATGCTCCCGAAGAGACTTCTGCCTGCGGAGGACTCTGTGGACCACAGGAAGAAAGAGCAGCAGAGAGAAATCGCTGTGCGCCTCCTGCTGCTCGTCCCTCTGCCGAAGGGGCTGACCGCAACCTTTGCTGATAACCAGGGGGCGAGGAGAGTGCTCTGGAAGGGAGACGAGGCGAGGCTGGAAACCCGCCCGAAGCGCAGCCCAGCCCGCAAAAGGAGCAGACGCTGCTCCCCTCAGAAGCCCAAACGCGCACCCTCCCTCCCCGGCGCACGCGCGGAGGGGACGGAGCGCTTTCTCCGCTCCGCGGGGAGAAGCGGCGACAGCGGCGGCGGCCCGCGGCCCGCGGCCCACGTTACCTCCACCCACTGGGCCTCGGAGCCCCGCTCGGGCGGCCGCACCTGCAGGCGAGCGGAGACGCTCTGCTGCAGCAGGGCCCGGGCCCGCGCCGGCCGCGCCGCCGCCATGGCGGGCCCGCAGCGCCGAGGGCGGGGCCGGGGCTCGCCCTTTCCGGCACCGGCCCCGGCCGGGCCCGCGGGTCACGGGCGGCGTGATGCGGGGACTTGTGTGGATGGTTAAGCGGGGGTTTCCGATCTGCCCTCTCTGTGGAGAGGGCTGAATACAAGCTTTAGAACAGAATTCAGCAAAGTATTTCCACAGCTCTACTTACCGATGTCCCAGTAGCTAGCAGGAAGCGGCCTTTAGTTTCTTATTTTGATGAGAAATGAAAGATCTTGTCTTCTGCTGGGGAAATGTTATATGCTTGTGATAAAAGCGGCACGCTGTATAGTTTATGCATGGAAAAGAAAATCTGAATATTGTTTATTATTTCTTTTGTTCATTACTTGTTTATGTTTCAGGTGGCTGAGACGAGTCTATCAAGTTGGTGTATTTCTCTTCAATGATACTGCATTGGAGCAGAGGAAGAGAATACGCAGTTAAAAGGGATCTGAATATCAAGTGATCCAAATCATCTGGCAAAAAGACGTGCATAGTTTTGAAATTAGCTCCCACTGCTAATGGGAAAGGTTGAAATATTGCAAGTGGTTCTTTTATTATCTTCCAGGTTTTTGGCTACATACCCTGATATTCCTTGAACAGCTCCAAAACTGGAAGAGTTGTGTCTTTCTCCCATACATGAATTCTAACAGAGAAAAGTTTTGAACAATACTGCCTTCCTTCAAGCCAGGATAGAATTATGTGAAATTCAGTATCTCTCTCCATTTTATGACTAGAGATTTCATTTCTACAACTGTGTTTAAAAATATTGTATTTTTTAAAAATAAAAAAGTTAATATATAGCAGTGTGAGTAAGAAGCTGACTTTTAGTACTTGGAGTCAATCGTAGAGTAAGATTACCAAAAATCCCTATTGAACAGCAATGGCCAATATGCACTTCTGAATAATCAGTGTTACACACAGGAGTATATTCAACTTCTGTCTGTCATTTTAAAAGAAGATTCTTGATGTGTGTTCAACGAGGTTGTTCTTCCTAAAGCAAACCTTCCTGGAAGAATGGGAAATTGCACTAGGTGGTTAGTGTATGAAGTAGCTAATTTTCTGTTAGCTGTACGATATGTACTTATTCAAACTCAGCTAATTTTATTTTAAGTACCTCCTGTTCATTTACTTGAAAGCGTATCCCCAGACTCATTAAGAAGAGTTTAATGAAGTAGAAATCCATTTAAAATGAGAGGGTTTTCCATATATATTTGCAATATAAATTGATTGTTAAGGAAAATGGATTTTTCTACAGTCTGAGCAAATTATAATAAGTAGATTATAGAGGGCTATAAAGATATTGATTGTTATTTGGTGCTGTGCCATTATTTACACCAGGGTATGATGGAGAACATTTATTCATGTTCAAGTAACAATACAAAAGCCTGTGAAAGATTGCATAGAAAAAATGAGTATGACATCATTGTTTATGTATGGATTCTTGGTGGAATTATGTAGTTTTTTCCTTGGGAAGTCAAGTAATTCTGTTGCACCTTGAATTTCTTGAGTCTTACTGGTTTATTGTTAGATTTAGAGCCTCTCTTTTTAGGCCAAGGAATGATAGTAAATTTGTTGGATAGATTTGAGGCGTGGATTTGGATTTGACTGTGGGTTTTATATTTAAAAAAACACCTCCTGACATCTAAAGAATATATCCATGCATAAAATATATTGGTATTTTTATCAGGTACTATATAAAGACATTTTTCTGCATGTTTTGGATTTGACAGTTGTCCCAGAATATTTCCTGTATCCTCTCTGCATGTTGTCACTGGATCTGAAAGTAGTTATTTTGAGAATGGTACCCAGAAGACATTTCTGGTTATTTTCAGATCATTTTTCTTTCAGAGGGGCAGATGGCAGTCTCACAAATTGCAGCGGAGGTGTGTTTTTCCTTACCCTTTGTGGGAATGGTTAAGTATCTAAGTTCAGGAAGTGTTTTGACAACACTCTCAGGCACATGATGTGATTTTTGAGGTGTCTTGTGCAGGGCCAGGAGTTGGACTTGAAGGTCCTGATGGGTCCCTTCCAGCTCAGGATATACTGTGATTCTGTGATTCTATGCATATTTGAACAAATCCTTTTGTCAAGAGGTAGGTGGATGCTGGAAGGAAGCTCTGCCTGTGTGGGGACTCGGCTTTCTCCTTGTCTTTCAGTACCAAAATGATCTCAAGTGGTTGAATTCTTCCCTGGGGATGTTTTTTGGGGGGTTTTTGTTGTTACTATTAAGTTTGGCGTTGCATACCATTTGGCAGCGGCAGGAACTGACTGGACCTTTGAAGGGACAAGATGTATCTGGGCTGTTTTTCCTTTGTCTGTGGTGTCTGAAACATGATCATTGGTCTTTCATGCGGTTGTTGTCACACTACAACACAAAATAACTCACACATTTACACTAAGATCAAAAGAGTAAAAGGAAACTAACTTTATTTCTGACCTCGCAATATATAGAATTCTAAAAGTGACAGTGGATTGGAGGACAAAATTGCTACTCTCCAAACACACTGGTTAAACTAACAGTCTATCAATTCTCTCCTCTCACAAAGAAGAATGTAAACCAATCATTATTTACATGATAGTGTGTGAGAAACTCTAGTAGGAATATGTAAACATCAGAAGGCATAGAATACTTTTAAAAGAACTTTAAAACTTTTAAAAGAACAGGGCAACACAGTTATCACATCGACAGAGTTGCCCCTATCTATTTCGAAAAGAAACTATACAAAGCTGCAGCAGCACTTAGATAGCAAATATACAAAGTAGGTTGCTGGCAAGGGTTATATCTTGGTAGAGCTACCTCCTTTGGGACAGATGGAGCTGAAAGGCTCCAGAGTGTCAAGGGAAGAATTAGACTTCAACATTTCATTTTCTCCACTGTCAAATTTTGAACTCTTCCTTTGCACAACAAAACAAAAAATTTCAATCACTTAGAATCATTTAGTAAAGAATCCTGGGATTCTTTGGGAGCCACTGCTGGTGTGAAGGGTGAGACAGAATGTGCCATCTGTTAAAGATTGCTGTTAAAAGACTCATCATCAAAGAATGACCTGGAAAGTAGAATTTGCAACAACGAATTGCAAATTTTCAACACAAGGTAAAGATATTTCCATAAAGTAATTTGTAAACTGGGATTCATGTTGAAACAAAAGGTCAATCATCAAAGAAATAAAAAAAGATATTGCATATCTTTGGTCCAAGATGTTTAAACTGCCACAAGACAGCTCAGAGTGTTAGTGTGATTTGTTTCTGAAGTGATGTTTATGATCATACATCTTGAACTGAGTCAAGTCGTTCTCTTTCTGTTGGAGGGTGACCTCTTTCTTCTCTTTTTCTCGCAGTTTACTTATTTTGTTTCTCTTTTTGAGCTACTTGCCTTATCAAAAATAGCACAAATAGGTTCTCTGGCTCCTATATTTGGAGATGTGGTGATTATTATTTGTAGCCTATTTCTCAGTCTAGTTCAAGACCCAGTTAAGCCAAGTGCAGCCTCGGAAATGTTAGCTGAAATGCTGATTAGCTGGAAGAGACAGGGTACTGCCCAACAGCGGTGTGGGTGCAGAGAGGATTAGCTGGTGGTGTCAGAATAATTTTACTGTCTAAGACATGTTATGATGACTGTATTTAGTACTGACTTATTCAAAGTACTGTCCAGAGGTCAGGAGTATGTCTGCCTCCCAGCCATCATTCTCCTTCCTCCAGAGATATTTAAATAAGAAAAGCAAAGAGGGCATGAAGAATTTCCCTAGTACAAGTCAGATGGCAGAAATGAGCAGTCCTTTTAAAGACCACAAGTATGGCACAATGCCTATGCAGAGCCACCAGAACAGAAGAGATGGAGTGAAAACTATCATACACTTTCCCTTCCAAACTGCCCCCCAGGTCTGTTTATCCTTTGAAAGAACCATTGCAGACTTCTGGGGGAAGTTGATTGAGATGAAGGTGGTACTGTGTTTTCTTGTGCTTTGCACCATACTTCTGAGGATGGTCATGGCTTCTCCAGCTCCAGTTCTGTAGCATCAGAGTTGGTCCACCTCTTTAGCTCTTCCAGCAGAGCCAATTTAGTGTCCACACAAATTTCAGAATTGTTTGCAGTGAAGGCTAGTATTCCTGTTGTGGAAGTACAGTTTTGTGATTTTAGCAGTTGATTTTATCTGCTAGTTGTGTTTAAAGAAAGCAACAAAAATTTAATACATGATTAAAAATAGATTAGTGTTTTGTTTAGTCCTTCATACAATTACAAAACAGACACTGAAATGTGTTATAGCAATCAAAAGTTAATTAAACTTCTGAAAAAATAACAGATTCAATGTGAAAGCTGTTTCAGATACAATTACTGTTTTTATTGTGACAAGCAGAAATTTGCATCTATTATGGGGAAAACGTAGCCAGATAAAAGACACACAATCTGCTTGCTTACTGTGATTGCCTACAGGAAGTAAGAACAGTGTATTGGGCCGGGGACATTTAGCTACTCTATTTTTTTCCTGCTTGGGTGTCTCCTGAACCAAATCTTTGTATGATTAACAGGCATTAATGTTAAAAAGACTTCATGTTCAACAGAGCAGTAGGGGTGGCTACGTGCAGCATGTACCAGGGGGTCTGACTGTAACACAGTGGACTGGTTAGAAGCAGAATGTTTATTCTCTAGTTCCACAGAACTGAGCTGATCCCATATGCCCATATGGGTCTTTCTTGTGCAGAGCCAATGTCGAGTTTCAATACCTCACTCTTAATTCTGGAATTCAGAGGAAGGCTGAATGGAGTCTGAAGCTGACTCTGTGAGGAGTCCCTCAAAGGTCAGCAGTTTTCTGCTTTACCATTAGGAACGGTATTGCCAGATCCAGATGGATCCCTGCAGGTGTATCCAAATGTACATGTTTCCCTGGTCTCCTGAGTTTGGGATCTGGGTTCTACACAGCAGGAGCCCATGAGAACAACTTGGGTGTAGGACAGTACTGACTCAATGGTGAGGGAAGCAGCACCCAGCACTGAACAGAAAAAGGGTAACCTTATGGTCAGAGGGACTGGAGCAAACAGGGTGGGAGTAATAGAGCTCAGTGACAGTCAACAGCTGTACAGGCTGTTTGCCATCCCTGAGCAAGCTTGGTAGGGCCACTCAGGCCACCCTTGACCAGTCAAAGCCAGCTTCAGCTTCTTGTGCTCTGTATGGAGCTGCTGACCTCACGAGTTCAGAGCCAGGCACTGCTCTGGCAGGTGAGGGTCTGGTTTGCTTCAAGCCCCTGAGCTAAGCTGTGCCTGGCTGATGTAGATGGGTGTTGCCAACTGGGTTCCTCCTGATGGAGGAGGTATTTAGAACAGGCACAATAGAGCACAGCTCCTACATTCTTTATTTTCCTGTCATCAAGGTTGGTCTGCTGCATCCAAGGTGGGTACTCCTCTATCCCTGCCATATAAAGGAATTAAAGTCTACCCAAGTATTGCTGCATCACTGCCCTCTTCACCTTATAAACACTTTTGCAATAGCAATTAGTACTACAGAATGTGGTTGTGTTACTTAATCCTTTTTTCATCTTCAGTGAGAAATTTTGATTATAATATGAGGATGTTGCTATAGACAAAGATGCATCAGTGTCTTCTAGGATCTGAAACTTGAGCTTCCACATTTTCAATAGATGCCATGTGTAACATCAGAGTATTTACATAAAGCCTCACATTATTAATAATGGACATGAAATGAGATGTGACTTTTTTCTGTTCCTTTCACAAACACTATGAGAGTAATTTATTATTCTCCCTGTACCTGGAGGACTCTTTGCCTCCAGTTACTGTTAAGTATGCAGGCATAATAAGGCTGCATGTCTTTTTTTTTCATTTATATGGATGGCTTTCAAAGTAAAACTCACCACAGCTTCAGGCCAAAAGCTTTCTCCTTGAGTCACAGCTCCTATAATTTTTTTCCCCTCAGGCACACTGATCCGTAGCTAGTCAGGGAAGCATGCACACAAATGATAGGTCATTAGGAAATTCTCTGAATGGCAAACCTCTGAAGTCAGCCCAAGTGCTATTTGCCATGCATCATGATAAAATTTGTGAGTTTGAGGAAGCACTAATTATATGCTTGGTCTGCCCTTTATGAGATGTTGGAGCTGTTGTTTCCAGAACACAGCAACCTCTTTTGCAGCATAGTTCAGCAAGATTGCCAGAGCACAGTGAGCCAAGCAGGGCTGACAGATTTTGGCATTTTATTCCCTTCAATGAAAAAATATTGCATTGCAACACAAATTGATACCTCACTTTGCCATTGTGCAAAATCATACGCTAATACAGTGATGTTGATCTATGGCTTTTCTTAAAATTGTATTTTGGGAACTCATTTCCCTTAGAACAAATGGCAACTGTAAGACTTGCATTTACCATCAGCCTTTGGTTTTTGATGGTTTGTTTCAATAATACAATAGTTTAAAAAATCCTTCCATATATATATACACATATATACACACCCTCCTTTCATTATTTTATATACCTTTCATTATTTAACCCACATACATAAAATGTGATCTTGGGAGGAAAAGGCAAATGTTTAAAACAGTGAGCTAAATAATAAAAGATTGTAAATTCTAATGAATATTCATGGAGTCAAATAAGATAATAAACATGTCAAGAATGATGTGCTTCCTGCTATGACTTCCAGTGTAGATTAACATGTTTCAAAGAGTAGTGTCAAAAATTGTGTTTTAATTTTCACACTTTCTCAAAGCACCCATTTTTTTAATGCATGTTTCTGAATTCATTTAGGATGATACTACTAATGTATTACTAAATAGCTCAGAAGCATTGCAATGATAGGATTTTTCACATATTCTTTGATTGGTTTACATTTTTTTTAGCTGCCAAAGAGTCATGGTTTCTTTCTTTTACAAAAGATGCTAAATTGCTGCTAGACAGTGGAAGTGAAACACTTTATCTTCAATATTTGAAGTTATAAAAGAATAGAAAACCAGTATTTGGTATAACTTTTTCTTACAGAGCTTTTTATTTCACAGATAATTCTTGGAACTGCTGGAGGCTTAAATTTTTATGATTAACAGAATAAAACAATTACTCTGTAACTTGGGATATTTTAATATCAATTACAGATGTTTAATCTTCCCTTGGATACTCTGTTGCCCATAGGACAAAAAATAATAATGTCTTCATAGTAATAGTCCCAGTGAGGACCACATCCAGATTTAAAAAATACTTCATTTTGGTGCCCACAGATAAAGTCCAGCACAAATATGACAAATGTTAGCTCCTGTTACAGAAAACACAGATCTAAATAATGCACTCTGGAGCTTGGAGAATGATTCAGCTCAGTTTCAGGTGAACCTCTAGGCTACATCTGCACTAAGAATCAACAACAAGAAATACTCTTAGCCATTGCAACTCATCTTTACTCCTGACGTAGTGTTGGCCAGGCCTTGCTCACTAAGAAAAATATTCTATTCCTGGTTCAGCAGTTAAGAAACTCTGGCTCAGTGTAAAACCTTGGAGATCTACTGACATTCACAGCTGAGGATGAACCAGAGGATTGTGTTCCAAGAATCAGTGCCCTGGCTTCAGAGGATAGATTGCCCTGCAGTTCTACATGACAGTGCCTCATAGAGGGGGCACTGACAAAGAGAAGTGTTCTTGGGTCACAGTTATTTTCAGCTGAGATTGGTCCTAGCACACGAACCTCTGGAGCAGGCTGCTATAATTTTGTCATAACTGTGTAAGTGGTCTGTACACATCCAAAGTTTATTGACACCTTCTAAAATTGCACTGCTACTGCAGGGATTAATGGGGTAAGTATTGAATGGCCATGGAGCAAAACTGAACTGGCTTAGACCATTAACCAGATTTTAAAAATAATTACACAAAAACCAGTAAAAAATGATGTATTGTTTAATCAGTATCATTGATCAAATAAGATTGATTTGCTACCTAAAACTTGTTTAGGCTCAGGGTTCTGATGTTAATAAAAATGTTTCCTGTAAAACAAGCTTGTTACTGACAAAAATGAATGAAGAGCAGAATTAAAATAATTTCAGAAACTGAAAATGTGAATGTCATTGTGACTCAGATCTGTAGTGTCAAATGGTTTACTGAAGCTTTTAGGAAAGTCACCATATTTTTTACTCTATATTTGTACACTGTCTAAAGCAACAGGACTCTTTCTGCCCCTGAGACTCTTATAATAGCAAATTAACTCCATTACTAAAAAAAAATAGGAAAGAAGAAAAGAAAGAAAATGCCAGTCTTCTTTTAGTGTTTGTAAAGTATATGGCAAACGTTAGGAATAGTTTCAAAACATTTGTTTTTATCTTCAGGTGTGGAAATACTGTTAATTTGTGTTAGTGCCATTCATGCAGGGAATATCTATATATGTAAAGTACCTAAGAAAAATTATGGGGCTTTGTTACAGAAGGGCATATTCAACAAAATGAATCCTTTCATTTTCTGCACCACTTCCTAAAGGTTGGAAAAATTGCTGTAATATAAGCTGCATCTTCACTGTGATGTGACTGTTACTACAGAAAGCAATATTAACCTGAAGAACTTAATGACTGACTTCAGAAGAGTCTAGTAACAATTTAAATAACGTTCTCATCTCTTCTTGACTGTGAAGGACTGCATTGTTTAAAATTCTACAGGAAAGCAATATATAAACAAAATTGGTATCTGTTCTTCAAGACCTTCTTCCTCCTTTACTGAAACTGAATGAAAGCAAACAATTTTTTTTTCAGTTTTAGATTTGGCAAAGCTTTCACATTGGATGAAGCTACTTATCTGGTCTTATATTTATTACATGTCGGAATCTGTGGGTATTGATGATTCTGAGAGTGTAAATAGTCTCTGTCTTTCTGTCCCACTGCCAAAGAAGAAGCCATAATTCGTCTGTGCTGTTTTCAAGGTTGTTTATTCTTGCTTATCTCTAACATGTTTTGCTGCCCTGCCGCAGCTCTGTCCTGCAGGGCAGCGTGTGGGGCTCTGCCCCCAGTGGGATGTTACAAACATTATATACTAGAAACTACATGTGCTGTATTTAAAATAATGTGCCAATATCTATCATCTATGTTAAACAGTGTGTCCCCAGCCTAAACCAATAGAAAAATGCCAACACTACAGTGAAACATGGAGGGCATGAAGAAGGAGAAAAAGGACAAGACACACCCAATTTCCTCCATCTTGTCCCCTCTGAACCCCTAATCTAGAAAGCTAAAATTTTACTTTTGCACCTGTGCCACACTTAATTATTACTTATATCAAACACTCAGAGCTTGTAATTCATCTTGTAAGATTGAAAACTCTTTTCCATGGACAGAGATCACAGACAGTGTCTCTCGGGCTCTGTAAAGGGGAGTTTCTGACCCCCTGCCAGGGTCCCAGGCCCTCCAGGGCAGACAGAGGGAAGCCCTGGATTCCCACAATTACACATGATAAAGAAAAATTATTAAATTGTTACTGTTTCTTGTGTATTTTCTTTGTGCTTGTTAAAGGTGTTGCATTTTCAAATACTGCCATACACAATAAACAGAAATTTCTTCTTAAACTAGGTAATATTTTACATGAAAACTTAGGTAGACCTGCCTTGTTTTGAATGGATAGTTGAAATTAGAATCTGTTAAAGTTCCTTGAGCCAAATTTACCACGCAAGAAGTGGGCATTACTGCCTCCATACAGTGAAGTCAGTGATATTGACCTTGGTGTCTAAGCCTAGCAGGAAAAAGACTTTAGAAGAAAAATTCCAGTGAATGACAGAAAGTATTATCACAAGAGAGGATTCTCCTCATAAACGCCTGCAGTTGTTTTCTCCTCTAATGCCTGAAATTCCCTATTTACACATTTTTAAGATGTGCCTTATTGATATATCTAGAGCCTGTCATCCCAGGTATGCCACCGTGCCCCTGTGCACAAGCTCTGCCAAGCTGATGCTGTCTGTGTAAGGCCAGATGAGTGTTTCAGCATTAAGTAAAGCAACATGGAAGTTACTTTAACTTCCACGAGGAGAACAGCAAAGATAAAACAAAGAACTCACACCAGTAGGCATTTTGGCTTGGATTATTCTGCAGCTTGATACAGTTTGTCAACCCCACAGGAGAATGCTGTTTTGGCAAGAGCATGCTCTAGATGCTCTCAGAGCTGCCAAAGGGAGGAGGTGGCAGCTATCCTGAGAAACAGCAAGGTAATACTGGCTGAGCCAAGAGGTAATGCTAAGAGCCCAAGGCTCATTAACCAGGGCAGAGCCCTGAACCAAGTAATTATTACCATGTGACAAAAAAAGATAAAAAGCATCATTTTTACCTTACTTACCTTAAAAGCACCAGGGCTGGCCAACCAGCTGAGGGAAAAAAACCCCAGAATCTGAAGCTCACACTCACTCATCTTAGTATGCAGTGGTATACCTCTGTGGCTAAAGGTTGCAGGCCTGGTCATGAAGCTAAAATCACTCCTTGGTTCTGAAGCATCTTTCTTCTGCCATTCTTTAATATAATTTCTAGTTCAAATTGTGTCTGAAATAAATGGCTTATATGAGAAAGAGTTTGCAGTTACTATATTATTAATGTGGACTATGCAGACACCCAGAAATGAGAATGGCTACTTTTTCTTTTTTTTTTAAAGTCATGTCCTACTGCACACAAACCAACCTAATTACCTACCAAGTAATTTTTCAACTGTTATTTAATTTTTAAATTTTGGAATTATTTTGACAAGAAATCTTTCCTAGCCATACCTTGTGGGAGGATGGATTGTAGGAGATTAGAGATAGTGCTGAAGGCAGTCTTACCCCTGAGGAATTGCAACTGTGCTAATTACCAAAGAGTAGGAACAGCCTTGCCTTTAATAGGTCACAGCTGTGTCCAATAAGGATGGTGCAATGAGGATGGGTGTTATAAAAGAGGGGGTTAGCTGGTCAAGAGGAGAGTTGGAGTCAGTTGGTTGTGCTGCTGGGAGGGGCAAGGGTTAGGGGGTTGTGCTTGGGACAGTAAGGGATAGTGTGCCTTACTAGGGACAGAAAGGGTCAGGTGGCTATGATAGGGACAGGAAGGAGTCAGCCAGCTGTGCGGATTAAAGAAAAGGAGTCAGTGTTGTGAGGAGCTGTTTGTGAGAGAAGGTATGAAAGTCTTCCAGTAAGAGAATAAACTGGGACAGTCCTTTCCCATCCACCATTGATTGATGCCAAGCACCAGCACCAACAATTGGTGGCCCATATGGGGATGGATCCTGACATACCTGAATATTCTTAATTGATCTTGGATAGAGAAAAAATATATTTAAACACAAGACAATCTCATTTCACACAAAAATCAGTTCTATTTTTATCATGTTATTGTTCAGGTTGAATAGCAATTTAGAGCCTGTGAAACATTTTCCTGCATTTACTTAGAGAAAACACTATCAGTTTGCATTAAAATCAAATATTGTGTCTTTTATTTTGTTACGCTTTTGGAAAGTCTGAAGTGGAATTTTCTGCAAGATGCTAAGGTTCCTGTACTTTTCATCAAGACTCAAGTCTAGAAGTAAAAATCTTGTTCATTTTTGGTTGCATTTTCCTAGACTCGTATTTTACCACTGTGTGTTGTGCAATAATATACCAGTCAAACAACAAAGAACAATATTTTCAAATGTTAAAATTTAAATAGGAAGCCAAGAGCAATTGTGAGAAATGTGCAATCCCTAAAATTGTCTTCACAATGAGTAGAGATAGAAACACTACCAAATCAAACTGCAGTGTATTCCACTAGAGTCAAGGCATTTTGAAAATGCCCGCTGTATTGCTGAGCAAATTGATTCCCTTTCTAATGGCCAAACACAACATTTCACACTCGTATTCAATACAACCTGGTGCCATGTTAGCTATCCTGACAACAGGGTAGTTAACAAACTAGGGATAGAATAAATTATTAAAACTAAAAACATTGAGGATTGTTAGCTAAATTTTAGTTTGTGCTAGATCAGCTTTACAAAACCTCACAAAAATATTTGTGTATTATTGTTGTCAGTGTTCGAGTTGTTCTCAAAATGACAAGTGTATCATATATATGTTTTTGCCATGCTCTTTTCTCTGAAGTGACCCATACCATATCTCAAGCGTGTGCCTAGCTGTGATCCTGCAGTACTGACTCCATTGATGCTACATGCACGGTATCTTGCACTTTAACACTGCCTCCAACTGCTCCAGATAGGAAAAACAATTATGCAAATTTCCCACAATGCAAAAGGTAACATGATTTCCAGAGGCAGTGAAAAAAAAACCCTGGAGTCTATATGATAGTTTCAAAATGCAGCAGCTTGCTAGTTTTCAGTATTCTCTCTCTGTTTGGTTTGACAGCAGGGTAAATTATTGGAAAATTATTTGACCTCTTCAGGTGTCCGTGGACAGGCAAAATACAGCTGTCTGTAGATATGCAAAAAATGCTCATATACATCAGGAATGTAGGTCGAATGGGAATCACTTCAGGATAGGAAAAAAAATTATTTTCAGCATTGTAATTTATGTGTTGTAGCTGAGCACTGGAACATGCCTTTGGAAATGGTGGGGTTTAGCAAAATGCTTGATTAGAACTTTTAATGATACAATTTAAAAAGCAAATTCTGCTCACTGTGAAAGAGAGGAAATGTTTATTGTACTAACATTTTAAACTGATGTAAAATCCTCAGATGCATTACATATTATGACCAATACCAACAAAAGACACTGTCTATACTATATATTTGCAGACTAATGACCTGAAATTGCTAAGATCTGAATTATTTCTATATCACTTAGCTGAATAAGGACTATTTATGGAATTTTATGATCAAATCGTGTCAAACCAATCTAATTTCCTCCCACAAGGTGGTTACAAGGCTTGTAGGTGGGAGAGAAGCAGGAGATTATGTGTGTCCTAAAGCTTTAAGCAAATCTCACATGACATAAGAAACTGAAATGGGTTTTGATGAACTTTTACTGAGTGAGGGCAAACTGGATGGAACATCAAAACTATCATCAAAACAATGATCAGAGCCAAACTGATAGCACAAGAGGCAATGGGCAGAAACTATGCACAGGAAGTTCCCCCTGATTTTGAGGAAAAACAACTTTACTGTGCAGGGGATCTAGCCCTGGAACAGATTGCTAAGACAGGCTGTGGTCTCCCTCACTGGAAATATATAAGAACTATCTGGATGGAATCTTGCGCCATGTGCTCTAGAATGGCACCAGATTGTGCCATCGTGCTCCTTGTTTGAGCAAGGAGGCTGGACAAGACAATCCACGGTGGTGGCCTTCCAACTTGACTAATTCTGTGATTCTTAAAAAAAACCCCAACCAATCAAAACATGAAAGTCTAAATAAGCGAAAAAAACACCAAACAGGCGGCATCTGTCTCGGCTATAGGTCTCTCTGTTCTTTTACGTAATGATCCAAAGGAGGAAATGGGATATATTTATTATATTTGTAGAGGACACAAACCAAGACGGGAACAAGCTCTTGCCCAACCATTTTGCGGGCCGAGATGAGAATTCAGAAAGCACCGACGAGCCGAAGGAGCACTGCAGACAGCGCAAGAACGAGCCTCTGCGAGAACTGCAGCATAGTGAGGAATTAGCCCGAAGGCGTTTGCAATTCGTGCGGTCGCTCGGTGGTGATCCCTTGGTCCCGTTTTCCTTAGAGACAGCAGCAGGGATCTGCTTTCCCTGCTGCTGCTCCCAGCGCCGCCGCCCGGCGGGAGGCCGGGGGGCGCTTCCCGCAGCTGCGGAGCCGCGGCACCTCTCGGGCCACGCCCTCAGCCCCGCCGCGCCGCCCGCTGCCCCCGGGGCTGCCGCGCCCGCCCGGGGCTGCCGGGCCCGCCCAGCGCCGCCGGCGGGAGCGGGCGGAGCGCGGCGCGGGGGGCGGGCCGAGGCGCGGCCGCGCGGCGCCATCTCGGCGCGCCCGGCCATGGGAGGTGCCGCTTGGCGCTGGGCGCTGCGCGCCGCCCGCCTCCTGCCCGGCGGCGGGAGGGCTCCGGCGGCGCGGCGGGGCGGCCCGGGCTGCGCGTCTGCCGCTTGCGCCGCTCCGTCCGCCGGCTCCGCGGTGAGTGCGGCGGGAGCTGCGCCGTGCGTCGCGGCTGCCGGGGCGGGAGCGGAACCGGAACGGGGCGGGCGAGGGCCGGGCTGGGCTGTCCCTGTGCTTGCGGGGGTGCCGTAGGGGCGGCAGGCGGGACGGTCTGTCCGTGCGCGGGTGCCCTGACCGGCCGTGTCGTGCTGCAGCCGGTTCAGCAGCAGCGTCCCTGCGGGAGGGGATGCGGTCGCGGCCGGTCTGGGGCAGCGCCGGGCCGGGAGAGGAAGATGCGTGAGCTCTGCCCGCTTTTTACCCAGACTGCCGTGAACTCCGTGGGAGCACTGCGCGGCGCCCAGCGCCCGTGGCCGTACCACTGTGCCAGCCGGGAGCTGGTGGGACTCTGCCTGCGGGGATGCTCGGCTCGGCTGCTCCGTCCGTCCAGCCGCGGGGCCCCGCGTGTGGCTCCGCTGCGGCGGGAGCAGCGGTGCGGGGCGCGCTGCAGCGCCCGCACACGTGCGGTGCCTGTGGCACGGCTCGGGGCCGGGACAGCGCTCGGGCAGCGCCTGTCCGGCACCGCCGGCCCAGCACCTCGCGTTCCTGCTCCTTCGCTGCTGCTGCTGCTGCTTTTGTTATGCCTGAAACAGCTGTACCGAAAGGACCGCCAAGTCTAGTCTGTTCCATAAAGCTTCCGATTTTTAAGCAGTGTTTTGGTTTATTTCAACGCTTTTTTTTTTCTTTGGCTGTTGAGATCAATCATATTTAAGTGTTTGTCAAAAAAAACCCACCAAAAACATGTGACTAGTGTTATTCTAAGTTGGCCCAGTCCTTGCCTGCCGGTGAAGCAGCTTCGCTTTGGGAGAACCCCTGTGCAGAATGTTTTTTTAGACAAGTGGTGAAAATTTCTCAGTGTGCATGTAGGTTCCCTCCTGTCAGCTTTCTCTGCGAGAACGGCGGCTTGGTGCACATGCATTCACTTGCTTTTTGGTTTTTGTTAGTCCTCAAGCTCTGGCGATGAGGCTCTGAGGGACAAACGTGCTCGGATCCTGTCACGAGGGCTGCCAAAGCAGAAGCCCATAGAAGGAGTTAAGCAGGTGGTGGTTGTGGCTTCTGGAAAAGGGGGAGTTGGAAAATCAACAACAGCAGGTAAGATTTTTTTTTTTTAATAATTTCCTTTGTACATTGTCTAGTATTTTGTATGGAATATTTAGGTGCTTGTGTCATTACCTTGTGATTGGGTTCCATAAACATTTCACCTCTGACAAGTCCTGTTGCAGCCATTGAGAATCTGCTTGGATATAGAAGTCTTGGCTTTAACTTGGGTGTGAATTTAGCTTTGAAATCCTATCTTTGTAATAGTGCAGTGCTGTCCTGAGACATCGGGGCATCTTAAGAGGTGATGTAGGCTAAGGTGAAAGGGATTATATGCTAGTGCAGTGACACTGTTCCTCCTTCCCTGGCTGCTTAGGTGTGCCTATACAGAGCTTTTCTCTGTAGAGGATACTAGTATTTAGAAAGCTTCCACATCAGGACTCTGTTCAATTTTCTCAACTACTTATGTAGGTGTTTTATAAAGAAAAAGTGGAACAGTGCTTATAAACCACAGAAATTGGTGCCTTGAGAAGCACCTTGAATTCTTTTCTCAACTCCACCATTAGATTTTAAGTTAAATTTTCTCTAATTTTTTTCTCTACCACCTGTTCCTAGGTGGTAGAATAAGACAGTACATGGGTTACCAGTACTGCAGAAATTGACTTGAACTTAAACAGGTGATGGAATGGAAAAATAGTTGTGCCAATGAATGTGGTGGCCTTCTTACAGAGAGAAGAGTGACTGGTGTCATCAGGCTGGACTTCTGTAAAACATTGGGCACTGTTCTGCATGACATCCATGTCTCTAAACTGGAGATACTGGGGAATTTATGGATGGACCACTTGGTGGATTAGGAATTGGGTGGATGGCTGCATTGCATCCACGTCTAGGTCCCCCAGCATAAGAAGGAACTGTGAGAGTGTGTCCACCAAGTACCACAAAGATGATCAGAGGGCTGGAGCACCTCTGCTGTGAAGACAGGATGAGATAGTTGGGGTTGTTTAGCCTGGAGAAGAGAAGGCTTCGAGGAGACTCTTGGAGAGCCTTCCAGTAATTAAAGCGGGCTTACAGAAAGGAAGGAGCGTGGCTTTTTATGTGGGCAGATAGGACAAGAGTGAATAGTTCTAAACCAGAAGTGGAGAGATGTAGACTAGCTGCTAGGAAGAAATTCTATACTGTGATGGTGGTGAGGTACTGGAACACATTGCCCAGACAAAGGGTGGTTGTCTAATCCCTACTAGCAAGTATTCAAGGCTAGGTTAGATGGGACTTTGCACAGCCTTGTCTAGTGGAAGGTGTCCCTGTCCATGGCAGGGGTTTGGAGCTGGGTCATCCTTAGGGTCCCTTCCAACCCAAACCATCCTAGGATACTATGACTCTGAAAGTAAACTTCTTGGAACATATTTCTCTAAAGTGTTAGAAATATGTTTAAAGATCTTTCTTAGTATATAGGCTGGAGAAGAGTCATCCTTTAGTTGAAGCATGTCTGCTGTTCATCTCCATGTGTTGTGAATAACACATGGATGTAGCTCTTAATATATCATTTTGGGGTTTGTATTTTTTCAGCCATGCTTGAAACAGACTAAGTATCTAATAATTTCTAGAATAAAGTAATGTGATATCTGTACTAAAAGTAGCTGTTCTTAAAAAAAAGGTTTTTTTTTTTCTTTTTCTCTATTGTCTATGCTATATGTATGATACACAGTACCTGTACAAGGCAAGCAAAACAGTTAAAACTTGTGTTTCTTAACTATCAAAAGATATATCATTATGATACATAGACTGGTTGTTGCAGGTTACTAAAAATACCAAATACCTGTTCATCAATTGACAGTTTACAAAATGAACATTTTGAAAAGTAAATTCAGATTATTCTCCTCATGTCTAAAAACAAATATCTGAATTTAAGTTCTTGTAACTGGCATCTGTGTGCAATTTCTACATAAAATATAACACATGTATGAATAATACTTAGAGCTGTGAGTTCATTCCTATGTATTTAAAAATAAAAAATCAGGGTTCAACAAGCATTAAATAAGATATTGGAAATGTAAATTAAGCATTTACATGTATCTATAATAGACAGCCTTTTTAAAAGAATGTTTTAATTTGTAATATTGAGAAAGAATCTATATTCTTGTGTATTACAATGAGGATAAATTTCATGGTTCAGATGAACAATTGAATTTCAGATAAGTTGTATAAACAAAAGTATTGCATGGCAGCATTACTGAATGATGTATTTAAAATTATATTCTTACCGAAGGATTGTGTGGAACATGTTTGGTGGCAATTCTGCTGCTGCATTTTGAGAGCAGGAGTAGAAAAGAAAGGAGACTAGTAAGGAGCTCTAATTCCTAAAGCACCACAGGAAATATCATCAGTCTTGTGTGTATATGTCAGAAGGCCTGTCAGGGCTTTTTTTTTTTTTTTTTGTTTTTTTTTTTTTTTTTTTTTTGTTTTGTTTTGTTTTGTTTTGTTTTCTCCAGTATAGTTGTGTTTCAGTTGCTTTCAGGAAAACAGCATCTATATTCTAGTCAAGTTTGTCAGGGTAATTCCCTAACCTGTTGAATAACTCATTCTGTTTATTACATATGGCTTTCATGTCGTAGTCTCTGTCGCTTCCAGTGCTTTTTGGTCTTCTGAAATCAGTGTAATTACTGATTAGAAGAAATTATGTTACCATAACAATATTTTTCAATGCTTGTTTAAATAATTTAATTGTTCTTTGTTGTTTCTATTTGTCTGAGGTGTTGGTTTATTTGTTTGCTGTGTTCTTTGTCACTTTCATGTCAAGTTTCTGTCTTTTAATGACATTCTTCTATATTTACTGCATCTGACCTATGTCTGCGTTTTTTTGCTTTTTTTATTTCTTTGTTTCTTAGTTGTTGCTCATCTGTTCCCTTTTGCACTACTCTAAAGATGACAGTACTGAAGAAAATTGGTCCTGGTATGAAAAGAAGTCTAAGAGTGGTCGTGAAAGAGGGGAAATTTTTAATTTAGTGCAAGTCTTAATGTTTTCAGTTGTGGAAGTAGAACAGAATTAAAGGCTGGTGTTCCTGCTCACATTCTGCTAATCCTAATATTTGAGGAAAGTGCAAAAACTGAGTACATGGACCTTCAGACATTTTTAACAGACTAAGAGGCTGAGAATTTTCATTATTGTTCAGGGAAGCTGATACATTTGACCACATGTTGACTACATCTCGGTCATATTAACTGCACTTTTACTTATTTTTCCTCTTGCGTACTTTTTTCTGGATGTAGGATGTACTATTATTTAAACTTTTTGATTTTGGGGCTCCTTTATGTGTTAAAATAATCTCATAAACTCTGTTTCTAAATGGCACTTCCATTGATATGTAGGTATCGAAAGTATCTTTCCAAAGTTCATCTAAATTATCTATAGGTATTTTATTGATGATGTGTATTAACTATATCAAATACAGACACACAACTGGCTCTTTTTTTTTGTGTTTGTCTGCTTCTGGACCAAGAAGTTGTATTTGTATTGTAATCTGAGTGTTTGGGGAGTTCAACTGTGCTATTCCTGGGGCCACTTCAGATTTGGAAATTAGAAAGTTGGATGTTACAAACTAATAAACCTTCCCAGACTTGTACTAATTTCAAAACGACAGAGTCCTAGAGTTACAGAATCACAGAATATGCTGAGTTGGAAGGGATCCACAAGGATCAAGTCGCAACTCCTGGCCCTGCACAGGAACATCCCCAAGTGTTACACCCGGTGCGTGAGAGTGTTGTCCAAATGCTTCTTGAACTCTGTCAGGATGGTGCTGTGACCACTTCCCTGGTGATCCTGCTCCAGTGCCCAAACACCCTCTGAGTGAAGAACCTTTTCCTAATATCCAGCCTTTCTCCTGACTAGGCTTTGTGCCATTGAAGCTGTGTCAGGGGAGGTGTAGTTTAGATGAGACAAGCTAGAGGTTTAGGTTGTATTAGATGAACTCCGATCTCCCTGTGCATCATTCCCTATACTGATTGGCAGGTTTAGCATGGGTGGAGAGATCTTAGTGGCTTTTCTTGGAGCCTTCTGTGAAGTTGTATAGAATTTCTGGCATGTATTGCCGTGATGGTCTGCACTCCTGGTTATGGGAACTTAATTAGGCTCGGGTTAAGCCCTATGCTGCATGTTTCTGCCCTCTTGGAACTGACAGCAATACAAAAATAAGGGAATGCAAGATTCAGCTGGAATTCAAAAATGGAAGTGTTCAGCTAGATATCCATCTCAAAATCTTAGGTTTACATGCTCTGTTGTTCCTGCCATCTCCCTTCTTTCCCTTCAGTAGTCAAATATCCTTTAGTGAAGAAGCATTATGGATCATACTTTAATTTTCACACATGAAAGCTCTTTAAGAAAATAGCTGTGTATAGTGATTTCAAGACTTTGTCTCCCTTCTCAGGTTTTACAGGGTGAATTTTCCTCTGATTTGGGGAATGCTTGATTTACCATCAAATTGACCATTAAATATCAAATTGAAGAACAAAATCTATGTTCTTAGTTAGCTTAGGAGGAAAGAGGCTGTGTGCCTCTTTGAGAAAGCTGTACAGCTGCCCATGTTAACCCATGACTATTTTGTTTGAAGGAACTTCACTTTCTTGGTGTTAAGTATTTCAAGACAGGAATCTGGCTCCCCAGCTTCTTTTCAGAACTTTAGTACTCTTCCAGCACAAAAAAGCTGATTGCAATTACTGATTGCAAGTTTCTTAAAAGAGTGACATACAGCAGCATGTAAGGAAGACAGAAAATGTTACCCAAGAAAGGGTTGTGTGTGTTGGATTATTTGCCATGTTTTTTTTCCTTCTAAAACATGTAACTTTTTGGATTATAAAAATTACTTGTTTATACCAAAGCTTCTAGGAGGTCTCCCAACATCATTGAAGTTGACGAGCCATTAAAGATACCATTTGCACATGCTATTTAGTTATGAGACTTAAGTAATGATGGAAATGTAAAAGCTTTAAATGAACGGTCTTTTTAGTTGCTTCATCTTTTTTTGTCTTTTTTTTTTTTAAGTTACAGATGCTTTCAGGTAGACGTGACTTTGTTTTCTGACATAAAAATCAAGTGGAAAGCATGCCTTCCAGAAAACACCTCTATTCAATAGATCAGAAAAAGGGATATGATCATCTTTTTGGTCACATGTTTTAATAGTTTATGTCAGTGCTTACCTAATTTCTAGTTTTATGAAAGTTCATGAGTGTGTGGTGAGGGTTACTGATGGTAATAATTTAGTTTTATAGTATGGTGTTCACTTTCAAAAGTGGGTATTTCCAAAAGTTTTTTGTAATGTTATTCTTCGGCAAAATACTGAGACTATTATTATTTTGCAGTATCCTCTAAAACTGCAAGTCTGCAAGTTTTTGCAGATTACCTTGAGTTTGTTTGCTGGTCAACAAACATGGACTGAAGTGTAGGTGCTGCTGTCACTTAAACTGCAAATGTTGTAGAGATGCAAGAAACTGAGAGCTGAGAGATTATGTAATTATTAAATAAATGTGATGTAATTTATATTTTCTCTTGTTAGCAGTGATAACATTCTCAATATTTAGAAATTAAGTTTTCCTGCACTTAATTTTTGTTTTTCCTCCTCTTCTTTCTTACAGTAAATATAGCCCTCGCCCTAGCAGCAAATGATTCGGTAGGTGGACATTTAATTATAAACTTCAATGTGAAATGTGTGTTATAAATAAAATGGTTACTGCTGAGGGCAGTCACTTACATTTAATGTAGTTAATGTTTTTATTTAGTTAATTTCTAATTTATTTTTGAGTTTCTGTCAGTTTGTTTATATTTTATCAGTATGATGCATAACTTAGTAGATCTCATCCTGCTTCTGGGTTTGGCTCTGTCCTTTCCCTGGTGTGTCACTGAGTTGAACTGCAATTCTGGAAGGATGTGTAGATGTCATAGAGAATGCTTCTGCAGGTTGGAGACACTTAATGAATAATTTTATCACTTCAGAACACTGACTTGAAAAAAAATAGGAGTTTGTGCTGAATAGTGTCCAAAACATTTCATTTTTAAAAATCCACAGATTGACTGTCTCTGAAGAAATTATATATAAAAATACTTCAAAAACAGCTAAGGCAAAAAAACCCCAAAACTATGTATCTTCCCTAAAGCTTGGAAATACAATTTTTTTGAGCGATTTCCCAGCTCGGTATTACTAAACCTGTTGCTTGGACTATAAATAGATAGTAGGAACCATTCAAGAGTAAAAACTACAGGTGTTCATTATGTCCACATGCTGCTGTAGGCTAGGAGTAGTTCCTTGTGCACATTATTGCCACACAGGTAAACTCAGAAGCAAGCTTCCTTTGCAGTGGGAGGGTGTATGATACAGGCTTTGTACTCATAAAACATTAAATGCAAAATATCCTCAAATACTTCAGTCTTGCAAATGTAGCATCTTTGTGTAAAAGACAAGTAAAACTGAAAAACAACACGTAGGCATGAGGACTACGTGCAGTCTACAAGCTTCCTGGAAGAATTTTGTGAAAGATTTAAAAATATTTCCATAAACTCAGTCACACTTAATAAGAAGAGTGTTTAAAGCTGTTATATGTACTCTTTGTGATGGCATCTGATCTTGTTATTTCACTGTCTTTAATTCTGTTTCAAATAGACTGTTGGAATAATTGGATCTCAGAGAAAAATCTATCATCTTGAAAAGCAGAACTGCTTAAATGGTTCCTTCTAATCAACTTTAAAGCATGGCACTTGCTCTAATACTTCTGCAAAAAAAAAAATCAGTCTTCAGTGTGATTGGTGTTGTGGGATGGTCTTTGAGTAGCTCCATGGAAACCATGTCAACCAGTTGCACATCACTTTCTGTGCTAGCTTATGTGTTTTTAAGATGGTGTCTGATACTTCTCAAACATGCAGCTTTATGTATTTTAAAAATGTATTTAGATAAAGTATCTCTTAGTAAACCTGACATACACAAGTTTTGTGATTATGCCCCTTATTAGGAGTTCTGATGTTACAATTATGTGGTGGTGTGTGAAGTTGGAGGCCAGCATCTGGTGTTTGTTACTCAATGAAAAGCAGCTGAAATTGATGAAATAGCTGTGACTTGTGTGAACTGGTGGTCACAGGTTAGCAAGCTGTTACTGTGGTGAAATGGTCCATTGATGCAGTTACAAGTTAGAAAGTATGAAATTAAGGTGGATTAAATAAACAACTGTCATGTTGGTTCATGCATGAATATATTTTTTCTTCTGTGGTTTATTTTCCTTAAGATAATTATGGCAAGCATCATGTTTATGCTTTAACTTTTGGGCTTGAAGTTGATGGTTTGTTAGTTTGTATACTCACATTGATATCAGTTAATTAATTTTGTGAGATAAGGTTTTAAAATTATAATCTCTGACGTTTTTCCAGGGTGGAGCTGTCCAGTGCTCTGAATTCTATAAATCACTGCAATTTTGAGTTTTGTAATGGTGAACAAAGTAAATAAGGAGGTTGCTTTTCAGAACCCGTTGATGCCTCCTGCTGTATTTTATAGGTGGTTTCTTTGTCCTCAGGTATGCAGCAATGGATGCCTTTATTTTGCATTTAGTAACTATTGCTTGTGCCTCACCTTGCCATGGTTTTTGTTTCTTCATTTCTATTGTAAGTTAGTCTCTTTTAGAAGAAGCAGTAATTATTTTTAGTAGATCAGAGCTTCAGGCGGCCCCTGCAACTTCATTAACTGTCCTTACGTCTCTTATAAGCAAAACACAAATTGATAGAAACTGATCTTGGACTTGATGTACTACTTAAAGGAGGAAATAAAGGACTTGTGGAGGAAAATAGATCACCGTGATGTCTGTGCTTCCTTCATTAGTCTGTGTTACAAGTTCTATGCTTGTAACTGATGTTCTTTTGCTAAAATAAAACAGGTTACAGACTATTGAAAGCAACTGTTTTCTGTTAAGTGAGATCTGTGAAAGATACACTCCTCTAAGAGGAGATTGGATTAGAGAATATTCTTGCTGCTTTCAGTAACAGCTGTGACATTTTATTGTTGTTTGGTGTATCATAAATTAGAAGATTACCAGTCAAAGCATAAAGAATTTTTTATCCTCTTGATTAAAAAAAATCCTTCTATCTTTTAAAAATTTACTTTCTGTAGTTAAAAAACTAAATGAAACCCCCACTGTTTCTACTGATAAATGTATTTTAAATTTTTTTAAACATGGAAGCTTTTTCAGTTATTGTAGTGATGGCCTGAAATACTAAGGCATCAGCAGAGCTTTGGACATTGTCACGGTCACACAGTGGTGTTGGCAGAGCTGGGATTTGAATTTGAGAGTTCAAAGTCTTGTGTGCTGGTGCTCAGTCTGCTTTGCATATTTTTACCTCATGGTTACAGAGTAAATAATTCAACACAGAAGTTCATTTAGATGCCTAGATACCATGTCCAAGACAGAGTAGTTTGGTAGTGGTGTGTATTTTTTTTTTTTTTTTTTGTTGGTTGGTTGGTTTTGTTTTTTTGATTCAGAGCCAGGGAAGACAAGCAGGCCAGCCTCTTATGCCCTCCTAGAAATATTAGTTTTTTGGTACCCTGGGTTACCTGTTGTAGATGGGTTATTTAAGAAATATATAAGCTCTTGGGCTTGTACCAAGGCCTATAAATCTATACAGTGTTTTGTGTTAAGAAATAACTTAAACTTTTACCCTTGTGTTCTATTGTTAATTGCTTGCTTTGAGAGCTGATTCTTTTCATTCTTTTGATGTACTGGCAGTCACTTATGTTCCCCTAGGAGCACTTGGGAAGAATTTTTGGGTTTTGTGCCAGGACAATTCATATTCAGACTGGAATGATTATTTATGAAAGCTGTCTGGCCAGAGACAATTTATTGTAGTAGAAACAAGTTGAATTAATAGATGGCAGCAATAATAGAGTAGGGATTGCTTGTTTATGAACAGAGTATTTTAGTGAGCAAACACCAGCTGTTCATGACTAAGGATGGCACAAATCCAGTTGGGAGGCTGCATGCTTGTGCTGTCACTATGAGGCAAGCTCCCCAGTCAGATTTCCTTTGGCTTGCCTTTTCGTTCGGGAAGATTTACATTTTCACTATAGGATGAAATGTTTTTTGTGTTGTGATGGACAGAGGAGGAAGCAAAACCATATGGACCAAGTGGCTTCTGCCTGCAGTACTGGGGGCACGTGGTGAAGGGCAGCAGGTTTCGCAATTCCAGCGTAGCGCCAGGGGGTTCCTGGGTGCTGGTGCATACCAGGACCGAAATGGGCAATGCACGCAGGGTGACCTTTAGGCGGGGGGGGCGATTTCCCCGTTTGCCCCGGCGAAGCCCGCGGTTGCCGGCGGGGCGGGGATGGCGGCCGCGGGCCGGCAGGGGGCGCGCGGGGCGCCGCGCTGGGGCCGCGCCGTGTGCCCGGGGCCGGCGGCGGGTGCCCGGGGCCGCCGGTTCGTGCCCGGGGCCGCCGGTTCGTGCCCGGGGCCGGCGGCGGGTGCCCGGGGCCGGCGGTTCGTGCCCGGGGCCGCCGGCTCGTGCCCGGGGCCGCCGGCTGGTGCCCGGGGCCGCCGGTTCGTGCCCGGGGCCGCCGGTTCGTGCCCGCGGCCGGCGGCTGGTGCCCGGGGCCGCCGGTTCGTGCCCGGGGCCGGCGGCTGGTGCCCGGGGCCGGCGGTTCGTGCCCGGGGCCGCCGGCTGGTGCCCGCGCCGCGCCTGTGCGTTTCTGGAGCCGCAAGGCTGGCCTGGCTATCTGACCCACGTCAGCACCGGCGGGGGAGAGGTTTGTTTCTCGTGCCTGTATGGTTAACTTACAGCATAGTGATGGTGTAGGTAGGAGCCAACTCTTCTTGTCAACTCACTACTACGGTAATAAAATTCATGTTAATTTCTTCAAACTGTGTATTTAATCAAAACCCACACATTTTGAAACTACTCAAAAGCCATCCAGGTTACTCTTTTTACATTGATTTTTTTTTTTTTTTTTTTTTTTTTAATATTCAGCTTGTGTAATTAAACTATTTGTCCACAGGACAAATGCATTCTGCTACATTCATAGATTACTTTACAATGCATATACATTTCTTGCTGGTAAGGAAAAAGTTCCATGTGGGTAAACAAATGAATCTATAAGAATTTAGACAATAATGGGATCCTTCACTGAGTAATTGTAGCATGAAGGCAAGTTTTGACTTGTTTCGTCCTCTTCCTATGCAGCTTTTCTAATTGTTTGGGTTTGATTTCTAGGTGTCTTTAACTCTGTTGCATAGAGAATCAGGAGACTTAGCTAAAGTCTTCATGCTTGTTTCTTAATGCTGAGAAGTTTCAATGAAGCTGGAGATGCCAGTTAGAATTGATTTGCTTTGTTTGAAATGATAGCTTAACTTCTAGATCAGTTGAAAAAAATGAGATAATAGAGCTTAAAAACTGGTGCTCTTTTTCAAATAAAAAGTGAATAACATTGAAAATACATTTTAACATAGACCTCCTAAAATATATTACTTAAATCAGATAACTATGTGCTTAATTTGAAGAAAATGTCCTTTTTTTTTGGTCTGTTTTGTTGTTAAATACCTATATCCTTAGTCTTTAAGTCATTGAAAGCCAACTGCAGGTACCATAGAGACTGATGTGAAAGGTGGACCCTTTTTTGTAATAATCTGACATGCTGTGAAAGTGGAGAGGCAGCTTGTAGAGATGTGGTAATGCTGGGGATTCTGTTTTGGTAATTTATTTTCCAAATTCTGTATTGAATTTTTTTATTCCCAGCGGGGTGGAGAATGTGCAGAAAGGCCAAACAAGGTTGAATTGTTATGGACATTGTGTAGGAGCTAGTGCAGCCTGTTACGGAAAAGAAGTGCTGGGGGAGTCCTCTGGCTGGCAGAAAATTACAAACACTTCATATAAAGGAAAAGGGCTTTTAAACCAGTAGCAGACTAAGTGTTTAAAGCAAGTTTGCATTTCTAGGATAGGGTGAAGAAACTACAGTGGTATGTTTTTTGGCTTTAATCCAATTTACAGTTAGGCACTCAAATAGTGTGCAGCTGAAAGAGTTAGAAAATTAAGGATTAAAAGATGGCTATTCATTGTGTCAGTATGTCAAATGAGGAATCCATAGCCTATCCTGATTTTAAAGTTCCCTTTTGTCCTATGTGTTGCTGCTTGCACTTTGGGATTAGCTCTAAGTCTATAATGACATTAAAAGGGTAAAATGAGAGTCCTGGTGGTGGATTAAGAGAACCAGCTTTAAAGTAACTGGCACCTTCACTTAGCAAAGCTGGAATTTTCTTCTTTGGAATGGACTACAGCTGCTGAATATTGGGAGCACTTCTAGTGTAGGAAATTCTTCACTGTATAGAACAATAACAGCTCATTAACCCGTGCCTTTATCCCTCCCAGGCTAAACACCAGGGAACTCTGGTGGTTGGCAGAGTTGACTTCAAAGTAAAATACTATCTGCTAGCATCCAGTGGGGATACATATGCCCTACCAAGTAAGGGAAAAAGTCTCAGAAAATATGAGCAAAAATGAAATTAATGCTGTCAAAGAATCTTTGGATGTTTAGCACTAATACAGGCTGTGTTAACAGCTATTTAGAGAAGCTTTTTGTGAACTCTTCTTTTTATTGTTCTTTTTTTCTTCATTTTTTCTCTGTTGGTATGGAGTCTTTAATCAGGTCTGCTCCCCAGTAAATCATTTGGCAACTTAGAAAAAAGTAATATCACCAGATTCTTCGCTGCACACAGAATTGTGTGGAGGGGTCCTTTGTGATATACTAATGAAACTGGTTGCATTTGGTTGAAAATTTGTTACTGGAAAATCTAATTGATTTTGTAGTCAATATTCCCTGAAAAGCAGAAAAGGGACCCTACATAAATGAAGTGTAGGGAGGGATGAAACAGTTCTTAAGGATCTGCTCAAAGAGCTAAGAGGAGGAAAGATATGGATCATTTGTCATTAGCATTAATTTATGCCATCTGAACAAGGACTATGTACAGTAACATTTGCCTGCCTAAGAGAACAAACATAATAGCAAACCAATACTTTCTAATCTGCATAAGGAAAAGAAGAGGAGGCAAAATTTATTGGCTTTTTTACATGACCTCTGTCTACCAGGACTTTGGCCTTCAACAACTTCATTTTAGCTTTTTCCCCCGAAAGAATTACAATTAAGTTCAGAGCTTGAAAATCATTAATTTAGAGTACTGCTGTCCTCCAGATCTCTATTACTCACAAGGCAGTGGCCAGATTCAAGGACTAAACTGAAATTTCATTATGAAGAGAATCTTGCCAGAGAAGGTAAAGGAAAGGATCTTTCCAGTGAGGTTATCTGTGCCTGTAATTTGTACGTATCAGGGATATCTGTAAGAATATCTTCTTTGTCTATTCATGTGGCCTTTGGTTTTCTTATAGATCGAGAATCTGTACCTGGTGACTGTGAAAACTAGTTTTTGATTCTTCATGTGGGTGAGAGAAGTTTCTAAATTAGAATGAAAACTTCACTGTATTTTTAATGAGTTAAGAGCTGCAGTGATTATGTAACTTAGAGTATATCACAAAGAATGTTTGTCAGAAATTTTTAGAGCAGTCTAATGGGCAAATAAAACTTTGCTGAGAAGATTAATGATAATGAAGTAGAAAGAATTACTTAGTCAATGATGTAAAATCAGATCAAGAGGAGTTATAGTTTTTTATTCTGTAACATTGTTTTGTGTTCTTGAGGTCATCAGTGATCAGATGAGACCATGACAGTACCAGTACTGCAGAAATGGCAAAACCTAGCAGTAGTTAGGCTAGTTCTTAGCCCAGTTAGTTCTATAGGCTGTTTACCTACAGTGAGGGAGCCTTAAAAGCCTTGATAAGAAGGTAAATGTGAACATTTGCAAAGTTTTAAGTAGTGCTTTTGCTGGCATAGTACTTTTGTTCTTTCATGTGGTGACAGTATATTTATTTCTAATTTCATGGTCTCTGTCTGATGGAATTTTGATAAGGATCTTATACTGTATGTAGAGGTCAGTGATACTACATGAGTTTTATATTTTTCAAAGTTAACTTCCAGTGACTTTGATTAAATCATATGGGGATGGTTACATTGTCGCTTGCATCTTTAGAGCTTAAGCTGCAGAACTTGCAGTGAGGCAGCCAGAAATAAGGTCTCTAGAAAATATTTCCCAAGTGCAGTAAACTTGAAGATTGATTCAAACTTTCTTTCACAGCTGGGCAGGTGAAAGGAAAAGGACAAATGTTAATTTGAGAACAGCTGTTTTGAACTTGGTTATTGCTATGCCATCTGGGGAGATGGAATGCTGTTTGTTTAATAGTACAGGAGAGAAATATGTTTATAAGGAGAAAAAACAGCCATAAAGAGACGGTGGAGTTGTGTTTTCTGGGTCCTTTTCCTGCCAGAGTGCCAAGGGAGGCTGTGGCAGTGGTGTGTGCTGCACTCTGAAAAACACTTAGTAGCAGGGGGATTTCTATGTGCTCGGGTGCGCTTTAAGTACTGCATTTCTGTGTTAATGAGTATTAAGAAAAAAAAGATGCCCCATTGGTATGAGAAGTACATGTATATCAAAATAGTCAGAAGACATAAGAGCAATCTTAGAGCTTTTTTCCCTCCTCTGTTTTTCCTAAGTTGCCTTTTTAGGTTGTGCTTTTGATTCTCCATAGTCTATTCCTTCTGCCCAGATGTTTTTCTTTAGCTTGTGTGATGTTATGTATGTTTTCTTAGGATTTGATTTAGTACAATGCTTTGAAAGATGTGCTGTTTTATATGAGGTTAGGTTGTATGGGGAGAAAAAATGATTTATTAAAATCTAATTTAATTTTTTAATTACTGCAACTCATGCATCTGGATTATATTTCACTCAGCATGAGAAGTATCTGGCAATTTTGATTAACAGTGTCATGTGGTAGCATCCAGGTGTGTGCATATTATTTCTTCTCTTGGGGATTTAAAACATTGTAAATGCTGGAAGAAATGATCTGGACTGTACTGTGCATGTCTTAAAAAATCCCTTGGTAGCTGCCATAATACTTTTCTGAGATAATTAAACCTTGAGTAAAGGGTTATTGGCATTCTAGAGATGTTTACATGCTGCAAAAGCAGGGATATTTGAGAGAAAGAAAACCATAGCTTATTGAGCTGATGCTCTCTGTGTAAGCTGCTACTTCTAGGCGGTGTGAACTCTACTTGCCTAACATGTTGAATTGCTTGATAAAGAAAAAAACCCTGCCTTAGGCTATCTCAAGTGAGGTTCTGTCAGTGATAGAAAGATTTCTGAAACACTTTTTTCCTATAATCCTGTAGAAAGCACTAGGCTTACAGGAATACTTGTGCTTTTGTTAACATGAATCGTAGAAACTTGAGACTGTTAATTATTCTTCTGTTTGAAGACAACAATTTTATTGAACCATATCCATGAAAAGCAGTGCATGTCAGAAACAGGCACTTTACTTACTTTTGAAGAAGTGTGTAAGTCTTTTAGATAAATGGTCAGGTTTATTGTATTAGCTTGGTAATTTAAAGTAATAGCTGAATTTGTAAAGTCCTCTAGGATGTTCTTCTCCAGTGTGGATCTATTTATTCTTTAGTTCAGGAAATCTTGGACACTTAGGTTGGATAATATCAATACAGTAGATGCAGTGCTGCTGACCCCCAAGAATCAGTGGCCTGTAGTGTTGAATACCTGATTATATGTCCAGGAGGTCATGAAGTCATTCTAATTAATTTAGGTCATCTTAAATCTTTAGTTCCTTTGGTCTGAAAGTGAAACTCTTGAGTTGTGAAGTCATTGTAGTCAATCAATAGTCAGTCAATCAACTGATCTTCCTTGCATGAGGGGGAAGATCCTCAAGAAATTCAGGGGAAGTATGCCATCAGGTTTAAAACACTATGTAGGTTTTTTAGTAATTACTTGCTTTCATTTGGGAAGGAATTAGGTGGAACAGCCTGTAGATGATGTTTTGATAAGTTTGATTAGCTGCAGACACAGATAAAGGGACTGAGTCATGAATGTTTCTAATCTGTTAAAATATGCATTTTATATGAGAACAAAGAAATTTTACTGGTTTGTTTTACTGTGTCTTTAGAGTCTAACATAAATATGGGTCTTTTAAATGTTTTTGAAATTGCAGCTTTCAACAAGGCAAGAAGAAGAATTTGTTACAGTAACTCCTGAACTTTTGTCTAATAGTTCTCACAAGGCATCATAAAGAAAAAGTGTTAAAAAAATCTACATTAAATAATCCACATTGAATAATCCACATTAAATAATCCGTATAATCATATGTGCTTTGCTCTGTTTTACTAACAAAATGTATATCGAATAACCAAATCCAAATTTGGTTTCTTCAGTAAAAACTTATTTTTAAAAGTACATACTAGGTCAAATATGATAATGCTTTTTTAAACTTATTTTTCTCTTTCCCATCAAAACTGTGATAACAAAATGGCTTAATATAAGATACCAAGTTAGGAAAGCATCACCCAAAAAATGAAGTACACATTTTGAAACACTGACAGCGGCAGTCTGATTTGGCATTGTTGGAAAAGCTCCTCTTGCTGCTTTAACCTTTCAAACAAGCTCTTAAATATACTTGTTTGCAATTTTGCAAAGTGTTGAATACAGTTAGCTTTCTATATTAGAGAAACTTGACATTCAGCACTTTAAAGGGCGTGCTCTTTACTACTTAATTTGCAGAACTTAGTAATTGGTACTATGTCTTGCCATCTGTAGAAAAATAGTTTATTTTCCACAAAATATGTATGTGTATCTTTTAAAAAAAGAATATAGAAAGGAGTTTTATAAGTCTAGACTACGTAGCTGAAATATTTTTATTTAAAGTTTATTGCCGAATGTACCATATGTAGTTGAATAAACTCATTTTTAGCATACTTTTGTGTAAATGTATTTGATTAAAATGCTATGCCTTCTTAACTAGCTTCAGAAACTTGCATTTCAGTAACTTCAAGATGTCTTCAGAGTGTACTCTGCCACTTAAATGGAAGACAAAAATATGTTTTTTATGTTTTTCACATTCTTTGTAATCACTGGTATGATTTAATTTGCATTAATTTGCATATACTTACAAACCTCCTGGTTTTTTTTGTGGTTTTTTTTTTCATTTTTCTTTTTTTTTTTGTAACAATAAAATTTGATACCTTGTTTAAAACATTCAGGTGTTACTTTTTTTATACAAAAGTACATGGAATAGAGAGAATGTTGGTTACATTGCTGGTTAATATAAAGTCTGTGGTCTGCAATGTGAGTAAGAAACTGTACAAGTAAGAAATCTGTGTGGAGAATCTAGCTCTTGTCAAGGCAACTGACCCAACTTGTAGACGTTGTATTTCATTCTTCAGTTGCTATTTAGAGAGAAAGGAAACAGTGATAACTGATGTCTCAAATCAAGATTTTATTTTTATTTCTTTAAACAGTATTGAATTTTGTTCTGCTAATGATACAGAAATGAGGACATTTTGAAAATTACTTTCTTTTTTCTTTTATTTTTCACTTTTACTTTCTCAGGCAAAAGAAGTTGGTTTACTTGATGCAGACATATATGGACCTTCAATTCCAAAGATGATGAACTTAAAAGGAAACCCAGAATTAACACCAAGTAAGTGGAAGGGATTTTTCTTGCTGTCTTTTCTGTAGAGATGAGCATGGTCTACTCATGGGGGCCTCCTTGGTGTGGCACAGAAGGGATGCAAAGAGAAGACTGAGTGTATGTATATATTTATTTTTTTCTAATACTAAGGTTACTTTCAAAGCTGCCTTGTACATCTAGGAGCATATTCAGAGACCTATTTTTTGTTAATCTTTGGTGCGTGCACTCTCATGGATTTTTACTAGACTCTGGAAGGGAAGGTTATTTAGCAGTAGTTTAAAAATTGTTATATAGTATCCTACAGTAGATGACTTTCAGTTGAAGACCAAAACCCACTAATCTAGGGAAAGAGACACTAAAAAGAAAAATCAGTAAGAGAAGGATCATTACTTGAGAGGCAATTTGCTTTAATGGTGTGGGCAGCCTCCCTGGTTTGCAGATGTTACTGGATGGACAGAGAGGTCATTAGTATCTGGAAACGGGCTCCAAAGAGTCTCACAGTAAACAATTTGCCCTGGCTGTAACCATAGTGATTTCATAGTCGCTTGTATGAAGTGTTGTTAAAATGATTGTTTGATTTCTCTTAAGCCAAATGTGCCACATCACTCATTTGTGTTTGAAGTTGTGTGCTTAGGAACACAGTGGTGGTCACTTCCCTACCGGAAGGTGAAGGCAGTAGATAGAACTCCTAATTTTCCTTCTGCTGGGAAGAATTCTGGGGAAACATAAATTCAGGTAGGGCAGTCTTCAGAGTAATAAAGTGACCCAAAGTAGAAAGATCCCATCAAGTCTGTTTGACTTTCACCCATGCCAGCCAAGGATGAAAATGAAGAATGGCTTTATCTTGATACCCTGTTCATATGATGTTTAAGTGTAAGGGAGCGTGGGTTTTAGGGTGGTAGGGACCCTGGGGTGATACATTTTTTTTATCCTTGATTTTGATTATCCTCTGAGACAGTGCATGTAAGTAAAAAAGTTAAAAACACGTAACCACATACAAAACTAATTGCACACTGTAGCATCTGGTCGACGCATTAAAATGTGGTTGGATCCTTCTGAAGAAAGCACAGACTGGCCATACCTGTTGTCAGGGAGGGATCAAGGACATCTACCAGTTCAAGCAGGACATAAAAGGGCTTGAAGTGAAGTAATCAACTGCAGTGTTTGTGGGCAGCAATTGCTAGGTAAAAGGAAAGTTAAATATTCCTTCTGCTTCTTTTCATGCCATGATCTCTCTTTTATTATAGAAAGGTTTGGGTTGAAAGGAGCCTTTGAAGGTCATCTAGTCCCACCCTCCTGCAATGAGCAGGAACATCTTCAACTGGATCAGGTTGCTCAGACATCCTGATCTTGAGTGTTTCATGTCTACCACCACTCTTGGCAACCTGTTTCAGCATTTCACTAGCTTCATTGTAAAAAATGTCTTCCTTATGTCTAGTCTGAACCTACCGTCTTCTAATTAAAAGCCATTACTTCTTGTCCTATTGCAACAGGCCCTGCTAAAATGTTTGTCCCCATCTTTCTTAGTTCCCTCTAAGTACTAAAAGGTTCCATTGGGGTCTCCTTGGAGGCTTCCTTTGTCTAGGCTGAACAGCCATGATGCTCTCAGTGTTTCGTCATAGGAGATGTGTTCCTTCCCTCTATATCTACTCTAGTATTGTTGTAGAATGTTCATTTGTAACTCATCTTAATTTGTGTGTGTATATGGGTATTATGGTTGTTGATCTTTGTTCTCACCTAGTATAAAGCATGCAGAATGAAACAGTGCCAGTATCTTTAAAGGTTTGTTATTAAGCTTGCAGTATCAGCCTCTGAAAGCTTAATGTGGCAAACTTAGAATTTCTTATATAATTAAAATTCTCTCTCCTTATGGTTATGCCCTAAACTCTGGATAAAGAAAAAGTAATGTATTTCCATGTACGGATGCACTGCATGTGCATATACAGACAGCTATCAAATTGAGTACTTCCTACATTTAAGTACCTAGCTTACAAATGCAGGTTTCATTTAGATAAATTCTAAGCAAGCAGAGTACTTAGTTTTATTTGTTGGATTTTTGTTATATCTTTTGAAGTCAAAAGGCCGCTGAGTGATAAACACATAAATAACTGAGCCTTGTAATGTATAATCAGTAGGATTTGAATTCCTGATATAAATGGAAGTATTCTTGCATTCACTGGTCCTTGAACTCCATTGAGGATATATGTCATACAGGCTGAGTTTTCCCATAATAGACTTTTTTGCTATGAATTTTGTATTTGAAGTGCATTGTGCAATATGAACACAAAAGGAATTACGTTGTGGTGTTCAAATCTCCTCTTTTCATTTTTATGTGATGTTGACTTCAATTTTTCCTCACTGTCTGAAAAATGGATTAGATAATTTTGAATTCCTTGATTGTTTTGCTATGTATTCTGTCGACCCATACCTAATTTAAATCCATGTCTTGAGATGCAAATTAAAAAGCAAATTGCCCGGTTTATTTCTTATGGTTGTAAGAAACAACTTCCTAGAAATGCAAGAACTTAACACTGTATTCATTCAGATATTGAGCAGCTCATTTTTGTTTCGGTGACTGGATATTTCTGGTAAACAGCTGAATAGAATTCACTGTAAGCTTTGTCTTTCAAGCATGTTTCAAGCATTGTTAGTAGTGCAGAATTCAGTGTAATAGAAAAAATTTGAAGATTTCCCTGAACTGAAACTGCTGCTGTCGTCTTGTAAGCACTAACATTTTGATCACTGAAATATCTTCTTTCTAGTTCTGTGTGGAATGCACAAGTAAATACCAGGATTTAAAGAACATGCCTTTTTTTTAACAGACAGAAAAATGAATTTGTATATTTCAAAAGCTTGACAGATGACACAAGTCTGCTGAGAAAGACAGTAATTTAGTATGAATAACAAGATAGAATTTGTATTTCAGGGATTCTGTTCAGTACTCTGTGTATTTTTAAGTATTGAGTTGATGAAACTGAAAAGTAACAGCAAGAGAAGTATTGTCAAAAGTGGTTTAATTCTGAAGTAGGAATGACATAGAAAACTTTAATTAAAGTTTAATCAATAATTCCTTTAACGAGTGACAGATGGGATAAGCTTGCAAAGAGGTGATCAATCATAGGTGTGTGTATATATGTATGGTACATATAGAGATGTATATAAATATATTGATATAAAAACGTGTATGACTTTTGTATTTTGATATAATGAGGTTTCATGTTATCTTCTGGTTTCTTGCTATATTTTCAAGAGTAAAACAAGCTCTAAAGAAATACTGCATAGAAACTGGGAGAGCCCAGGCAGTTCTGTGTTACAGAAGTGCATGAGCTATGTCTACATAACAATAAGTCAATTAAAGACATTTTTCATAACATACCAATTAAAAAAAAAAAATGTTTAAAGTCTTAATCCTTTCTTCAGTGTGAGGCATGGATTTGAAAATGAATCTGTAGAGTAATCCTGGGAGGTTCTGGGTACTTTTGCAATGTTTGATTTCTATTTCTTTTCTCACATGAAAGGGGATTAAGGATGCCCAGTACCATACAAAATAAGTCCATACAGGAGTTACTACTTCTGAATAGAAATTATTATGGTTATGCTATAATTTAAGCATTCATAATGAATTGGGAGTTCTTAGTGAGGAATCTGTATAAATGGAAGATACTGCATTAATTTAATTTTGCAAACTGTAGTACATTAAAAAATCTCCTAACATCTAATAGGCTGTCATTCAAAATACTTTAACTAAATGGTCAGGGAAATGTTGGTTAATAAGTTCACCACTGAACTTAATTAGCTAAGGGAGGATTATCTAACTCTGGAATTAATATTAACATCAGCTACAATATATGTGCAGGGCAATGCTAATAGCATAAATTATGAAAATATTACTTCTATTCTTTCCCCAAGTAATTTACTTAAAAGCAGTTTTCTGGCTTAGTGAATCGCATTATTTCATTTTTTCCCCTTTTACATCTGCCATTTAAACTAGGTGGCACAGGGTAAAAACTTACATTGCCAAAAGCAGTGCCATTTTGGCAGATAGATAAAGTTTCTTTATTTAGTTTGATTATGAAGGTTTTGGTGGGTAAATCTTTGACAGGTGACTTTACTCTTCTTATTTCAAAACTTTGTTGCCATTTAATGATAGCTTCAGTATCTTTAATTTCTTAATAAAATAGTATATTCAAAAGATCAGTAGTAGATGTCTATTTCCACAATTTAGAATAAAATGTCATTTCTTAGAGAAAGCGACAGTGTGTGTGGCTGCCCCATTGAATGGAAGAAAATTGCAGGAACTATAGAAATGGGCACCTGAATTTTTTCACTGGGATATGTTTAGATTTACATAGCAGACTCTCAGAATGTGAAAATTTGAGATAGTTGTGGCTGTTTAAAGATGTCTGCTAGAATGGTGTTAATGGATTGTGGCACATTCATTTGAGGGTCATAAACAGAAGATTTGGAGTGGACTAGTTAAATAGACAAAATATTATGTACCATAATTATTTTAGTAACCATGAAGAAATTTCTTGATATTCGCTAAGGATTTAACTTTAAAGGTAAGGCTTGAAGTCTTGAACTTGTATCTATCATGTTTTATCAGTGGAACTGCATCATGATTAATTAAAAAAAAACCCTATGTTTGATTCTCTAAAAGAAATATTTGTTGCTGATACCAGCTCTTGATTGGTGAGCAAGTAATTTTTATATTGTGTGTAGTCTAATGATATGTTTTATTGATTCTGTTTGGAAAGTAGCCTGAACTGAACCCCTGTGTTTTACTTTTGGTGATGTCTTAGCCCAGTTTATCTGGATGGCGGAAGTACAGTATTTCCATGTGTCTTACATGTGACAAAATAATAATTGAGAGTGTTGTAATTAATTGTGGTTTGTATTTTGGTGTTTTTTTCAAATGTGATCAAGTTGTTGAAAATGAGAAGACTACTTGAGTGTTTAATATTTTCCTTGACTATTGCCCTCAAACCTGTAACAATAAACCTCAAGGTGAATTAGTCCAGCTATTGTTGAGTTTACTTGTGGAGAAAATCAAAGACCTTGGAAGGGAAAGGAGATGGCGGATATACAATTCTGCAAGTAATTATTTATAGGCATACAGTTGTTAGCTGCTGGTTAAAAGGAAAAAAACCTCTAGGGAATTAATTTATTAACATTTTATTCTTCATTATACATAAATTCATACAATTACAAAAAGTGTAAGATGAGAAATGTAGTGTAGTAATTAAAGCCTCTTACTGAGAGCAGTCTTTTTGGATAAATGGCAAATCAAATTTTACCAAGTGCCATTCCAGTATAAATTACTGAAACATCATAACCTGAAATAATACATTTGAATTACTTGAAGGCAGATTTATATTACTCTTTATGTTCTTAATCCTGCAGTGCAGTAAATTGCAAATTACTTGATTTGAATTGTGGCTAGCAGATACTATATTATAAAGTTTACTCTTAGAGGTAAAAATGTTTTTTTGGTTCAACTGGTGTGAAAACTGGAATTAAATTGCAAAATGCCTTTGTTATAGGAACATGATAGATACCCTTTTCATTATACATACATAAACAAAAGAAATAATTCATACTTTTGTAGACTGAGCGCATTTACCTTTTTGCTTATTTCAGAGGAATAAATGTTTCCATTTCTCTGCTAGAAGAAAAATTGAAGGAGTGCAACTAATTCTGAAATTTTTCAATATTTTTACCTTGCAGCTTCACTTTTGTGCATTTTTTTTCCTTCATGGGCTTCTTGCTGTACTCTCTTTCCTTCTCCTTCTCTGCAGTACAATGTAGTGGCTTTTTGTAATAGAGAAATGAAGCAGAATAGATCAAAAACGGGAAAAAGTAGTTTAATTATTTCCCTGTAGAGCCCAGAGGCCAAAAGTGACAATAAGAGTTTAAAAGCTAGCATCTCTTTCCCTTTGCTTTAGTTGATGGTCGTAATCATTTATATACAGAGTGTGATGCCATATGGTGTGGGATATCCCTTTTGTAACTTGAGATCAGCTGTTCTGCTTGTGTCCCCTCCCAGTTCCTTGTGCACCCCCAGCCTGCTTTGCTGGTGGGGTGACAAGCAGGAAAGACATGGACTGTGTAACCACTTCTTAGCAATAACAAAAACATCCCTCTGTTATTAACACTGTTTTTGTCAGAAATCCAAAACACAGCTGGGTACCGGCTTCTATGAAAATAGTAACTCTATCTTAGCCAAAATCAGAACAATTACACATAATCCTTTGACCAGTTTTTTTTTTCTCCCATGTCTTTTCAACTAAACTTCCCCCCCCCTTTTTTTTTCTTTTTTTTTTTGGTGGGGGGTGTCTTGATCACAGTACTGAACCTAAAAAGGCTGAATTGACACAAATGCATCATGTTCTGTAGTTTTGCTTTGAAAACCATGAAATCCCTAGTTAACTGGAGTATTTTTTTTTAAGTTGGTCTTAAATTAAAGCTGATGTGTAGTGCATCTCTGCCCCTGGGGTTCCTGCTACTCCCTGTTCTGCTCTGCTGTCTGGCACTGTTATGTGACTGACCAGGGCAGTTCCCCTGTCACAGTAGAAATCATTGCTTCAAATGACATGAGCTTTCCTAGAGGTTTTTGTGTGTCAGGACAGATGCCTTAAACTGAATGTTGGGTTAGTCTATTACATTCCTTGTGGATATAATGAACTAAAAGAACCTGCCTAAATTAGTCTAATAAAGCTTTTGATCCACTACAAATAAAATTTTTGGCTCCTTGGGGATCTGAGGGCATTTAAAAATGTGGGTTATTTTAGCAATTGTGAGGAATTTGTGATGGAAGGTAATGGCGTGATGCTTAAAACTAGTCCTGTGTTTTAAACCTATTTTAAGCCTAACAAGTTAGTGTTGCTTTAAAATGTAACAAAGATGCTTCTAAATTGCTGTGTTCTTTACTTGTGCCAGATTTGCTTTTGAAGTACAGTCTTCCAGCAAGCAATCAGTTCTGTTGCTTTTAGGTAAGACTGATAAAGTCATACCTGCAAAACTGTTCTGTTAATGAAAAAGCTTTTACAGAGCTTTGTTTCCTCTGCGGTCTTCCGGGAGTAAAAAACGTGTAATACCTTCTCAGGTAATGGGACTGCTAGACCCTCTAAATATGAGAATCAAATCTCTTGGGGAAAGTTGCATTTCATTATGGATATGTTTCTTGAAATTGAACGGTGAGCATGGAATTATGCTCTTTAAATCTCATTACTAGTTTGCTTTAGTTAAGTGTTTGGGATGTTTTCGTGGTTAGATAACACTGTTACTGCAGGATGTAATGGGCAATCACAGTCTTCTTGTGTGGAGCTCTTCAAGCTTAAAATACAAATTGTGGTATTTCTGGGGCAATCCTGCAAATAAACTTACAGCACAGTGTGAAATCAAGCCTGAAGTCTCAATTAGTCTGTCACTTGGCATAGAATATTCTAGGCTTCTGGCATAAGTAGTTAAAACAATGATTACAGTTAAAGCAAGGATTTAAAATGTATGACTTTGACTAACCTTTTGATAATGACGGCATCCTTTACCCTCTTCCATAGATTGGTGTCACTGTTTTATTTCAAGGTACCTTGCCCTGTTGAAATTCATTCCCCTCCCCACAGTGGCATTTCTTTCCTCTTTACCATTCTGTGGGTGGAATTCACTTGCCTTTGCTTAGGAAACCAGTACTACTTTAAACATGCCTGGAGTTTGGTGTCAGGCTTCTGGCTGCCCCTTCAGAAGATATGTCTCTCCCTATGCCCTCTATCAAATCTGCTAGCCATGTACAAATCGCAGCTCCCTAAGGCATCCAGAGTGGCAGGAGGCATCTATGGTTACACAAGTCAAGCCCAACTATTTTTTTACCCTTCCTGTCCAATGTCCCCTCCCTCCCTCTTCTCCTTCGTTCATATACTTGTAAACTCAGAGAAACTTTATTTAATAATTATAAGCTACCTTTCCTTTTCATAAACAGTATAATGCTTTCTAAGGTGTAGCATAACATGACAATCTTGTGGAATAACCTTCTAACTTACTTGATGGGGTAAGATAGAATGTAAGCTTTTGCTTGTGCTTTTGTAAGCCAAGACTTGGAATGACTCCTTGTGACTTAACCCTGGGCTCCATTGCGTGTAACTGTTATTTGGGAAGACAGAAACCATAATGTTGAATGTATTCCTGATTCTTTTTTGTCTCCCCAGCTTTATATGCTGAGCATGAGGCCATATGGTGCGGGATATCCCTTTGCTCAGTCGTGGTCATATGTTCAGGCTGTGTGCCCTCCCAGTTTCCTGTGCACTCCCTGCCTGCTTGCTGGTGGGGTGGTGTGAGAAGCAGAACAGTTTCTGACACTGTGTTCATCACAAATCCAAAACATGTCACCATGCAAGTTACTGTGAAGAAGTGTAACTATACTCCAGCCAAAACCATATACATATATATATGTAATGTAATTCTGTACATTCTGTACATTTTGTACATTCTGTGTTCTACTGACCCTGTGACCCTGGCCATTGTTGGACATCTGTGTCATTTTTTTTGGAGAAAATGTGGAGTAACTCAATTACCTTGTTAGGATAGTCTGTTTGCAAGGCATGATTTGTTTGGGGAGAAAAAGCTTAGTAAAAAAGAATTAAAAAATGCATTTTCATTGATGTAATGAACATCCATCTTCATTACATCAATGTTACTCTTCCCCATGTGAGTAACAATTCAATCTTCAGACCAATCCCAGAACTCTTTTAATCAGCAATCTGCTATAATGCTGTCATAAATTGGCACATCTGCCTTTTCTAGTGCCCTACTTGTATTCTATCAGAAAAGGCATTTACTGACATGTCATTGGTGCTACATTGATCTTGCTGATCCGATTTTGTATGTTCAGAGAAAACACTGCAGTCTTTTACTTAGGGCCATCAAGCCTACTAGAAAATTGCAAACTAGGCTATTTTATTTATCTCTTGGCATAAATGGTATGCTATTGCTGTGTGTTATGATTCTAAGAAATCTGTTTTGTTGTGTTTTGGAGCTGTATGATAGGCTTCTGATAACACAAAAGCATACTTTAAAAGCAATGGGAATTAGATATGTTACTGAGGTCTCATTAAGCTAAATCTTCTTTACATGTTATGTTTTAGAAAATCTTCATGAGACCCACAGTGAAAGAGAAGGAAGGCCTGTTGCTTTTGATGAGACAAGGGTGATTACCAATGCCCACTGAAGCAATTTAGATTTGAGATTAGTCTTAAGAATGATTTTTAGCAGTAGGCAAACAGTGGGGAGCTCTGCAGTATTTTGTATTACTTTGAAAATATGCAGAACGTTAGATCTAGAATATGCAGCAAGTTGTGAATTGTTCCTCTGCATTGTATAAATTTGATTAAATCTTGCTGCTCAGAGCATTTTATAGTCCTTGTTGTTAACCAAAGAAAATGAAATTCTGCTGTTGAGAAATAAACCATGCATATATTTTTAAAAACAGAGGCCCCTTTTGCTGCTCTGTAGGTCAGTGTTTGTCTGCTCACAGGAACTGTCCTATTTTGTAAAGGAAGGGGAGATGCTGGAAGGTGTGTGTGCTCAGCCTGTGTACTTGGTCTCTGCGCAGAAGAAACTGTCCATGCATGTTGAGATGTCTGACTCACATAGTGTAGCGCAGTTGGACTGAACTGAGAAGTGGCTTAGTATTTTGGTGAACTTCCCAGAATAATGCATCTTTTCCATTCTTCTTGTGCTCCAGTTCCTGAGCCTCATGATCGGCAGTCAAAACTTGGCCTCCCCTTTTCATTTTGTTTTGTCTTAAAATTGTCCCTATTTCGTAATTAAAGAAATCAAGGAAAAGTGGTATACACTGTTGCAAATACATTTTTCCTATTTCTTCTTTTTTTAACAACTCTCGAAGGTAAACATGTAGCAATTTCTCTCAATACTTCTAACAGTATTTTAACTTATGGTGTATATTTTGTTTACCAGGACACCAAAACAGTGCCTAGAGAAGGCTCTAGGCCAAAGTTCCAATGTCATCAGCCTTTTCATAACTAAACTGTCTTACTGCAGCAGGGGAAGTAAGACTGTGATTGCTAGAAATGTGGTTAGAAAGTATAATGCCACCTGACTCAACACTGAAGAGCTGCACAAGTCAAGAAGAGCTGTATGCACTGGTGCAGTGTAGCAGTCCAAGCCAATCTCTTTTTCAGTAATAGCTCCCAACTCATTCCTGAACGCAATAGTCATACAAGTGATTTGTTTATCTTCCTGTTTTGTTCTTTTTGATTTGTAAACCAAAACATCCAATTTATTCTCCACCATATTTCTACAAAATTACATGGTTTGAATGCTCACTTATTTGATTGCTTGAAAGCTTTCATCTGTAGAGTTTAGCGGTTTAATTTGTATGCTCTTGGTTGTTATTTTATTTGAATTTGGAGTTCAGCTGAGTGCACTGTTTTTATTTTACTTGCATTTTTATTTTACTCTCTTTATGTGTTTTACTTCAGGTGCATCAAGGGTTTCTGTCAAAATCTACATTATAGTATATTTTCTATTGTTTAAAGTATTCTTCCTATTTTCTGCTAGTCCCTGCCTGTGCGTGCTCTTCCAAGCTATCAACTAAACCAAATAAAATGCCATTTGTTGTTTTTTGTGAGTGTGTGTGCCATTTTGAGATAAGGTGTGGATTTAGATGGTAGAAACCACAAGGAAGAGTTTTGGCTTTTGTGAGATTTTTTTTTAATGCCTTCTTTTTTATTGTTTTGTTTGCTTTCTGCTTGCATGCCCTTTTGTGGGCAGAAAAATTACAGTATTCCCTCCCTGCTTTTTATTCCTGACACTGGAGGGTATAGAAGTAAGGAGTATGACAAGGATAATGCATCTGCAATATTCAAATAAGCATCTTTTGTTACTACAGAAATTTGAGAAGATTTGCAGATTTCTATCAACCTGAAGAAATCTGTGACTAATTACTTGAAGCTGTTGACAATGTATAGTTTAGGGATGGCTTTATTTGGTATCTCTGCTCTGGGGTTTCTGTAGCAGATTTAACAGAAGCAGACAAATTCCCCAAATCTCGGATATGTTAATGGGAATACTCCTCTGATTCATGAAATTAGTGAATAGAGTAGATTAAAAAATAATAATTAAAATCCCACCATGTTTTATGATTTTGGTTTTTTTCCAATATAAATGACTCAGCTTTTAGTGATTCCTGATAGGGAATTTATGCCTTTCAGCATAGGGATTTTATAAAAATAGATTGATTTTGGCAGCACAAAGTGACATTATATTATGGACAAATACATTGTTATTCTGGCAGAAGATGAATTGTATTAGTAAAATGTAACAACCTAAGAAGTGGAGTCAGATTCTTGGGCAGAATAGATAAATCCATACATTTAATGAAGAGATGGGGAGGAAAAATAACTGTTTAAATAGAGATAAATAAAAAACTGTTAACTGTTTAAATAAGCAACTATTTAAATTGCTCTTGAAAGAAAAAAAAAAAAAAAGTGTAAGCTTACTTCTTTAAAAAACCCCAAAAATACTCTAAAACCATCTCCCCTCCAAAAAAAAACCCTTGTTTGCTTTTGTTTTAGAAAATCTAATGAGGCCCCTTAAGAACTATGGAATCGCATGGTAAGCATATGTTTTTATTTAAATCAAGCTTATTTTCACATGTACTTGGTATTGTGCTGTAAAGCTCAAGTTATTGTTTGTTGTTTCAGCATGTCTATGGGTTTCTTGATAGAAGAGACTGCCCCGGTTGTGTGGAGAGGGCTCATGGTAATGTCAGCTGTTGAAAAATTGTTGAGACAGGTAAGGCTTAGTTACGTATTTCTGCTTCAAAGTAAGCAGTTATTTTGAAATGCATTTAACTGATACATGAGTATCCAAAACATTATTTCATATGTTAGTGGTGACCATTTTTGTGTCTTGGTTTTCTTAAATTCAGGTAAGGGAGGAAATTGATACTTTTGTGTTTAGCTCTCCCCCTTAAATAGAGCTGTTGTTCTTTGCCTTTGATGAGTGAATTACCACAATTTGCCTTCCATCTCATTTCTTTTTATGTTTCTTTATGCAATTGTTAAAAAAAAAGGCATTTTGAAGTTGCCTAAGGATTTGAATGTATAGGTATCTATGCATATCTACAGCTGTATTCCCTTATGTGCTTGTTAATTCACCAGCACTAAGGATTCTTGGATGGCATTTGAAGTGACAGGTACAGGAAAATCATTAGCTACAATCTCTTTGTAATGCAGATAGATTGTTAGTTAATAAATCTACTGGCATGTAGAAGTGGGATTACTTCTTTATTCTGTGGCAGATTTTTTTTCTTTTATTTTGAAGAGATCTGTGGAGTGCTAATGAGACAAATAGCTGAAAAAATGCATTAAGGTTGCATGTTTAGACTTTGAAGTGACCGACATTGTTCACATCTAGAGAACTACTGTGGACAGCCTGGAGATCGCAAGGTTTCTGTTTGTCTTCTTTAAATGCTTCCTAATATTGTGCTTCTTTAATGACTGAAAATAATTTTTTTCAGCCTTTTTCCATTTTTACTGAGTTCTCCTTTAGCACGGATTTTAGAATAGTGGCACATACTGCTCTAGTGACAGAAACCATATGTCTGCCAAAATTTCAGGAAGAACATCTTTGTCAAGAATTGACCTTTAAAAGTAAGGGGTATCCATGCCAATAGCTGTGGAGACCATTCTGACCTCTGTGTGCTGTGTTGCACTGGCTGGCTTAGGAAACTAGAATGTCAAACCTTGAAGGTAGTTCTAAAGTTAGCACCTGCTGTATTGGCATGCTCTGCCCTGGGAGACTGGAGGCTGGCAGGCACTGCAGTGCTGTTCTCAGTCCGCAGTGTCCCAGATGGGGAGCGTGTGCCAGCATCCTTGTGCAGGGTGCGGGTGATGCTGTGTAATGAGCTCCCTGCTCCCTAGCAACCAGTGCAGCTACATGCTGGCCAACCATGCTGTGGGAATGAGACAAGTCCATTAATGCTCAGGGCATCACTGATTTCCCTGGCAGTGAAACCTAAGCTGTGAAGGAGGAAGGCTTTAAGGCTAAATTTCTCCTGCTCACATGCATTTTGCTTCTGCGTGATGACTGGGATAGTCTTAAATGTGAGCTGGAAAAGTTTGCATCTCTTCTTTTGAAAAGAAGCTCACAGATCACAAGGGAAAATGAGCAGGTCTGTCTGATGTCCAGGTGGCTTTAAGAAAGGAAAGAATGCATGTTCCAGACTGAGACGTGCTATTATGTTTTTAAAAACTGTAATCTCCCTTCTGCAGTTACCAGCCATTCTCAGGAACGGGTTAACTGTAGGACCAATAGTTTAATAACCTTGGACACCTAAACAAGAGAGAACCACAGCATGTGATGATCCTTTTAAAGATACTATTGTTCTGTTTTATATTAGAAATAGTTTTGTGTTCTGTTGGGGATTTAAAAAACTTTTGTTTTCTCTTTATCTGTTCTGGTTGGTCTTAGCTATTACCTCTTGTTTTACAGGATAAAGTTGCTTCCAACAATGAAATGCTTCTGCTGGTATTTAAGTTTCCAAAACCATATTCTTTAGAAATAGCTTATCTCTTTAGCTGCATAGAAACCATTTAAATTAGCTCCCTAATCTAGATTGGAGTATAATGTAAGTGTAAGAAGTTCCTGTGCATTCAGACAAGCTGGTAAAATACTAAGTTCTTAAAATAGTTAATTCAGCCTGATAGAAAACATAGATGCTCCCAGACGTTTTCCCTAAAAGCACTGGTGGTATTTCATATTTGTGTTTACTGTTAGATGGTGGAGAGGTTTTTTAATTGTTTGATAGCATCAAGACTATGCATTCACTCTATGAATAATTTTGGATGTCTTTTGGTTCTTTCCATATGATCAAATATGTCTTTTTAGAGTCTGTCATGCTTCTGATGCTTCAGTACAGCATTTGAATTGCTTAGTTTCCAAATTCTGTAATGGGGACTTGTTGACTCATAAAGATGAGTGCCTGTAATGAGTGTTTCAATGCTTCTCTTACACTTGGAACTTTAAAAAATTTATGGAATTCTTAGTTTGTTAAACGTATTTGTTAAATATATACGTAATGCTTTTTGTATATACTTAGTGCACGTGATCTCGCTCTTTGTAAGACAGGTTTATTGAATAGTGTCAGAGTGGTAGATAATGGGCAATAATAGTTAAGTAGTGAGTGCTTGGTGTTTCGCTAATGCATATCTCATGAGCAAGGATGTTTTTTTGCAACAGATCATATTGTTCTCCTTTAGCAGAATTTGAAGGAAGTGTGCCTTATAATACCAAGCAAAGTAAACAGTTCAGGATGCTATATTACTTACATTACCTATATATTGATGTATGTGTATTGAATTAGTATATAAATGAAAATATATAGCATTTTGATTCTATAACAAAATAATTGAGCAACAGAAAAGAAGGAAAGTGATGCTCTTAAGCTATTGAAAGTACAAGAAATACAGAAGGAAATAATATTTCACCTGTAATGAAAGTGAATTGCAAACAGTAATGGAACATTTGATCTTTATAAACGTATGCATAACTCTTTCTGTTAAATATATCTCTAGTTTGTATGTCTTGAAATTGCCAAAAATTTTGTTGTGGCTGAGAAGTGACTTCTTTGTTAACCTAATAAGATGTACTGTAGGCCCATTTACACTTCAGGATGGTCTATCACTGATCTGGTTGTAACTCTTATTTCCCTGTCCCAATTATCTTCATGTAAAAAGTCTTTCACCTCCGTTAACACTTTTGAATCTTGCTTGCCTGTAGGTGAGATAGACGAGAGTAATTTTTTTAAATTTAAGTTTTAAAAGATCACTCTTTTCTCTGAAGGTATAATTACAGTCCAGGTAAGGAAGCTCTCATAGCTCTCCAGTGTCATCCATGGCACTGGGCTTTTTCTATGCAGTTTTCACTTCACTTGAGAAGCTGCCTACTCTTTTTTCTGGTCCCATTTACTTTGTTCCTTTACTCTGTGTCTTGATTCAGTGTGATGGTATTTGGTTCAGATTAAACAACCTACCTCAAAACTCATAATCTTGCTGTATTTGTTCTGGGACTGATTTCTGATTAACCTTTAGGCTAAGCACAGTAAAGATACAATTTTTTTGAGAGTTGCCTAAAGCCTGTACTCGAACAGCAATGTGTCTGAAAAGCTGTTGAAATAAGTATCAAGTAGGTAGCTAAGAACCTTAGACATAAAAAGATGATTAAAAAAAAAAAAGAGAAGGCAAGCAAAACTTGCTCTCTGATTTGAACTGCTTTTTCAGCAGGGATTTCAAATACCATTACCACTGTCCCATACACTCCATATGGCAAGTTTTCTAGCACCATTCTCTTTTCTGACTTAGGACATCTTGAGAGCTGATGGCAAAGGAGCAGTTAGGAGGGTGCAGATACAAACCTGCTGTGTGTCATGGAATGTGTTGTGGCAATTATTCTGCCAGAAGGCTCCAAGAAAGGAAGTGGCACTGTCCTGACTGCCAGTTTACTGTCTGCTATAGTCATAGAAGCAATACAAATGGAGGGGGCTTCCTGTTTAGAGAGTAATCAGTAGAACTTTTAATATTAAAATTTTTGGTTTCTCTGATCTTGGACTCACTATCTTGTTCTGTGTGTGTTACCTAGTTGAACTATCAGCAGAGAAGGAAAAAAAAAATCAATATTCTGCACATAAGTCTGCTTCTCTTAAAAAAAATAGGACTACAGATAAAATGCAAATGCATATTTTATTATGTAATATTCTCCTTGTATCTTTGTCCTATCAATAGATAAAGTTATATCACTACTGGAAGCAAGTGTTGCCTACACAACATGGATTATAGATACCAACAATTCTGTTTTGTGTAAACAGTCCCCCTGAAACTAGCCTAGAAGTATGCTCTTTTTTCAAGGCGTGGATTTTGGGTGGATAAACACCCTTAATAGGATTTCTTACTCTGATATGACATTTTAATGTATGTTTTTGCAGGCTAGTCAGATCTTAAGAGGCAGGACTCTTGTATTTCTTCCTTATCGTAGTTTTCAAGAGTACCTAGAATATTTTTTGCATCTTTGGCATATTATGGCTATAAAGCAGAACCTCAGTGCTTCTAAGTATTTGTGAATCCTAAAGGTTCCTTTGATGCACTTGATAGGGATGAAGCCCTGTTCCCAGAAAGATGATGTTTTTCCTGCAATGGCTTAATTATAATGAGTCCCTAAAATACTCTTATTATTATCAAATTGTAATTCCTCCAACTCTTTCTTCCTGCTTATTTTAGCACCACTTTAGCAGCTGTTTTAGTCAAGGTAGGTGTTGAAAGAAAATGAAAATAAAACAAAGTTTCACTGGGATGGGTATAATTAGAATGAAAGAATACAGTGAAGTCATCAGAAAGCAAATCAAATAAAACTTCCAGAGCAGAGCCATTATCAGCAAAAGGAAGTGTAGCCTTGAACATTGATGCTTGGACAAGTTTTGTTCCCTGTAAATTCATGTTGAAAACCATAAATTAAAGAGAAGAAGGATCAAAGTTATTTTATTAGCTAACCCAGAGCTGAATAGGACTGTAGTCTAAAGATTGCAGCTTATCCTTTAAAAAAATTTGAAATCAGTTTATATGGTTATTTAATCTGTATGTAATTTTGAAAATTTGTCTAGCAATGAGGACTCCATGTGCTACTTACTTTCAAAACCAGCGCCTGCTAGAGATAGTGATGGTAGCAATTGTATAGTGGAGTGTATGAAAGTATGTATATGTACCTGGACCTTTTTTGTAACATGATTCTCTGATGCTTAGTTATCATACATAGGGAGTTGCAGAGTATATCATGTTGTCACTGTGAAAAAAATTAATTCTACTGCAGCCAGAACCTGCACACATACATTGTAGGGAATAGGGAAGATAGAGACAAATGGATAAATAGTCTTCAAAATATTGAGCAGACTATGAGTTGTGAGGTCTGGGCTATTTCAAGAGCCCATATGAGAAAGCTGCCATAAAAGCAACCGTTGTGTGAATAGAACAGTAAAAACTCACGTTTTAAGATAGGGGATTAAGGTAACTTTGAAACAGAAATAGTATTTAATTTTTGGAAAGCAAATACTATGGAGGCTATATTATTTTGAGTTTCTGATGAGTCTGAAGTGACTCATCTCTATAGAGATTATAAATACTCAATACTATTTTTGTTTGGCCACTAAGTGGCCTTACTTAGTAAATTCCTACATCCAGTTGCTACTGTTTGAGAAGTGTGTATGTAATTATTGGCATCCTCCTTTCCACCATTTACATTGGAGAGGTTGCAGGTATAGATTAGGGCTGGAATTTCTTTAGGGGTGGTTTATTTAGCTGTAAGTTAATGCTGCGCTTGAGAAGAGAGAAATAGGTAAGGTATTGAGAGCAAATGTATTTATACCTGGTAAAATAGCTACCAAGCTGCCATTGGCTGTTTTACTGTCCACATTCTAGGCAGCTGAATGTTCTGTACATGGTGTCTGTAGACATCAGTCCAATCTTCTTTGGCATGTCTTATAGCTCAGAAATTCTTCAGCCCGTAATTTTTAGCTTTGCACTGCCTTATGTGTCTGTGTGTATAAATGCATTTCTTATAAACAGAACAATGGAAAAAGTAGGGGAAAGCTTTCTGCATTAGGAGGAACAATGTGGATTTGATTTGAAGCAGTAAACAACAAGAACATAGTCACTGAAGTAAAGTACTACATGCTGAGCCATTTGTCTGATTGATGAGTATGGTTTCCTAAGAGTTGTCCTTTGACTTCTGTTTGTGGCTATGTATTGTCTTTTGCCTTACATTTTTGGGACCATGGAAATTTTGTTCTGCATTTCTGTAGTCTGCAGCACTATACTGAACTATAGTGTAACTATAATGAGTTATCATTTTTTGCGAGAGATGCAGATACATACAAAGACTAGTATTTACATCTTCCAAATAAATAGAAATATTTTTCTTTGATGCTTCTTTATAAAACCTTTTCTCTTTTGAAAACAATACATTTTGTGTTCCTGGTTCTCACTGTCTGATTGTATGAATGACATATATCTGTTAAGAATGCCTGAGATCACTGTAAATGTATCAGTGGCATTCACCATGACTGGTATTCTTCAGAACCTAAATCTCTTTTGCAGATATATATGCAATTGCTTAGCTTTTGATTGTGCATGCTGCCTTGCCTGTATATTCTCCAGCAAAGAGGCATCAAGGTGATACTGGGCTGTGAAGCATGTAATGTGCAAAGAGACACTGAGGAACTGGGTTTATTTTGTTTTGAGACAGTTAAAGGGAGATATGAACTGCTGTCTTGAACTTCTTACTGAATACGTACAGAGGAGATGAAAGTAGATTCTTTGTGGACATGCACATTAATAGCACAAGATGTAATGAATGTATGTTGCAATATATAGTAAGAAATGTGAGGGGGTGTTAGTGGTTTGGTTTTTTACAGTTGAAGCAATTGCCTGTCACAACAGGTTTCCAGGAGACATTCTCAAAACTTTTTGGAAGATATTAAGAACTCAGCTGGGCAAGAATCCGAGTAACCTGCTCTACGTTGTTTCTGCTTTGTGCAGACAGAGGTCCCCGAGGTCCTTCAAGCCTAAGTTGTTCTGTGAGTCTGGGATTAATTCCAAAATTGGCATTCCACTGCCTATTTGATTGTCAGTCTGTAACTCCATTGAAGCTCAGGGAGAAGAAAATGGTTCTGCCCATCACAGAAATCACTGGTTAGAGCACTCAGTCAAAACCTAAACTGCATGTAGGTGTCTCTCTAATATAACTGCCTTAATCACTAACCGAGGGAGTCATACCATTAAGTATTGCAGTCAAATGAGCATGTTTCAACATAATGATTGGGACCATCCTTTCCTCAGTAGCATTTGTCTCTTTAGACTGTCGAGGTGCTGAGGTGGTGACATAAAAGACAAACCCAAATAGGCCTTACTTCTTGAATGAGTATCCTTAATATGGGCTATGAAAAAAATAGAAGAAATATATATTTTGTTTTCCTATCATACCCCTTGTTTTTATAGAAGTACCTTGATCTAGGAGAGGTTTGAAGCAGGCGTTGATGTGCTCTCAGGCACTAAGAATTGAGTAGGGATGGCATAAAGTAGTTTTGCTGAAGAATTCTGGCAATTGTTTTGGATTAGCTTTAGTAGTTTACTGTCTAGGGTGCAGGCCCCTATGAAACTCAGACTAAGAAATCTAGCCATTCTCTGTAGTGCACGGAGAAGCATACATTGATTTTGTTTCTTTGTTGAATCTTGCCATCAGTGTCAGCCCTGAGTAATTTAAAATGTAGTTGCACAAAGAAAAATGCAAAGATGGTAGGAAAAGTAATCTTAAAAAACCAAGTAGAATAAATCTTTTATGTCAGATTTTTTTAGACGAAAGGCAAGCTGGAAGGGGAGGGCAGGAGTGAACCCTGGAGACATGAACTGAAGGCTGCCATGTTTGTAAGTATTTTCTAAACAGGAATACTGGTGATATTTATTTATATGGCAAGTTTCAAAATGTGGACTACAGGAGAAACCTAATGCCACTCTTCTTTTTTTTTACCACTGAAAAAGGGGTCTGTTCTTTCTTTCTAGCTGCTGTAGGTTATATGCAAAAAAGAACATTCATTACTGCACTGAATATTTGAGTGCCTATGTGAATCCTGCCTGCAGGAATGGAAATGTAAACCAAAGCCTAGCCTGGAGCTACTGCATACCTGGGGTAGTGGGAATACATCACTTGTCATTCCCAGTGGTTACTGTTTGAAAGATTATTTTCCCCTCCTGGATTTATCTCCACACTCTTTGGCATTGTCTTAAGATAATAGATGCAAATTTGGATTTTAAGGATAGCAAAAACTTGTCATCCTTTAGATACGTTTCTTAAACCAATAGCAGAAAGTACCCCTTTTGCTGTGTTTCGTCACTTACATGGTAAATGTCAGAGGTGAAATTATTATAGTGTGGGCAAAAAACTGTCTTACCAGTACAAAATTAGTGAGACAATATTGGTGCATGGGAGGGAGTAATGAAATGGGAATTAGAATGGTACATATTGGGTCAGGAGGAAGACAATAACAATTTGATGGCTCTGATTCTTTTGTAGCTGTATTTTCAATGAATTGAAAGGACGCCCAGAATAGTAATAGTGAATCAATGCTCAAAATTATTCTTATTGTAAATGTAAAGAGCAAGTGAAGAAGGAGCACTGCTGTGAAACCAGATTATTTTTTTTGTGTGGATCTTATTTTTAACACTTTTTGGTTTAGAAAGGGAACTATCAAGAGATGAACACTGAAGGCATTTAACTTGTATTATGGCACTAAATTTTCAAGGCAGGAAAAGTGAGATAGTGCAATGGGAAATGTTAGCAAAAGGGGTAAGAAGCATAAATAGCTCTTTGTTTTTCAAACTTTTGTAGTCTTTTTGTGTTCTAGTACAAATGTAAGAGTCTATTCACTCTTGTTTGTGTATCAACAAAAGATATGTAGCAGAAATATATATGCCTAGTGCAGAATAATACTGCATTCCTCTTCCTATGTTTTGTGTTTTGGCAAATACCCATCCATCTTAGGATACTTGCTAATTTCAAAACTGACATGTGTTTCACAATATTCATATGTTTATCCAATTTATTTCCAGGTAATTGAGGCAGATAGTCAGTAGCAGATATTTACAGTTTGCATTTCACAGAACTAAACAAAGCTGCTGTACGTATATGATTATATTATAAACAACAAAGAAGGTAGTTTTTTGCATATTTGCAGTGCCTAATTCTAAAATAGAGTACTCTTACTTAGCGTGTCACTACAGTGGAAAATTTTTTGGCTTTTCCACAATTACAAAAATATTTATTCTGTTTGTTTTGAGATGCCTCAGCCTGAGGTGGACATGGAGATGTTAAGTTCACGCTATAGTCTACCACCTTATAGTTTTGGCAAAAGGAAAAAGTTAATCACACCAATAGGAGCACTTGAATCTTTAGGGATTTGGAAAGGTTTTCTGTTTTTATTTTTGTGATCTAGAGTGTGAGAATGAAAAGATAAGGTCATTTCATCCCTAAACAAAATCATTGGTATTAAGCATTTGTTCTATTTAGAAAGGTCTTTGCTATTGGAGGTATTTTAATAAGAGGAGCAACACTCAGTAATGAATAGTGACTGAACTGCCAGTGCTAAAACTGCACTAGGATATGCCACTAAGACTGCATCTACAGCTGAAAGATGGTAAACAATAACTCTGAATGGAATGCTTGTGAGATTTTTATTAAGTCTTTAATAAGCTTTCCTTTAAATCAAGGAAGGTCAAGTTTTGTTCACTTGTTTTTTCACTGAAATTAAGGAAACTGTTTCAAGGGTAAGATAATATGATCCATTCATGCCTTACAAAAAAGTTTTTAAAGATTCTCATACTCATTTTTTGTTACATTTATTTTGCTGAGACTAAAGGACAGATAAACTAGCTTCTCGTTCCGAACTGATTTAAATCAGTGGAAATCTCTACACTGATTTCTACACTGTGGTTCAGCTGTGATGCTGATGTTTAGAAAAGCTTGCTACAGGAATTTGTATAATCATCAATCACTTATTTGCTCATACGTTAATAATCGCCTTGAAAGGTCCTGTCTGTTCAGAGAGAACTGCCTTATCCAGTCCCAATCAGTATGTACATATTTAAAGGAAATGATGGTACTTCCAGGAGCTCAGAAGCTGGACGTTGATGCAGAGATGTACTGTAGCCAGAAGTGTGGGAGATGACAGAAAGCTCTTTCTTTCCCTCCTCTGTCCCCCAGTTAGAGTACTTCTGTTGTCACCCTTTGACTAGTGTGTTCCTGTGTGTTTTGGGGTGGGTGTGACTGAACAAATATGGGCTTGATTCTTTTTGTTTCCAGCTGAAGCTACAGAACCTGTTTTTTTGCCTTTCTTCCCTTAATGAAGCAGGATCCATACAGCTCCCTGTTGCTTTATTGGCTTGCATTAGCAGCTGATATGAAAAGGGATTATAGTTGCTGAAAGGAATTGACAGTCATAGAGAGAGGTGCTAAGAAAACCATAAAATCCCAAAAATATTAGCCAACATCTTACTGCTGAACTGGAAGCATTTGCAGTAAATGTACTTTAAATGTCTTTGAGGATTAAAAAAAAGGCAAAAAAAAAAAAAAAAAAGCCTAACAGCATAGTGAGAATGTATTTACAGCAAACATTTCTTGGCCTGGTTCCTCAGCTGTCGTGGTTATGACTGTGCAGTTACTGCTGCTGTGGGAACAGGCTGGGAGAGTGTTTTCTTTGCTCTGCTTCCAGTAGTCTCATCTCTCACACATATTACACAGGTATGCATGTGTCTACTCTCCTTTGCATAAAACAAATGCAAAACATGCAACTGTTTTCCTGGGTTTATTGACTAGACAGGAAGAAATGTCCGAGAGCTCATAATATCTCAAAATGGCTGAGCTGGGGTTAGATTTTTTCAAATTTTTCCCTCAAGGTTTTAAGGGAAAGTGGTTTAAGGTTTCTCTGCAGCAAAGCTCAGAACTTTGTGCCTAAAGGGCATCCAGCATCATTCTTGCAAAGAGGCAGTGATTTAAGCATGATTTGAAATGTTTGCTGAACAGGAGTGGTGGTGGTAGAAGAGCGAGGGAAAGAGAAGATACTGCTTGTTTTATTTTCTAAATGAAATTCCATTATTTATATAAACATTTTCAAAAAAATAGGAGACACCTAATGCTACTCTTCTACTTTCTCTGTTCTCCTCCACTAATAAGAGGGTTTGTTCTTTGTTTCTATTCTTTGTTTCTTTGCTGTAGGTTAGATGCAAAAAGGGATGTAGGTATGGCTGTGCCTAAGAGGCTGGTGCCCTGCCTGCAGGAATGAAAATTTAAACCAAAGCTTAGCCTGGAGTCACTGCCTACCTGGAGTGGTGGGAACACATCACTTACCACTCTGTGGTACTGAGGTACTTTGCCCACCTGGAGGTACCTTCAGACTCTTTGGCAGTGCTGTAGCAGGGTAGGTGCTATATCTTGGAGTGCTGAAGTTTAGACCTTGGTGTGGAGTAAGTGCAAATTAATGGTGTAAGTCAGTGGGAGTAGGTTTGCCAAGTGAAATGAAGTGGTGCTGAAGGTGTTGAACAAGAGGGCTGTAAGGAAACACCTGTGGGCTCACTTTCTGTCTCTGTCCTGGATTTCAGCACCTTAATGCAACCTTGTTGGACAGCTGTGTGGAGTGAAGATTTAAAGCCAAATCTGAACATCTTCTGTTATGTGCAAAGTTCCTTCTTTCAGCTGAACTCCACGGGCTTATTCTCTGTTCATAATAACAGCCTTAGAAGCCTGGAGGTGAGAGGTGCAAGTTTGGTTATGTTAGTGGTTTAGCATTTAAGGCTGTATTACCTGCTACCTTGGAGAGTGCCCTGCGATCCCATGCAGCAGTCATAACCCACTCTGCTACTAGCCACAGATGCAAGATTCCTAAGGGCAGGACTAGATGTGTGAAGGGGGGGAGCATGACCAAATCTGTGCAGGAAATTCAGATCACCTGAAGCTTTAGCTTTCTAGATGAATAACTTAGCTGCCAGCCTTATATAGGATCATGGTGGCTTCTGTGGCTTTTGCCTTTTTGCTTACACAGTTTTATCCAGCTAAACTCCACCTGCCCAGGAAGTGAAAACTGACATCTTGCCCTTTATAGGTAGGTTCTCTAATATGTCTAATTGTGATATTAAGCAGTCGATGTTATAACAGCAGGACCACAGGTTTTCCTATTTTGTTTTTGGTTTGATTCTTCTGTTTTTTAATGGCTACATGTGCTCTGCTTTGTGTTGGGTTCAGTGTTGCCAGTGGCAGGTGCATTTAGAGACTGCTACATTGGGCTTATAAGATGTTCTCCTTTCCCACAAATATGTGTATAATTAATGGATCCCAAATTGGCTTCAGGCTGAAATTTTATGCTCAATGGAGATTTTCTATTTCCTTTCCTGAGCAGTCAAGATGTTTGGGAGAATGTGTAGGTGGAGCTCACCAAAGCTGCAGTTTGAGCATGCTTTTTTCCTGTTTTTCAGCTGTTCTTTTTCATCTTTTTGATCAAAATAGAAGTGGAACCTCGCTACCTTGGAATATTGATTGAACTTCGACATACTGTTTAGCATTACACATCAATTTTACTTATTTAATAGCTATGAATATAACTATAAACAGATTTTAAAAATTAATATTGAATTAATATGTTAAACTGATTTCACAGAGTTGTTTCTTTTCTTTTTAATAATCTGTCTGTTGGAAGCTGACAGATTGATCCTTCACTCAAACCATCCTCCTATATCTCTTTTGCTCCCAGAAAATAACTGCAGATATCCAAGAATAGCAGCAGGTTTTGTACCAGTATTCTTTGTAGAAAGTGATTATTTCTCACTTCCCAAGTGATTGACACAAACGTAAAGTAATTGTGCTTAAGGTACCAGAGATTAGTGTCATGGGGCTTTTTTCCCTCTCCCCCTCCCTAACAAAGGAAAAACTGCTTTTCTGTACTATTCATGAAGCTGTAGATGTTTCACTTCTTACTGTGTTATGCTCCATCAATAGTATCCTTTAGAAGAAAGATTATATTCTCCTAGCAGAATGCTGCCTTTGGAGTCCAGCTCTTCCTATGCAACTAAAGTGGGCACCTATTTAAAATTCTTTTTTTGCTAGATTTTTGGTTCTGTATAAAAAACTATTAAATAAGAAAAGGAGCTAAAGAAAAAGGTAGGAAGTGAATAAAAATATGAAGACTCTGTTGCTTGGCACTAATCTCTGGATGTCCCTGAGACTCATGGTATCAGCACCTTCAGCAAATTATTTTAATTAGGTTTAGAATACAAGTAACACTTATTGTTGCAGATTGATAACTGAAGACACTAGTGAATGCAAAAGCTTTGTTCTGTGGGCATAGCAATTATTTTGGCAAGCTATAATTTCACACTTTAATAGATTATCTGTGGTCTTAAATCATAGTAAAGGCTCTTACTACTCCAGGAATATGACGTTCAGCACATCTTTAAATTGTGGCTATGGTATCTGTGTGACTGCAAAATGTATATAGTTTTAAAATCTATTTGTTTTTGTGTTTACATCTTGTCTATGTCATTAATGCTTTTTCTGTGTTCTGCTGTTTGTCAGGACAATGTGTATGTGGTTTGTCTTGCACCTTTCTGACCGAAAGGCAATTTTTTTTTCAGAGAACATATACCAACTTCAGAGTCACAGTCCCATGGTCATGAATCTTCTCTGTTCACCCTCATGCATACTCTGCTTACATTCTTTTCTTACACTCTTTCATCTTCTCAGTCTTCCTGTAGAGTTGAAAGGTTCTATATTTTGTGCAGCCTTGTTGTTACTTCTTGTTGGAAGTATTGATTTTTGTGCTTTGAGGTAATTCAAGCAGAATCTCCAACACTGGCTTCATTTGCAAGCGGTAGCTTTTTTGAATTCAGTGACTGCTGAAAGTATACTTGTAAATTTAAGTACAGAAATTTTGGAGCGCCAATTTTAATCCACATTTGTGAAAAACAGGTTGTTTAAAAAAAATAAAATGAGCATTTTATTATTTAAAATTAATGTTTCAACTCAAGACTAGTTACTTTAAAACATGATGACTTCTCACCAGGCAGAAAATTAAGTTTTATATTGAGATTTACTGTCTTCTGGCCTCTGTTCAGTGGTCTACATCTAATTGATTCTATTTTAGTTTTTATGTTGCACTATTTATGGTAATACTGGAGGGTTTTCTTCAGCAGCATTTTAAGTTACTTGAATAACACCTATCATGTTACTTTCTTCAGTAATCCTTTTTCAGAAGGCCTTAGACTGGCCTCTGTGGAAGTTCCCTTTTCTGTACAAGAAAAGCATTGTACATTGTGGTTGAGAAACAGAATTTTCTGACATTTTTAATCTAATGATTTTTAGTTTAAGTGCCAATTTAAAATCATTGTTTCGGTGATGGTCATTAAATGATACCTGCGGTAGTCTGTTGGTACCTCAGTAAGGAATTTAAAATGTTTTTTTCTTATGCCAGAAAATGAACCAAAACTTAAGAATAAAATTCTGTTTATTTCTCAAGCAACTTAAGGAAGTTAAATAACGTATGAAGCAATTTAGGAACATGGCTTTCCATTGTATAGTTTAAGTCTTCAGTCTTAAATTATATATCAGCTTTTGATATCATTATGAAAGCATATAAACATATGGGGAGTGAGCTTATTAGCTTCTCCCTTTTAATATTTGTTGCCAATACTTATAATATTTCCTTCTGTTGTTTTAGGGAAAATCTGATTCACACAGCTTATATAAATTTTATGAGCTTAAGTTGGGTCCTGATAATACTGCCTTAAAAATGTGTTATTTGGCTTTGGGTTTGATAGCTAAACAATGATTTTGCCTTTGTGTATTAGTAAGGAGAACTCAAAGATAATTTGTGGTTTAGATGACATTTTTAACATAGCTGTATCAACCTGGTGATTAGTTTAATTAGAAGATGCTAACCTAGTTTCTTCTGATTTGTTTATCTTTACCTAACTTTTGTGCTTAGTTTCATTGCAAAAAGACAGGAATAGATACTTGCTTATTCCCTATTTCTTTTCCTGTTGTCATTATTCAGCAGCTGAACTACAGGCAGTTCTGTATTATAGAACCTGGGAAAATAACCCCGTGGTGTATTTCTGAAGAAAGGTTTCTGCAAATTACTTATTGCAGACTGTGGTTCAAGGGTAGAGAGAGCAGCAGACCAGTGATCAATCTCAAGACTGCATAATGGAAGTTTGCTTTCCAAGCTGTCATCTTTAGAGAGCAGACACTGGGAAATGGGAGTCACAGCTCACAAAAGCTCTTTGTAGTAACAGCTTGAACCTAGAGGAAGAGCCTTTTATATGTAGTAGTGATGAGACAGTATTAATCAGAATTATTCTTTGTCAGTCACCCCCAGAGATTATCATCCCAGGCTCTTGTGGGCTTTCCAGACTGCCCAGCTGGGTTCCATCTTCCCTTCAAGCTGATATGATGTTGATTGGGCTTCCTGAAGATGCTTGGTGTTGAGTGCCTTCCTGTCTCCTGGAACACCACACAGAGAATAAAATAACCCCTTTATTGTTGTGTTCTGGCAGGTATTTAGTTGGTTATACAAATGAAGGTGACAGAAAGCTTCAGGTTACTGTGTTTGTCTTCAGTTCTTAACATTATTAAAAGCCAACAGGGAGGAAGAGGAGGAGACCAGTTTCTATTTCAGTTGTTGAATTGAGCAGCACTCTGGCATTCTTTGTAGAGACTTGTTTCTAAAAGTTACTCTTAACCTATATAGAGAAAGAGTAGGAGAATTTCCTTCTCCTTGTGGATGTCATTGTAGCAAACTGTTCTTATGGTTCACCTCAGTTTCTCTCTGAACTTGGCACAGCAGACTGCTCATAAATGCCTTAGAGGGAATTTGAACTGTTGCAGTGCATCTGTTTTTCCTGGTGTTACATTGCAAGGCTTTGAGATTGGTTGAGCATCAGAGGACAAGTCGCAGGGGCAGCTGTGTTCAGAAAGTGTTGAGTTGTGTTAGGCACTGTGGCATATCCTGTTGTGATACTACCAAAGAGAAAGTTTCTGTAGGGACTAAAAATCTTCTGGATTATGTCTGGGGAATGTCTCCTTTCTTTATCAAATACTTCTGAAAGTACATTCAAAAATTAGATTAAAGTGCCATGTTTCATTATGCTGTTCCTAAATTATCTGTTTGCTTACACTGTGAAACTATTTACTTGTTCCTAATGTTTGTGTGTGTGTCTAAGCAGCAGTTTGTAAGTAATTTTTCAAGGACTTGTTTTATCATATTATCATTTTACCATATTATTTTCAAGGAATTGTTTTATTTTAACTCATAAGCACATGTGAATAGGTATATAAATCTTCATTTAGGAACACAATTTCTTACCTTTACTTTGTTCAGCTGTTTGCCTGTATTAAGTCATTAGCATACAGACAAAAGTAGTTGGGAGAGGAGGATGGATCTGGCAGGAATAGAACTTAACTGCCTGCAATGTAGCTCTTGCTGTTTTACTGAGACTTCAGTTTGGCTGGCTGCTGTCAAGTCTGCACCTGCATAATGTTTGATTGTAACTCTGCATGTATTCCTCTTAATAAGAACAAATAAATAATATCTTCTCTTATTTACCAAACAACCAAACATGAGGATTACTTCAAAGTCATAAGTGGCAATCCCTCTTCTGTTCTAATGCTTCCATCATTTCTGCCTGATGCACAGAGGATGCTCAGGCTTCATTCCTCAGCAGAAATGTCATTTGTATCTCTGTGTTCTACCTTGGGTTTAACTTGCTATTTAGAGGCCCTACTCAAAATGCATATCTGGTATTTTGATTATGGATTGTCACATAAACAGAATGATTGATTAAAGTGATTTACATAGAAGCATTCGAGGGGTTTCTGAGCAAGGGAAAATACACGGAAGCACATGGCACTTAATTACTTTGCTTAACAATAAATGTCAAGTTAAACCTTTTTAAAAAAAGATGAATGCTGTGCTTAAGGAAAACGCAATTACATTTCTATGCTTTGAAATGTTTTACACACTGTATACATTAGAGGGGCAAAGACATTAACACCTCTGTACATGCAAAGGTGCTGACAGATTTCAGATGCTACAAGGCAGGCTTTTGTAGCCCTGTCTGCCTATTGCTTGCAAAGGGAACTCGTTTGCTGTAATGTGCTGTTAATCTGAGCTCATTTTCCTGTGTGAAACCACATTTGCATACACACAGCCTTCTTGGAAGTCATTGAGAACATGAGGAGAGTGGTCCAGATTTGGTAAATTGTTGCATATAAATAGTATTTGCATTCCAGTGAGTGTTTTATGTCACAACCTGATTATGTGGTCCATTTTAATAATGTTGAATTAATGGCAAAAGTAGATTTCAAAAAGCCACTCCTGATTTTATGTTCCAGTTCTAAATTTTAAAATGCCTTTCCCCTCTTTGTTTCTACTATGCTGCAGTTTAGTAACAGACCTGGAATTTCTTCTTCTGTTAAAAAAGTGTACACTTCTGTAACAAATTGTCCAAATTTCAATTCAAATTCAATAATGTGTTTAATAAAAGATTTTCATACTGCTGTATTCCTGTGGGAGGGTAATGGAAGAACAACTGAATGGCATCCAATCCTTGCAGAATAAAAGCAAATAAAAGGTAGTCCACACTGAGAAATGGAGACATATGTGCAGCATTTCCCAGCCCAAGTCTGAGTAAATCTATATGTCTAGACACTACTGCTCACTACTAGGCAAATAGACTAGCTCAGTTCTCTACAGAAATTTTGCCTATATCATTTTGGTGCAGCTCTCCCTTCTTGCCCTGAATTACAAATGAAAAAGAGGAAAATGAAATTTTGAGGATAATTACTTGACTGCATTCAAAATTAAAAACAAGGTTAGTTTTGATTGGGGGTGGTTTTCCAATCTAGTTTGCCACCTGACTTTCACCAGTTCAGCACCACCAGCAGTAGCATGGCTCAGAGAGGTTTGGGGAGGGTAGTTCTTACATATTCAATACTTAGGGACCTCAGCATCTTTACTGTGGTTTTTTTTTTTGGAATTTGTGGGGCAAAATCCTGTCTTCCTCCTACTGTACACAGTGGCAAGGTGTCCTCTCCACTTCTGCTGGAATGGTGTAGCTTCTCTGTTTTTCTGTGCTCAAATTTGTAACTATTAAAACAGAGTACACTTAATTTGATAGGCAGCTCATTTCTTTTTCAATCCATGAATTTGAAGAAAATACATGAAATGAAATGTTTACACTACCATAAATTAAATGAAGCATTATAATTTAATTACACTATGTGTTAACAGAGTATTTTTCCTGTTGCCTAGCAATGAGATATACCATGAGAGTCACCATTTTATTAACTTCAGTTTTCAAAGGTTTATAACTTTAAAAAATCATTTGTAGGACAATCCAGAAAGTGTATGTTGGATGTTATGGGATGCCTTATTAAGGAAGTTGGAAGCAGAAAGCTCTGGTGCCTTTTGACTTCTGTACCCTTTCTCCCCTACTACAATATGGGGTAAATTTTGAAAAACTTTGTGTATCCCCACAAATCTGAATGTCTAGGAAAGGCTTTGAGCTGCTGGTGTTTGCTGTCACCTCCAGTGTTGTTGCACAACTGTAATGCTTGGTACATTGGATGATCACATGGAACTTGATGAAGAGATGAGTGCTGGAAGAGGTTGGAGGAGGAGCAAAACATTTGGTAAGGCTGAAAAGAAAAGCTCTAGGTCAAGCCCAGAAAGTCACTTTTTTCACAGGAGAAGCTAGCTTTAAGTTAGGGCCTGCAAGTATATGCAAAACCAGACAGCTTTTAGCTTGAGGAGAAAATATTTTTCATTGTAGTTAGCTCTGATAAGGGTGAGATTTAAGATTGTTTTGTACTACTCCAGCAGGCATTGGTGTACTTAAAAGGACTTGAATGTGAGCTCCTGGAGAAAATGGCTGAAAACTACTAAATATTCCAGGTTTTTTTCCAAGAATATATCCAAGAACCAAGTGCTTTTGGCAAACAAAGTGATTAGAAACCGTGTTAGAATGATAGTAGTGCTATGCCATTCATAGATGTGTTTCCAGACTGCATCTTGCTGCAAGGTAGAAAGCTAAAAACCAATTTATTGATTGTATTTTGTAGAAGCAATTAAGGAAGGAGAATATGAATACTGAAATTTTATTATATGTTGTATATACATATGGACTGAACAAAAGATGCCAGAATGAGGCTTCATGAATATGTGTGTGGGGGGAGGTATTTTGAATTAATCCATTAATCCTTTTTAAAACTAAAACTGCCTATACCTACCTAGCATTTCAAAATGGTTCTGATTATTATAAAAGATTTGGTTTTTGCATATTGAGATTTATGCATATTACTTACAGAAGGTCTGTGTATTTAGTTGCAAATACTCAAGGAATATGGCTTTATTAATGTTGTAAACTAATACATCTATATAATTTCAAATTTTCACCATTATAATGCTTGATTTTAAATTAAGAAACATAGAAATCTGAAGTTCATGCCTTCATGTGAGCAAGGTAGATTTTACTGGACAAGGAGGCTTTTATCAGCACTGGCATTTATCTGGAGAATGACTAAACAAAATTAGTTAAGAAAACCAAAATGAAAACCAGACTTTTTTATTTTTTTCAGATAAAACAGCTTCTCTACCCATGACTGTTTCAGTATGTGTATTTTTGCACATATATGTAGTTTTTCTTTGGGGTTATATGGTCTCAATATGATTATGAATGATAATTGATTTTAGAAGTCTGCTAGATGTATGCCATTTTTTGACAAAATGTGGATATTCTAAATGACATGGATCAATACTAAATGTGAAAAAATGGAGCATTTGCTGTGGTTAACAGAAGTGGCATTTCCTATTGAGCTAGACTGTCTTAGGCATGGTTTAGTGTTCCCGCAGCCTTTGTATAGAAAATAAGAGAAGGGAGGTGTGCCTGAGAGTCCCTAATATAGACACCTAAAGTTAGAATTTTCAGCGAACCTTTTCCATCCCTGTTCTCTCACAAGTGCTCTGAAGTATTCCTTTTTCCTTAGTCTGCCTTAAAAAATTCCATTTCTCACTGGAGTGCTTAATGGTTAGTGATCTGGATTTCACGTAGGATGTGCTTCCCTAGAAGATCATCATCCATACAAGAACTGAATGAAAATGAATGAGTGTTGCCCTGACAGGGTCTAATATTCCATGCAATAACTAGGGGACTGGCAAAGTGTGGATTATTTTTTGCTGTTAAAATAACACTTGAGGAAATGTGTAAAATAGAATGCTCTAGTTTGGCATTTTCCTGTTTTAAAGCAGCTCATACAGTTGTATATCTTTTATGAATCAGAAACATAGCATGTAATTCCATTATATCTGTCTGGAAACATTTATCTAGAGAACTCCATTTTATATACCACTATATATATATATATATATATATATATATATACACACACACACGTATAATATATATAAATATATAGTGTGTATGTGTATATATACACACATTATATCCTTCATTACATAGAGTAGCCTTAGGATAATTTCTGTTCTCAGTAAGAGAACATTTCTCTTGCTGTACCATGCTGTAGGGAGAGTTTTTTGGCTCTCCTGGAAAACCTGTCCTAGTAAAAAAATGTAAGTAATCACAGCATTCTCATAATGGAGTCTAGTATCTTTCATAGGTGCTCTCATTTGATATCTAGCAGCAATTAAACATTAAATTTTGAAATGCTAAGAATATTGTCACTCTGTATAATCATGGTGGTGATTTTAATTTAACAAATATGGAGTGTTCTGCTTCTTTATTTTTCTTTTCTCCCTACACCTCTTTATCATAGGAAAAAAATCCAGTACTGATAGCTCTACCTTCATAACAACAAAACAGGAAAAAAAAAAGGCTAAATATGTATGTAGTAAATAAACTATGTAGTTTCAACTAGTGATAAGAAGGAAGTAAAGTAGTCTTAAATTAATGGAAATAATTCCTAAGTGGTGGTATTTGTTGCACAAACCCCTTGTTTTTAGTCTGAGTTTTACCTGACATTTGCTTCTAACCCATGATTAAGCAGCTTAAAGTAAACATCTTAAGTTATAGCTAACTTTTTTTGGTAAATAATTAAATAATAATTATGCCAATGAAGTTAATGATAAAGTTGCAGTTGTAGTTTTGAGTGACCAGCAAAGATTGTGTCACAGGAAAATAATATCTTGATCCTGTGCTGAAAGTGTGACTAAGTTGGCATCTCATTATTATTCTTCTAGAGGTCTTTGGTTCAGTTATTTCCATTACAAGAAACAAGGACTTCACTAAAACTCAAAGTGCCCTAAATAAAACCACATAAATCTCCACATACGTTTATATTGTCTTCTAGGTTGACTGGGGCCAACTGGACTATTTAGTGATTGACATGCCACCTGGGACTGGAGATGTACAGCTGTCAGTATCACAGAATATTCCAATTGCAGGTATGTATATTGCTCGACTGCTTCAGAGATTTTCAGTAGCTTTAGAAAAATCTTATTTTAAAACACCAGTCAAAAATTGCTTTTATTTTCCTTTCCAGCATGCTGAGGAATTGTTTTATCAGTTGTGTGGTGTTGGAAACATTTTTAAAATGTTGACATTAGTTGTGTTACTTTCTTTTAAGCTAAGTTTTAAAGAGATGGAGAAGTTAGCTGTAACTCTTGAAGGAAAGACAGCCTTGCCAAAACCTGCTAAGTTTTGTAGTAGAAAATTTCCTTCTCTGTACCTACTACATAGTAAAGAGAATGAAATAAGAGTGATTCATACTCATTTTCTTAGGTACAGTACTAGTAGGTTGCTTGTGTCAATAGCAAAGTGGGAAGACCTTTAACTGCCAGGGTTTTAAACAATGAGGTGAAATGTGACTGTGGCACAGAAGTTTTTGGAAAGGTAGAATTTCATTGAATAATGTACATAAGGGCAGTAAAATTATGCAGTTAGAGTTGTGGCTTTATTAGGGGCTTTTTAAAGTACGATGGTTATTGATAATCTCTTTCCTACAGTGTACTTAAGTGTCCTGATTTAACATAGAAATGGTCATTAGACCCTTGATTTTCCAAGAGATTCTTGTGCCCTTTCCCCACTCACTCTGTGAGTGGTTATGGTAGTGCACAGGGTCCTCTGGGACAGGGAGGTGGTGGAAATTACTTTAATCCTATATGTTTTCTAAATTTTGCTGATGTCTGCTTTTATTTGAATTCTGAAATGGCTTCACTTTGTTCCTGTAGTTGTTCAGTTTAGCTTATTTTTTAATTAATCCTAGCTTCATAAAATTAGGAATGATAGCATCACTTTACATTTGTATTTCCCATTAGTTGGTTTTGTTGACCGTGCTGAAGTTGACTCTTGCAGTTTAAAAAAAGTAGTGCATGAAGATGAAGGCAAACACAACAGACAAAGAGTGATAAGAGATGCAATTCCCTGTGTTCTTACTGGCTTGATGAATTTGTGATTTAGGAAGAGTTTTCTCTCTGTTTATTGTGGCTATTTTTCATCTGCACTGTAAAGATGTATTTTTGTGTATTACAGCTTGAACAACTTCTTTATTCTTCTTTCTTGTTTTGCTTGTTACTTGCTTTCTGTCTCTTCTGTTAAAGAATCCATGCCTTGTTTAGCATGGTTTTATTTTCTTTAACTTGGTTCCTTTCATGGGTGTGGAAGAGACTGTTACAGATCTTGATGATCATATCTTTGGAGCAGTGTACAGAATTCTGTTTTTTTTTGCAATTTGTATTTTCTAAGCACTCTTCTTTTACTTTGTTATAGAAAGTATTTGGTGTTGTGCAACTATTCCCTTTCTGGTATTCTCCTTTCCTTACCCTTTGAAGATGCCTTGAACAGTCATGGTATTAGTGGATAATTTCTCTGTTTTTCCTCAGAGACAACATATCTTAGTTTAGTAAATTTAAAGTGCATTATCTAATTTGCATGAAAGTTGTTCTTTGATTCACATTCATGCATATGTGAGATACAGTATTTGCATTACGATTCTTTCCTTATTAATCTGTGGCTTCCTCAGGATAGACAGTGTAGAATATTTTTGTTTTGCCTCTAAATAAATTTCCAAAACCCGCACACATATTATTGCCAGCCACTTCGAGAATTTTCTGTGAGTTGGAGAAGAAGCACTGTTAGAGATGTTTTCTTTGTGGTGGGTTTGCCCATATGGGGCATGAAAAACTGTAGCTTTACAACATCTGAGCGTAAGAGGCACACTGCTAGGGTATTTGAAATGATACTGGGTTTTAATTTTACAAAACTGTTTTCTTTTCCTGCGTCACAGGTCTCATAGGTTTCTTGAGTCAAAAGGAGGCTAGAGGAATATTAACAGGTGTAGGAGCAACACATCAAGATATGTCTTAAAATTCCAGTAGCCATTAAAGAGACTGTCAGCCTTGGACAGCCCTGGACAGCCTTGGCTGGAGCGGCAGTTTTGTGTGGGTACTTTTCCTTTAAGAGAAGGTGGAAAAGGAAACTACTGTGACTTTTGGTTTTATTAGTCTTAGTTGCCTTACAAGGAAACACATCTTATTTAGTGTATTATTCTTTAATCTGTAACTTTGCTCATGTTGCAGTCATTCCTCAACGAACTCATAGATGAGGAATGTTATGATATCTTGAAAATGTCGTACCTGTTTCTGCATAAACATCACTGCTTTCTTCATATGCAAGTTTGTTTTCTAAATAGAAATGCAGGGTCAGTCTTGATAAAATGGCTTTATTCATGTCCATTGTTGTTTGATTTATATTTAGTTCTACTTCCTTAATTCTACTTTATTCTTCTGTTCCATCTTTTGCGTGAACAACATTTCCAGAAATGGGTTCTTTAGCATGTATGGAGTATGCATGCTTGGAAAAGTTAGAAGCATCCTTACGTGTTTTCCATCTTTTTAAACATTTTAAAAACAGAGGGTTTCAGCTGATATTATGATGTTTGCTATCAAGATGTAGTGTGAACTAATGATGTTATGAAAGATAAGGCTTGTGATTCCTTTGTATTATCTAGTTGCTAAATTGAGAAATCTAACTCTGTGGGTTTGTTTGATCATTTAGCTGAAGGGAACCATAAATTTAATAAATATTATTGGAGATGGATAATTAGCGTCTGTAAAGACTGGGAGAGCAGTTTATTATTCTCTCCCTTCAGAGTAGGAGGGCTGTGTGGGAAGCAGCAAGAGCATCTCTTTCAAGAGGCAGTCTCAGAGCCCTGCTCAAACATTTCTGCCTCGTGGAAAAGCTGCATTGTAGGGGCTGACCATTAAATTAGGCTGTCTGCTGCTCTTTCCTTATTAACGTTTAAGTGAAGTCAGTGTTAGTGAAGTGTGACGGCTTGGCAGCTCTAGAGACCGATCCTGTCTCAGCTGGCAGAACCAGCTCCAGGTCACTACTGGAATTGTTCCATTTGCTAAAGTTTGTCATATCACCTTTTTCTTTGGATACTGAGGTGCCATAGCAGTAAAAACCATTAGAAGTATACATCAGTGGGAAGCTGACTGAGACTAACACAAAATTTCACATCTTACTGAGCAATCTTTTAATGATTGCAGTAATGAGTATTCAACTGCCTGTGTTTGTGGAAGAGTTGGAAAGGTAAAAGACTTCAGGTTTTATTTCAGTGCTCTTAATTTTCCCATCTTCTGAAAGTAACTTTTTTCACCATACAAAGCACATATTATAGTCTTTGTAAGAATAAGCTCTGGAAAGGTTGGAATCAGAAAGACAATTAGTCAAGGTAAGCAATAGTGAATACTATTTTATGTATTATATATTATGTATAATTTATTATATATGTTATAGATTATATATACTATAATGAGGAAAGCAATGTGAATACTATTTGTTTCTCAAGTTCTATAAAAGCAAAAGCATTGTCATTGCTAGTCATACAGGAAATTGCTTTTGTCACCTCTCAGATTTAAAATCAACATAACATAGAGTTTGTACCGTTTATTAGTTGCCTTACACTAGAAATAGTGTGTAACTTTTCTGAATATTTGCATTCTTCAGCAATATGTATGTCTTAATTATCTCCTGAATGCCTTTTTCAGGTAAGGTTGAAATATTTATTAAAGGTATTTTTGTTAGTTAAAATATGAATTTTCAAAGAATTGTAATTAATAGGATTTATTTTGGCAGCAGTGATTTGATAGATTATTTTTAATAAAACCAAAAAAAACGTATTTTTGTTTCTACTGGTTAAACATTAAAAATCTTATTTCTATTAAATGCACATTGAATAGGAGAAAGTAAAGGGATGCCACCAACTTGAAGACATTTGGCATTTTTAAATTCCTTGTCATGTGACACATCAAACTTGTGAACCAAATTATTTACTCATATTTGTGGCTGTGTCATATAGACCAGGGTGTAGCCTTGGTGCACAACTATTATATAGCAGTGTGTGGGACTGAACAGAACCAGATCTTGTCTCAATCTATAATAACATGCAAGAACAGGGAATTCCAGGTGATGAGTAGACTGCCTCTTCAGAAATGAACATTAAAATAAAAGTAAATGGAGAATTTTAAATCAGCTTAAAAAAATAATGTTGATGTTTTATATAACTGTGCATGATTTAACATGGAAAAGATTTGTGACTTGTATAAGGGTGACTTTTGAAGTTACCTGAATATGAAAGCTGAGTAGGTATGGTGCCGTTCTCTTGTCTTTTCTGAAGAGAAATGATCAAAAAAAGCCCAGTGCTACAGTACAAATTGTGTGTAGCTTACAGTTTAAGATGTGTACCTGTATTTTGTCATTGCTCTTTGTATGTGTTTGTTTACCCCTTGAGATGTTGGACCTCTCTTACTTTGATGCACACCCCAGATGTAAGGCATCTGATCTTTCCTGTTACTTTAATGGTAATATACAATGTTTTTCTCCTTTTGAACTTGCTTTCTTCTGTGGTGAAGGTACATAATTAGTTTCTGCAGTAAATTTTTGAAGCTGTTTTATAGGAGCTATTTGCGTAATAGTGAGTTTTACTTGATCTAATTCTGAATTGCAAATATTTTTATACCAGATTTTGATGTAGATTTGCTCTTCATTCTGTATTTTGATGATTAGATAAACTGCGGGAAAGGAAAGGCGAGTGGGTTTAGGATAGATTGAAAGACAGAAAAAAACCCTGAGTTGCACAAGTGGGGATTTAAAAACCATTCTTGGTATTTATCCAAATATAATTTGCATGTTGAAATACTCTGCTTCTGTTGTCAAAATAAATGTAATTGATAAATCCAAATTATTGTCAGGGTTATCTTAGCTTTGGACACTCCTGATGCTTCATTACGAACTGTCAGACTCAGTAGACTCTGTAAAATTAATTTAGAGACCAAAATACAGTATGAGTTTACACATTAATACCTCACACTCTTTCAGTATAAGTTCAAATTTCATTCTTTGCTCACGGAGTTTGATTTAACACATGTTTCCTGTTGAAGCTGAATTGATAGTGTATTCAGTGCAAGTTCTTTAAATTTTATTGTTTCTGGAAAAAGTTTCCAGGTATTCAGGAAAAAAATGTGAAGAATGGAGGCTTTGCAAGCTGGTCTTTCTGAGGTCTGGCAACAGTGGATAAGTGTATGCTAAGTACTAGGTCAACTGCAATTGCCTTGTTAGTTTTTAGACCAATTATTCTGAATAGGAAGAGCAAATTAGCCTAGTCTTCAGCTGACAATTGCTAAAAGTGAAAGAAATTCATATGAATAATAGTACTGCATTTTCCCCTCTAGCTATTTCTTCTGAAAAAAGTAAATGCTCAAATCTGCTCCTTACCATCTCCACCTCCAGGGGATAAAAGTAAACAACAGAATGGTTTGGGGAGCTGATTCTGAAGTAATCTCATTGTTTTCTTCTTTCTGCAGTAGACTCACTCTTTTGCCCAGTTCTCTTTTTGGATTGGGACCAATCATTTAAAGAAAAAAATAATATTCATTTGTCAGAGAGACTATTTGGACTTTGCTCTTGCTTAGTACAATTCTCCTAATAATCTAGACATGGTTGGCAAATGCCCTTGAAAGCAGGAGGTGGAATGGAGTTGAGCAGAAAAATGCTAATTCAGATAGCCAAGAGTGCAAAGTGCCAGTGTCTGTGAGGAATTAGCTTTTTGTTTTAGACCTATATTTTACAGATATTGCTTGTTCACAGATGTTATTATGAATACTTTCAGTGTTTTTACTTCACTAAATAAATACTTCATTGTAAATTGCATTAGTGTGACATGTGTTCAATTTACCATGACCAAAACCAAACATTTTACCACAGTGAGAGTTGTCTTTCCATATATTTCTCCATGTGGTCTGGTGTGTAATGGATGATATAATACTTATTGATCAGTATGGATGAAGGCAGTTTAGGTTTAGGGTGACAGCTTTATCCAGCTGACAGTTCCACTGAGCAGGAGGAGGAATATTGCTGTAAGATTTCTGTTCTCTTCATGTGGGCAAGTTGATAGTGTCCTGACCTTTTATGACCTGCTTAGTTCTTGGGCAGAAGAGGATGTGTAGCTGTCGGAAACATCCCCTGTCCGAGCAGTTGTTCAATGACTCCTCCAAGAAGAAGGTAGCAAGCAGGCTGGAAGTGTGATGCAGCCAGGATCCAGCCTTTGGGACAGTTCTGAGCTATATTAGGAGGTTGAAGTGAGGCTGAAAAATCACACTTTTGGCTCTTCTGAGTTGCTGTTTGTAATGAGATGCCACACACAAAAGCTGAAGGAACTTCTTTATAAAGGTTTATCCTAGAAGATGAACAATTTTCTAATGTTAGTTTATCTCTAATAGTTGCCAATTGAAAATACAGCAAAGACAGAAGTCTTTGATCTTGCAAGTTTTTTCCCTAAAAAAGTAAATCTTCAAGGGCAAAGATGTATTTCTAATTGCAAGCAAATTTAATCTATGAAGGGACAAATTTAGCACAAGGTCAGAGGGGCTCTGAAGAGATCCGTGGTAGAGAAGAGTGAGGTTAACCAGACTGTTTATGACTGGAAGATATAATCTAAAAGTCTGAATTTAATGCAGTGGAAAAGGTAGCAAAAACTACAAGAAGTGCATGAGTGGTGTGGTCAGATCAGGTCATCTACAGCTTTACTGAGGCTTGAATGTGGTTCCTTGCCAAGAGTGTTCAGTGGCTGTCAGTCAGCAGATACAATTATTCTGTGTCTTTATCCTCCAGAGCTCTGTCAGTCTCCCTGGTCAGTTATACTTTGCAGCTTTTGAGGTGGCTCTGTTTGCTAAGAGGCTGATATAAGACATGGTCTAATAGTGTGTGGTGGGAACCTTAATCTTGGATGAGACACACGTTGCCCGATTCTGAAATCTATCTGTGAAGACACTGGAGGGGAAAAAGAATATATTAGGGGCATCCTTTTCATCCTAAGGTAGACCTTCCACACTACTGCTGATGAGCTGAGCTGCTTTTTAGAGCTCTGTGTTTTTTGCTTGGGTACAAATTGACTATAGCTAAGTTTTAGTGAGATTTCACCTTATGCTTTATAACTCCAAGTATCTAATGTAAGCCCTAATGATGCAGTGAATATAGGTGATATTTTCTATACTCAGAAATTATAGGCTGTTTGAGTGCTTGTAATTTGCTGAATTTTCCACCAGAAGGGTACCAATGTTCTGTGTAGGCACATCTTTGTTAGTTAGGATTAGGGACCTGGGGTTGAAACAGAAAGGCAAACATCCGTGTTACAGGGTAGTGTGAGTTCTGTCTCTATATATAGTGTGTCCTAAGGATTAAAAATACAGTTAACATAGTTTTTACTAATACAATCTCCTTTGGAGTGCTGAGTCTAGTTCTGGATCCCTCAGTACATAGAGCTGCTGTAGGTAGACCAGCAAAGGACAAAGAGTAGGGTATGGCAGCATGTCACTTATCAGGGACCAGGGGCTGTTTAGCCTGGAGAAGACTGAGAGGGGATCTTATCAATGTATATAGGTATCTGAAGGGAGAGTGTCAAGAAGGATCTGGGCTCTTCTTGCTGGTACTGAGCAGTAGGAAGAGAGGCAGTGCGCAGAAACTGATGTACAGGAAATTCCACCTGAATGTAAGTAGGAACTTCTGTAATGTGCAGGTGGTTAAACACTGGAACAGGCTGCCCAGAGAGGTTGTGGAGCCTCCAGCTCTGAAAATACTCAGAAGTCATCTGGATAGACTCCTCAGTAATATACTCTTAGGGACCCTGCTTGAGCAGGGAGATTGGACTGCGTGATCTGCAGTGGTGCTTTCCAGCCTGACCCAGTCACAGATTCTGTGTGATTTGGTGAACATGCATCAGCTTTTTGTCAAAAGAAATACAGAGAAATTAAAAAAAAAAATTTGAATGCATGTGTAAGTAGGTAAGTCAGTTAACCATAAATGTGCTCTACTTAGATATCCTTAGTATGCTTAAGGCACAGAAAATATTTTTCTGCACACAGCTGCAGACACAGAATTTTTAGTATGTTTCACTATGTGATGTGATTTAGTCTTACAGTTTCTGCAGCATCTCCGTTCAATTTGTCAGCCTGAGTTTGTCTCATTCAGACACTTTTGTAAGCATGTCATGTACTGCTTCAAGAGACATACCATGTGAATGAATTCCATCATATTTTACTTTATTGATCAAAATAACTCTTTACTGTTTGATATTCCCATTAACTGTGTAGAGTCGAGATAGCAAGGAAAGTGTAGGCAGTGTTCTTTCTTGTTTATAATTTAAATCATTTTCTGAATTAAACATATGCAAACATTCAGGGAGGGGAGCACCATGAAAAGTCTCATTTTCCATATTTGGTTCCTGGTAAAGGAAATAATGCTGCAAATAATTTGAATTCTTGAACTTCAGGTTGGGTTTGTTGGACTAGCAGATGTACCAAAGAAAGAGAGAAGATACTTGTTTTATAGGGTGTTGGTGTTAGTCAGTACAAACTGGCTGTGAATAAATTTTGCCTGTAACTAGCTCAGAGTAAAAAGGAGAATAGGAGAGAAACAACTATTACACCCTCAACAGTTCTTGAGCATGTTGGCTTTCATTCTATGGAAGAAGCCATGGAAATTGTCCACAAGCATAATTTTAACTGATGTATTTCAGGAGCCAGAGGTTTTTTGTACAGACAGTTGGTGCTTGTGGCAACCCAAACTCTGTAATGTGCCATTGGGTTGTTTTGACATTTTTGGATTTTTCCGTTTGGATGAGAATTTGTTAGTAAAAGTGTGATTAAGGTGCTTGTGGTTCTAGTGGGTGTTTTTGTTGTGCATAGTCTGTCCTTCATGCCATGCCAATTATTAGATTCTTAAAACAATTAATAATGTACCAGAAAATGTGGACTTCATTTTTGTTGACTGCATATTAGGTTCTGTGTGAAGATCCAGGGAATGCTGAGCTAGCATCTTCAGAGAAGAGTGTGAATATAAGTGTGTGTATACACAAGGCAGTTATTTCCAATTTTTCTTAGAAAGAAAGCAGTAATAAGCATTTTTCAAGTATTGAAAGATTTTTGTTTTACAAATATGCAAAAGTCAAGGACACTGAGTCTAAATTATTTACTTGTGACCTGTGCTTTTAGGGAAAGGTGTGGAGTTGACCCTACATTTCAGTGCTGCTTGTAAAGTAACCCTGCGTTTGGTGAAATGAGGAGCTAATGTGATTTTAGTGTAACTGAAAAGCTTACACATTATTCTTTGTGATGCCATTGGATACAGGTTGGTTTGGGAATACCAGCAAATTAGTTGGGTGCCAGAGTTTGAGCAAATAGGGAAATTGCATTTGCTTGGTACATTACATGTGCTGTTCAGTTTTTGGACTTGTGTATAATACTGTGTGAGGCAGAGATTGGCAGCTTTTCAGGAGCGAGGTGCCAGATTGTATTTTTCTTTCACAAATTAGAGGTTAAGAATGCTGGCTGAAAACACTCAAACACGCTGTCAGGCGGTGTTTGGAAACGTCTGGCTGTCAGCAGGCAGGTTCCCAGCAGCAGGAGGATGGTGCAGGGGCAGGGCTCCCTGTCCCAGTGCTACCAGAGCCAGGAGTGCTCTCAGAATGCCAGGGCTTCTGGTGCTCTGGTCCCTGCCAGCTATGCCAGGGTTGCATGCCTCTGGAAATCTACCCAGAGGTAGATGAAACTCTTCCTTTGCCATTTACACTGAGGATTGGGAGCTGCAGACCCAGTAGGAATCTGTCCCAAGCATCTGTAATTCTCTGTTGTAATTGCTATTAGTATGAAGCTTGACATAAATTTTTTGTACATGTTTGGCACAATGTGACTTTATAGAAATCTTTTTGTTATAGAGACTTTTGACACTAGATGATCAATGTGAAACCAAAGCTAATCAATTGACCAGTAATGCTCCCTTGTGCATTACATTTTTATAAAATATGGACAAATGTGAACAGATTTTTGTTGCAAATTTTGAGGAAATAGCATTTGAAACCCCTGAGTATTTGGAAAAAGGTGTTCTTTGTAAAGTGATATGGAATATTCTGATGTCTGTATTGGTTTTTCATGCTGTATTAATCAAGAAGTAATACCAGTATAGGATAGTAACCTGTAGGCTTACTTTACTGTAGAATCTAACTTGGAGAAGGAGCTCTGGCTGTTTTTTATGCTTAATAACTCTCAGGAGTACTAATTATCAGATAACCTGGAGCCATGTCTAAACAGTGAGCAACACTTTATTCAAACCTAGTGCAAATGTGCATCAATTGGCCTCTTCCTTTGTGGTATCATTTATACAAATGCACTGTGTCTAGTGAGGCATGGTTCAAGAAGATGTAACAACAGTCTGATTACAAGCAGCTGCCTCCTGGTTTTAGAACAAGGCTTATTGTTAAATTAGAAGCTTTCAAATATAATTATGGCATGGGATTGTTACTGTTGTAGATATTCCCAGAGTACCACCTCTGCAATCTGTCAGCATGTGGATGGTTGTATGATACTAGGTAATTTTTCTAATTTAGAAAGTATAAATGGTTTCTACATAGAAAAAGTTATGATGAAAGTATCTTAAAAAAAGTGTTTTATCACTTCATATAATATCTCAGTTATTTTGATCATTGTATAATAAAAAAATAATTTTCTTCTTTAAATGCATATAACTGTGTGACTACTGTGAATTTAGTAGAATGTACTGAATACTTAAAATATTTAGCAGAATAATTAATAATATGCATTTTAATGGGATTTCATGTTTTCTTTTCCCAGGAGCTGTCATTGTCTCCACCCCACAAGATGTGGCTTTACTGGATGCACACAAAGGAGCTGAAATGTTTAGAAAAGTCCATGTACCTGTAAGTTTCTACATGAAAAATACTAGGGTTTTCTTTTTCCAAAATGTAAAAAAAAATTCCATATGCAGCAATAGGTGAACATTCAGAAATGACTTTAATTTAATAGATTCTAAGCCTTTTAACAAGATTTTATCTTTATATCTGTATCAGGAACTTGGTTAAATGGAAAAGAGAATTTTCTCGGGCAGAAGCCATAATAATAAATGATTTGTTTTAAGTCTGTTTAATCATGTGGAATGGATCAGAATGCTGAACAAAATATCTTAGGAAGTAAGGCATGCCTTTCAGTTATACTGTGTGTCCTCATTACATATCCTCTTCTCTGCAGTGTCTGTGTTGGGGTTTCAAATTTTATGAAATGTAGAAAAATAATTTATTGATATTTTTTAAGAAGCAAACTGAAAATTTTGTGGAAATATGCTTATATCTAGTTACTTTGCCATTTGGAGGACTCTTAACTATCATGACAAGTAGAAGACTGTCCAGTCACTACTTTCATGAGGTTTGCGTCTTATATCTTAGCTTACTTGTTTAAGAAATGAGAAATTTAAGAATATCCACAATTAGGAGAAAATATTAAATAGGCTGACATCCTTGACATGATATTTTCTCTGGGTGCTACAAGTTGCTAAGTAACTGAATGTAGTACTCTAGAATATGTTTATGTAGAGATTCATTTGTACTTTGAAATGGGCAGTTGATGAAAGAATACGATTTAAAATGCTTCCTTATCATAAACTGTAAGAAAAAAAGATATTTTCTCGTTTACCTGTGTGACGGTCACTTTTATTCTTTCTTAAGAAAGGAAGTTTCTTTCATAGCTAGTGTTTTCATAATTAAAAAAAATGCAAGAGAAAGTTGAAGTGAATGCTTTCCCTTTTTTAATTTACAGGCTGGCTTAACAAAAGAAATACTTTGAATTCCATATTACTAACTATTCTTTAAGCATATTTGCATCAAAATGGAAGTATTGTAACATTTATAATATGCCTCCAGAAGGAAAACAAGAGGAATAACATACAGAACTTTTTTTTTGATTTTATGTTTGGGTTTGTTCAAATATGTAAAATTATGTTCTTCAATTTAAATTGTGTTCAGGTTAGTACTGCACTGAATTTTCCTTTTGTTTTAATGAGAAATTACCCAGATTTCTTTCTAAAACTGTTTGGTTCAATGTCCTTTGAAGAGAATGGCCTCCGAAGAAAATTGAGCATTCTAGGATGGACTTGATTAATACTGATTTGACTAGTGGAAGATAAGATATTAATTATTATCTGTTTTGGTTCATTGGAATTATCAGATCCTGACAAATCAAGTGAGAAGTCACAATAAAGCTGTTACACCACATGTTGAGTTTGAATGCACTTGAACCAGTTATCAGGCCTTACATTTTTCATAAAGCTGCTTTATTTTATTCTACCCTGCTTCATTTTATTCTGCCCTGTATGTACATGTGTACAAATATGTCAATTACTTGAGTTTTAAAGCCGCTTCTGCCTATGTAGTACATTTCTAAATTTCAACAAAATATGAGGATCTAAAGAAAGTGAAGTGACATAATTTTTCATGAACAGACCTGAGGTTTGTCAAAGAGGTGGAATCTGCAGGTCTGTGCTAAAATTACATATCCTCATTACATAATTAACCAATCTTCAAATTTCTAAAATCTTTCATCTTTCAGAAAGTGCTTGCAAAGAGCTGACTTTTCAAAGAAGCAGAGGCTATAGGCTGCTGAACTCTGAGTATGCTTTCTTATATTTAATGAATTGTGGTCTCTCCCATGTACATACAGGCCTATGTATTCCACCTTCCCCTCACACCCACTGTTATTATTTATCAAAGACTCAGATGACACATATTACCACAGTAAAGTCACAGTTGTTAATGTTGTTTGTCCTTTTTTGAAATTGAAGTAGAATGACTGAAGGAACTAATGAAAATGTGGTGGAGAGTTAGCATTAAAACCAGGTTTACAGGGCAAAATTAAAATTTTCAATCTTAGGATGTAGTCACTAAAAGACATCTCTTGTGCAGTGGAGTACACCTACGCTTACAGTGAAGAAGTAATTCACAAAGTATTGCTGACTCCTATGAGAAGTTTCAATATTCTTGTATATTAAGCAAGTTTGGCCAATGTTTTCTTGTGTTCCCAAGAGTGACTCAAAGGGAATATTTTTGAGTAGTTATGAAAAAAACTGCCTATTTCCACCTGCTGAGACTGAGTTCAGTTCATTATTGTTTATCTTATCAATCATATCCCTGAAGGAGAAATCAGGGTTTTAGTTAGAACTGCAAATTTTCTGGAAGTTTCCTTGAATTGGAAGGTTGTGCCATGGATTTTGCAGGTTTCAAGAAACTGCTTAGATAAACTCAGCTATGTATTTCCTTCTGAGTTATACTAAAATGGCTTATTTGGCTATGTTCTTACTGTTTTTTCTGAAGCATCCAGAGTAATCAGCCACAATTATGGCTTCATATTGGGAGCAGATATTAGAGACAGAACTTGCTCAGTATAAGATGAAAGGTAGGAAGACAGAAATATTGTGCATGTTTGCTTGAAGCCCTTCAATGCAAAGTGACTGACTGACACGGGGAGTTGATGGCAGAGGAACTGTAACACTGTCGTTTCAGTCCCCATCAGACTGAAGTCAGACCTCAACACCATCTGTCCTTAAGTACAGTGAGTAAATGACTGAAGTTGGTTTCTCAGGAATTGTCTCCTAATGTAAATACAGAGAGCTTTCATTTCATCACTGTATTTTCTTTAACTTAGAATGTTGTATATTTGGATTTAAGCATGATTTATTGTGTAACCAAAAGGTTAGCTGAGCACAAGAAGTATGTAAACATTCAGAAACTGTGTGCAGATAACTCATAATGAAAGGGTTCTTCATTTCCTGTTATTTCTTGCCAGATGCCTCTTCACTGTTTAAAATAACAATTAGACTAAATGGAATGCAGCTCTATGCTGCTGCCATAGGTTAGCTCCTGTATCGTGGTGCAGAGAAGTTTTCATGTCATTCCTGAGCCAAGTTTGCCAAGCTCAGTGAGAACTAGAATAGAAGTCACCCACACTTACAAAATAGTTTGTGTAGACAGTAACAGCTGCTTTGAAGCTATTACAAGTCTATTATTTGAGCAGGAAAATGCAGGTTATTACCAACTTCATTGGCAAGACCTATTACTTTGTAGATTTAAAAGCTCTGAAGGTCATAAGGAGCTTCTTTCTGTAAATATATGTGCAGAAATATGCATGGTAGAAATACACTTCAGCAGTAAAATTGTGTATTTGGAAATATTCTATATTATACTAGATTTTTTCCAGTGGCATCTTCATATTCCAGAAGAATAAATTATATATTATTAAATATGCACTATTTATTTGCTGACAAACAGGACTAACACGGAAAAATTAAAATTATTGGGTAATGCTGAAATGTCATTTCCTTTTAGTAAGGTTTATTTAAATGGAAACAAAAAAGGACAGTGTATAAGGCCTCTAAAACTGGTCTAGTATTGGAGATACAGCTGTGTCTCAGCATTTGCTTTTGTATTGGCTGAAGGACTTCTTAGTTACTAGGTTATTAAACTATGAATGAAACAGCTGTAATAGTTCTTAGCTATTCACAAAACAATAGTAGACTACATAAATTTTTCTTTGATAAATTTGCTGAATCATAACTGTTGTATGCGTGCTTTGAAGAGAACAGAAGTTCAAACCCCAGGATACCTGAAAATGAATTAAAGTGTAAATTTCAAATTGCTTTTTGTTTTCCCCCATGTACTCTCAAAAATGGCCTCCATATATCCTGGAGGATATTTTTCTTTTGTCAAAATAATATTTTTCTTTTGTCAAAAATACACCTTTCAGTGTTCTTCAGTTTACCAACAGAGTAAAAACTCCATGATTTGACTTTAGGGGAGAGCAGGATGAATGCCTGCTTAGAGGTCATCTGTAGAAGGCTGTGGCTGTGCAGGTCCCTTTTTACTGTTCCCTCACCTTATACCCTTGGACATGTATTATTTCATGTCTCTACTAATGTAAGAACTGGATGATAAATTTACCTGTAATAATGTCCCAGTGAATAGAATCTTGTTCCTCTTGCTTCTCTGACAGTCCCTGGGAGAGAGTAGAAAAGGGGAAAAGTCAGTTTGAGGTGTAGGTAGGTAAAGGTTGAGGTGGAAGTAGGTAAACTTTTTAAAAAATGTATCTTAAAATGGTCCTTGCATTAAACCATCTGAGAGTTTTACATAAGTAAAGGAAGATGTATCAAATATACTTTTTGGTGTAGAAAAAGCAGGTGACCATTTTGATAAATTTCAGCTTATAGCCAAGGAAACTTTTATTATGTTATTGTAAATAACATACTTTCTTATTTTAAGTTCATTGCCAGAAGTTGTACATTCACTTTTAATTAAATACATTTGTTGGTTGCACTGAACACTGCTGTTTCCTCCTAGGTATGCTTCATTAGCATAGTGGATATGTTTCTTCTCTAATAACTGCGAGACCACCTTGTTCAAGCACAAAACCAGGAGGTTCAGGAAATTGTAGAAGTACAAAATACTACAAAGTAAATAGTAATATACATGGTGTATTATAAAGTTCAGCTATAGTGTATGTGACTTATCTAGGTAATGTATAAATCTGAAAGTGAAATGTTGTAACATTGCATGTCTTAAAGCAGACATTCTGTTTCTTAGCAGGTGGATAGAAATTTCCATCCTGTAGCATTTGAATACTGTATTCATCACTTCTGGAAATTTTGCTCTGTCTCAATGAAGAGTTTTGTTTACTATGTGAATAAAAGGAGATTATTAGCATTATTTCACATTGTGAAAGATGATTCTTTGTGTGAATGACTTGGTAAATTTTTGTTTGATGTATTTTATAAGGATGATGTGGAAAACCTGGCATCAGTGGGAAGGAACCCAGAGTGTGGGTATTCGATTTTTATGCTATGGGTTTTGCCACTTAGTTTCAGATAATTATTTCTGTTGTTTGATCTTTAAAATGTGTTACTGCTCTTCAGAAGAAAAACAAATCTGGTTCTTTTTGAAAACATTTCCCTACAGGATTACTTATAAAAATACCTTAAAAGCACGTCTGATTTGAAATTTCTTGTAATGGTATGTTTTTATTTTGTCTTTCCTGAAAAATGGGAAGTACAAAACTAAAATACAGCATGAAAATTCTTCCAGTATTCAGAGTTTGAAAATGAAATACTGGCAGGGAGAGTTCTTGGCAGGTTAGGTTTGTGCAAGTACTTTTTGTTACAAATAAGGCTGTTAGTCTTCAAGAGGTATAAATGTGAAGAAATTGAAATAATGCACAGATGATGGTGCTACTGAGATGACTAATAAGAGCTGATAATGCTATTGAGTCTGATTCCTTTTCTAAATAACCACGCTGTGTTGGTTCTTAGTAGATAATCTATTCTGTATTATCAGAGATGAATAACGGAAATACCACAGCTTGGTTTGAGCATCCTTTCCTTTCCTTTGACAGGTTTTAGGACTGGTTCAAAATATGAGTGTTTTCCAATGTCCCAAATGTAAGCATGAGACACATATTTTTGGAACTGATGGCGTAAGAGATCTGGCAAAAACCCTTGGACTGGATATTTTGGGTAAGAATATGGAAATGATTTTATTTTCGAAGAAAAATTTAATGGTGTGCATGAAGCATTAACTGATTGATGAAACTGCATATCCTAGATTACTTTGGATTCAGACTGTTTTCAGATATAATGGGACTAACAAGTAGTATGCTCTGTTCCTTGTCAGCCTTGTAATGGTGATGTTGATTGTATATGAAATTTCTTGAATTGCACCTTAAATCTTTGTATTCACAAATAATTCAGAACATGAACTGTTTTGTTATCAATGTGCTATATTACCTGAAATTCATTATGTGCTTGACTATACAGCAATTTTTACAAATAACCAAGAATTCTCTTTAGTCTTAGGACAGACCTAAACTCTGTCTAGTAATATCAATTAATGTTTTTGCATTTATTTTGTTTAAATGAAATGAGTTGTTACATATTGACTCAGTGGAGGCCTTACAGCAGCTTTCTGGTATGTAAACGTGTCTTAAAAGAAAGCTGGAGGCTTTTTGCAAAGGCAGGCAATGATAGGGCAATGGAGAATTTATTTAAACTGAAGTAGGGTAGATTTAGATTAGTTATTAGGAAGAAATTCTTTACTGTGAGGGACTGGCACAGGTTGTCTAGAGTCATGGGTGCTCAATTCCTGAAAATGTTCAAGGCTAAGTTGGATTGGGCCCTGAGCCACTTGCTCTACTTGAAGGCATCCCTGTCCATGGAAGGGGGCTTGAAATTAAATGATTTTAAGGTCCCTTCTAACTTAAACCATTCTATGATTAGCTATGATTAAGCTATCTGTCATGCCTGCAGGCTAAAATACACATGGATCTTTAAAGTATACATCAGTGATTTAAAAAGGCATGGTTCAACCTGTGCTGTAAGTAAAGAATATAACACAGCATAATTAAGTTGGTAAATGGGGTAATTGCATGTGCTAATGATGTGTTTCCATATATTACTCTAATTACCTCAATGATTTTCCATAGCTAATTCATTAAAAGGAACCAGGAAGCTCACTTAGGAAGATCAACACAAAAACATCAAGGTCTGACATAGACTTAAGATAGCAAGGCAACACATAATTAAAGACATGCTTTTGGGCTATCTTTTAGTTTTCTGAATATGTAATGAGTTGTGATCAGAGCCCAAGGGGACTTATACAGCCCTGGGTTATGTGGATGGATGCACATGCTCTGCAAGCCATTGAATCAAACATGCATTTAGATACGCAGGCACGAATAATGTACCATGGCATTGGTCCCATAGGTGTTTTTTTTTATTTCCTAAGAGCGCAGAACTGATTGTGATTGGATTTAATTAGGAGTGATGGGAGAGATGTACAGATTTAGCAGGGGATAGATGAAATGTACAAAATAAAGCAGAGTGAAGTTTAACTTCAAACTGTCAATGCAAAGCCAGACTAAGATTAATAATAATGCCCCAAGGGCTAAATTTTGAATTACAGTACTTGATCTGATTAGTATGCTCCTCCTTCCAGGGATGGCCATTACATAATAATAGCATATGGTATTGTAAGAATTACTGCTTACAGATTTTACGTTAATCCATCCCAAATTGAAGTTTCATCTCAGTATTCCTTGAATCCTGCCCAAAAATCTTGAAGATGTTTTTACATATGTATCTGTAAAGTGCATATATTTAAAATTAGTGATTCTGAATTTATTTTGCCAATATTTTCTGACACTTATGGCTGTTCTGTTTGTTTAGATAGGTACCTAGTCCTTCTTGGAAACCCAACAAGATGCTTGTCAGCCAACATCTGACAAATTTTACGGGCTAACAATGTGCAGGATTGAAAAGCATCATCCTTCCACTTGCTCGGAGTTGGCTGTCATTAGTTTTACTGAATTTTTGTTTATGGCAGAAGACAATTAGCAGTTGCCAGGAGACTTTTAAGTGAAGTCCGTTATTTCGTATACTTCTGATTGTCTTGTATTTTTACTGTTCTCTAAAGGAATATGTGACAAAGTTTGTGAGAGACTTTTTGCTGCTGATTTTTCCTCTCCCCATGTCTGAAATTTTTTTCCTGAAGCTTGAGGGCTGTAACCGTGACCAGAAAGCTATGCTATTGGTATACATGATACTGAGATAATAATTTCTGTATTCCATCCTGACCTTTGCAATTCCTGACTTTTTTAACACCATCTGGTTCCTGATGATCAGCAATGACTGCCAGATTTTTAAAATTCTTTGATTTTTCTTCCTACAGGAAATTTAAATTAATCTCTTTCTTTGCAGTCAGCAGTAGTTAATATCAGAAAAACTTAACATGTTGAGCTCCCATTACATTGGGTAGTGAAGAATAGTGCAAAAGTTTTATCTTCCTCAAACTCTTACCACCCAAACAGCTATGCAGATGGTTTTGATGTCTTCTGCTTAAATTAGGAATTTTTGATTTTTTAAAATTATAATGCATAGTGCATTTTTTTGTCTTCGGACAGCACTTCTGTTCTTACAAGTCCTGTATGCTCCTGTAGTACCGTCACATGTTTGTAAGTCTAAGGAGGAAAGGAGAGAGGCTGCTATTTTTTAATTATTGGAGATTATTATTAAGCTGATGTTGAAGAACTATTTTTCATTACCAAAACATCCTTAGGAAAAAAGAGAAGATTAGTCTTTACATAAAATAAGAGTAGGAAGTGAATATCAGGGAGATTTACAAATTAATGTTATTCAATTCAGAATGATTATGGGTTAGAAAACTTTCAGAGGACTCCCTGAATTTTTAAAAACTGAATACATGAACAGACTATTATACCTAAATTTAATAATTACTAAATAAATAAGAAAAAAAATTTAGGGAAATGGACTGTAAATATCCTAAATAATAATAATGTTCTTCAAAGATTCAGCACATTAATCATGGAGCCACAGCTTTTGTGTTTACTATTTGTTTGTATTCCTATTTGCTTTGAGTTTGGGTTTTTTTATATCTTAAAACTTGTCAATTTCCATACAGTTTTTTAAACTGTTTATTTTTCTGAATACATTGACTCTCAGTAATTTACACTGGCCTTGATTTGAGTTAAATCAGTTTGCTAAAATGTATGAATTAAACTGATATGATTTCTGATATGTCAGGATTGAACTAAGGTAGACTGTTCTGTCTTCAGCTATCCATAATGTAAAATGTAGCTATGTCTTCCAGTAAAAGAAAGTTGGTCTTCAATTCACTTCAAAATTATTTATATAGCAGTAAACATAGGAATCTCCAAGTTTTTTGTAGTGGTGAAATATGTGTTTCAGAAAGTATGTCTCAGAATGGAATAGGGCTGCTCTAATTGATTCTCCTTTAGAACATTCCTTTCCTCTCTGGCAGTTCCCTGCTCATTATAAAAGCAGAATATAAAGAAGATTTCTGTTGGCAAGAAGAATGAACTGAATAGTTGTCCACCTTTGAATTGGATCCAAGGCCTAATAAGGACAAAAACAAATGCTATTATTTGGAAATTAAGTATTCAAAGAAGTCTTTGAACAGTGATTAAAATCTTAAAACAGCACTGAAAAGAACTTACAATGAGGAGATAGGCTGAACAGTAAGTTGCATGATGAACAGTTGCCTAACACTCAGACAATTTATTTCACATAAACAAAATAATTTGTATCTCAGCCTGTATTTTTCTGTGTTTGAAGCAAAAAGCCCTTCCTTCTCTAATAAATGACTAAAACATGGTCCTTTCTATTCAGAAAATGAGAAATCCAAAATATGTTTGGCATTAATCATTATGGTTATAAGGAAACTATACTGCAGCCAATTTTCATTTTAAATGCTAATTTTTGGAGATAAAGCAATTCAAAGAGTATACTGAATGGGAATTGGATTTCAAGTTGCTTTAAGGTTATTTTAAGGAAACATTTAAGAAATACTAGGTGTTCACATATGTGTGTCTTGGTATTTTTGATGCAGGAGATGTTCCACTACACATTAATATACGGGAGACGTGTGATTCAGGACAGCCTGTTGTGATCTCTCAGCCTCAAAGTGATGCTGTAAGTTTGGTGCACTGCACTTAAACAACAGAAAGCTCTCCTCTGAAAGTGAATGGGGAGTGCTGCTTCTTACTGCTGTTTGGAAATAAACGGGTTTTTGAATGAAGTAAGGAAATAAAGTAAAAGAAGGCAGTACCAGTAAGTAACTCAGGCCCTTGATTTTGGGGTGCTGGTCATCTGTTCTGCTTCTGTGGGTTTGGTTTTGTTTAATTAAGCTGAATCATTCAGAATAGGGAAGATTTGATCCAGATCCTGGCACGCTAAGAGGAGGAAGGTCAGTGTCAAGCCTCATGAGACCTTGCAGCTAATGTAGATCCTTTAAAACTGTTGGTTAACCCTTTGGTAGCTGAGCCTGGAATGTGTCAAAGGGTCTTACCCAAAGATGTTTAGAACAGAACTTCATATTGTCAGTACCTGGGTTGTATTTAGCAGGAAATGGAGCAATTTACACACAAGAGGAAATGGATTTTTTCAGTGTATTTACCATAACATTCTATTGTCAATGGAAAATGCAAGTTGGTGAGGTAGTGGGAGTCAAATAAGCAAATCTGTAAAGAAAAATATTTGCACATACAAAATTTCATTAATGCTGATAGAGTAATGTTTTCCTGTCTGATACTTTCTTTCTCTGCTAGCGTTTGTCTGCCAGGCTCTGTAGGGCAGGGTGCTGTACACAGTGTATGGCATAATGCAGCCCCACTCTTGACTGCTGCTTAGATGTAAAGATATATAGTGAAAAAATGATGAATGCTGATAACAGATGGTAGAATCAATTCACAATAAGGTAGACTGTACCTGTGGAACATGTGAATATTAGTAGCTTTTTCAATATCATGATTGCTAGGCACATGCTGAAATGTGTTTTTTCCTTCCCAGTATTTTAGAAGGAAAAAAAAAGGGAGGAGGAGAGCATTGACATTGTTAATCCAGTGTTATTAACATACTGAGCAGGTTTCTGGAAGAATAGTGACAGTCTTAAAATTGTAATTTTGTTTTGAAAGAGAAGAGGCAGCACTGTGGTGTGTTGACTTCTAATTGAATGCCATGTTTCTGCTAGGTTTGGGCAAGGCCCATGGTAGGGAATAATGTAGAGATCTTGAGTCCAGGTCTATCTGAATAGGAATCTCTATAATCCATATGGTCATTTCTTTCTGGGAGATTTGATCTGCAATGTGGAGGTTTGAATGAATGTATGGCTTTGGTCAAAGCTGAAATAAAACATCTGGAAACTGAGATGGAAGGCTCACAGTATCTGAACTCTGTAATAACCAAGAGTCTGTAGCCTGCTGGACTGTTGAGCGAAGAACTCAGACATGTTTGGGATAGCATTCTGAAAAGAAAAAGGCAAGAAAGTCTGTTGTGTTGCCATCTGTTCCTCCTTGAACTATGTTCTTGATAACAAAAGGGTGGGTTATAATCACCATTTGTGGCAATTAAGTTAAATATGCAGAGGAATAAAGATTGACAAATATGTGTGACTCTGGGGAAAACTCTTAATATCCTTCTCTGCCTTTGTGTCTTTGAGATAATAATTCTCCTCAGAGAATGTGTTTTTTTAAAATGTCACTAATCTTTATAGAATGGAAAAGAATTTTCCTTCATCCCTGGTTTTCTTCTCATTTTAAAGATTGAAAAAATATCGTTCTCTTATTTTCAAAGAAAAGTTAAATTCTTAGCACATAACTGATGGTGGGAGAGGTTATATAAGGTCAGATTCTAATCTTTAATACATGACAGTCATCACCATGTTTCACAAATAAACTGAAATTGTGACTATTCATGCATTAGCAACTTTTCAGATAGAGAACAATGTCTGCTGAAATTCTCTGCTCTTGTTGCTTAAATGTGCAGGGGATTTTCATGCAAAATTCTATGCTGATTTTGTTAGAACACACTTACAAATCAAATACAGAATCACAGACCTGAAATAATACCTACCAGATTCAAACAGTAGGGAACAGGGATGCTGATTGACTTCTTAGAAACCCAGCATGTTGTCACACCTTTTGAGCTCTTTCAAGCCTAGAATAAAATGTTTTCTAAAATATGTCAGTTAATACATTTTTGCTTACCCATCTGCCATGGGGTTCATCTTGCCGTGCAGATAGATAAAAGTATATCTCTGACTTTACACTAGAATTTCAAAATGTCTAAGCAAACTTGTCTAAATTTATTATTTTAAAGCTTAGATGTAGTTGGTGGAGAAGGGGTTTCCTTTTCACAAATGACAAGGAAATTACTAAGATCTAAAAAAGGAAATTACTTGTAGAATGGTACACATGTGAACTTAGAAAGCTCTTCCTTGGGGAAGGCACAGAATACATGAGACTAATCTGCTTATGGAAAGTATTGACAATATAGCTAAAGGATAGGAAGGCTTGATGGCTGGAGTTCTCTTGGTGAAGCTTGAGGCAGTCCCCTGGGAGAAATAACAGTGCTGCTAAAATGATTTTGCTCTTGGTATAACATTGTCTGTGTCAGTGTTTCTGTTTGCTTAGTTGTTTAAATTGTGGCTTTTTCTGTGGCTTTTTCTTAATATTCTTCTTTGATACAACTTTGTGATGTAGAAATGGAATATTGCTGTACTTGCATGGTCAGCCTAATGTAACAGCTGGGAGTGACCCAAGATCCTCTACAAGAAGCTTATAATTTCTTACTTTAATCAACAGTGAGGGTTTACCTTCTGGAGTGAGACCCTTCTGGAGATTAATTGAGCATTTTTCTCCTCCATCACACTGTGGAGGTGGATTAGCTGGCCAAAGCTCCATTTTTTTGCTCAAACGTGCAAGAGTCACTGGACAGCAAAAGCTTGTAAATGAAAATCAGGAATGCTGCTAAAATGGTAGAATTGGGGAAAAAATATAAGGGAAAAGGTAGAATAGGGAAAACTAATGAGGAATCACTGAAACTAGGTGAAATCAACTATACTCAGATGTACTGGATCTTCCTATGGACCATGGGAAAGGAGCCAGAAGCAAAACAGGTGTTTGGAAGGGGCATCCTGAAGCTTGCAGGTAAGAAGACTGGAGGCACAGCAAGAGATATAAAACATGATTAATTGCAATGGAGTTATTCTTCCATCAAAGGAGCTGCTTAAATGCCCAGTAAACTCTCCATCACACCAGGAGAAAGATAAATAGAGGTTCGTGTGAGCTCTTCCTTCTGTGAGTATAAAGCCCAGAGACTTAGGGAGCAGTTGGTGGTTATTTTGTGAGGAATTCTTGGTAGAAACTTTGGGTATATCACAGCCTGGACGGCACAGTGGATTTATCAATACCTTAGCAGAACAGAGAGGCCATCTGTGATTGTTGAGCACCAAACTCCTGCCTGTCACCTCCCACCTCAAACAAGTACAAAATACATTTGATGTACCAGTATGTCCATTCACATCCTGTGAATGTTGAAGGATTTTAAGGTGAAGGATTCTGAGTCCCATAAATTGCACACTGATTTATAAGGGAAGAGATTAAAGCCCAGTCAGGTGGAAAGCAGATGCACAATGCATCAGCAGTCTGATGGAACAGAGCAAAATAAGTCTAGTTAATAATCCCTTTTCAATTAAATCAGAACGTTACAAACCTTGCTGTGGTGTCATCCAAACAGACAACTCAAATTTGTATTCAGAGACATTTCTTCTGTAGAATGCTTATGAAAGGGTGATACATAAATAGGGTAAAAACATATAACCTTTTAAAGATTGTGAGAAGTAGTTGGAGAAAATTTTGAGTACTGGTAGCAAATAGTCATAGAATCCTTTTTTGTGGTTTAGTTGTCATCACTAATTCCATTTAATGAGTGGTCAATCCAGGGAGTGATATTTTTAAAAGAAAAGCAAACCTTAAAGAAGGCTGCATGGTATGATTTATGATACGCCTTTATCATCAAGGCTTCCTTTGAATCATCACAGTAGCATTTGGTACATGTAGGTTCAGATCCTTCATTCAGGGTGTAGACAGTACAATGCATCATCAGACCCTCATTTATGGTTCTGTCTGCTGAAGAAAATGCTGAGTGTAGGATAGTCTGTTTGAAGGATGTTACAGTGCATTTGATTTGCACTGTTGTACTTACCCGTGTTTTTTGGGCAGGATGTGTTTTTAGATGTCTGCAAGGGCACCTTGGGTTAGCAGTATTACCCCGCTGGGGCTGCCCCTAAGAATGGTTGGGCTGTTGCAACTGCTGATATATAGGATTAATTGGAAGTCTCCTATGAGCACTGAGGATTTTTCTTTGAGATTTTAGCTTTGTAAATCCAGCTTACTTACCTGTCTCCTCTATTTCATGTTATAATGTGTGGATTGACTTTTACTGTCTCAGTAAGTTTGCCTTTCTAACTTGACTCTTCATTGTAATTTGGCAAGAGTTGCCAGTACACTCAAAGAAGAATCTTATGGTGGATGGAGCTGTCCAGAGGAGGAACAGAGTGGGATAGTCTCTGGACCTCTTGTAGCAACCAAGAGTTTCTCTGGGTGGCATGGAGCTTATATCTGAAGTAGACTCATTTAAAGCTGCACTCGTCATCATATTTTTAGTGCCTTCTGAGTTGACCACAGTAAAATACAGACATTTGAAGGCAGCTTCAGTCATGCACTGAAGGCTGGAGTTGTGTCAAAGTAACAAGCAATTTCCATGGAAATTAAAGCTATTTAAAAATCTGATTGAACTGATTGAGTGCTAAGAACCAAAGTTATCAATGACTGGCTGGCTGTGCGTATTATCATGTAGATGGTAGTTAAGACTAGTATTTGTCCTTGTGATAGTCACTGTTTGATTAGTTGCTCATGGTGGCTAGTTTCCTTCAGCAATTAATAGACTGTAAACCCTAACAGGTCAGTTGGGCAGATTTAAATTCCTTTTCCTTCTCTACAGGTGTACTGGCATCCACAGCATTTGATGTTCCAGACAGTCAGGACTTGCACAGATTCTCCTTTGGATTGCTGGGATGGATAAAGCAGCTTAATAGTCTTGGAGTCTTGTAATCAGAAATAGACATTAGAAACCATGTCAGTACTGGGATTTGTATCCTCTGGTGTCTGAGGCCTATAACCAAGTGATGGGATCAGTGTGTGTTTCTGAGTTGCTGGTCTGAAGTTGTTCGTATGGAGTGGTTTGGGTGAAGGAAAAGGTGATATCAGCTCCTACCTGCTTTTACTTTGTTGATTATAAGTTGGGTTTTGTGTTTGTTTGGCAGTTGCACCAGAGATACTGGCAGGCACTGTAGTGAGCTGTGGGCAGGCTAAAATCTGCACTCGAGTGGAAAGCAAACCAGCAGGTCAGGCCACACCAGTCCAATCCATGACAACAGGGCAGAGTCAGCCACTGTACTGCAGACCTGTGCAGTCTGCAGTAATCTTAGCATAGATGCATATTTCCCTCATGGGTAAGATTTTTAGAGAGAATGAAATGCCATAACTGAAAGGCTCATATTTCCCTAGAATTATTGTAGGGCTTAATTAGATGAGCTAGTAGAAGTCTTCCAGGTCAAATCTTCCTGACATCTGTTAAGCCATTATACTAGAGATACGTTACACAGTGATGAATCAGGATGTTCTGATTATTTATCCTAAGTAGGACTTTTCACTCCATTTCCTGGTGAACTTTACAGGTTCTGTTTCCTACTCCACCATCTATGCTGTCATCAGTCATTTCATTATCAGCTGTGCCCTTGAGGTCTCAAGAACTGTGCCCTTCTGGCACTGTAGCACTGTTTGAGAGGTGAGCAGTCTCTCACATGGCTGTTTTTGGTTTTTTTTGATTCTGTGTACATTGCCTTCCACCTCTACCTCTATATGTTCTAGTGCTGCTCTCAGACCCCATCTAGGCAGTGTTCATAATAAACATGTCTGGTCTGGATTTAGGGCCTTCTATCTTCTGTGTGCTTCTTCATCCTCATGAAGTGGGAGGAAGGATAACTGTTATGTTGTTGTTAAATATAAAGTTGTCTGTCAGCAAAAAAAATGGTTTTCAGAAAATCTATAAACCATTCATGTAGAGCTTTCAAACATTAAGGGAATAACTGACCTGGGAAGTTTGCTGTTATCCTATTAAAAGGAAAAGGTTATGGGTGATGAATAAGAACTCATCCTTTATTCTTTCTCATCCTTTATTCTTTCTCTGCTGGTTTTCCACATGGAAAGGAAATAGTAAACCATGTCTGTTTTCATTTGCAACCTATCTTTTGTTTAGTAATGCTGGATTAAACAGCTAAACTGAGCTGTGCTCTCTGTGTATGGCTGCCACATAGAAAAGATCATGAGTAGGAAAAACTGTTCAATATACATAGGGTAGTTTTTAGGTAGTGCATATTCACAGTCACCAAAATTCTGCTTAGATATTTCAGGTATGTTGATTGATAGACAGGTCCTCACTCATGGCTACATGATTTGTTCAAAGACAGGAAACCAAGGCTCAAAGACAGTTAATTTTTGCCAAAGCCAGATGACTGGTAGAGTTCTGTAAGGTGATGTATGAGATACTGGTCTGTTTGACAAAGTAGTGGTTCAGGAAAACAAAAACCCAAAGGTCAACAGGCAAGACCTGTTGGTGAGAACACTGTCTGGGTAATGCTGGAATGCTGGTTACAAAGAGCTGCACCTGAACCTCCTGTTGCAAAGTGGTGATCAGCTGCTTGGCAAATGAAGATCAGTGTACACTGGGGAAATGTACAGAAATGTGTACAGAAATGTACGTTGGGGAAATTCTCAGACACTCATTAGCAGCATTTTGTGGGAAAAGTATCTAAAATGTATTGGGCTCTTGACATAAGGTAACATTTATACAAGCTTACTCATTATAGTTTTAGAATATAGTTATAGAATATATAGTTCTGTGTACAATTTGGTCAACTCTGGAGCAGGCAAACAGCTTGGGCAGTCTTTAGAAGGGGCCAGGTATTGTATGCAGGTTGTTAATTGAGTCATTAAAATACGTTAATTGATCTGTGCAAAGTGGGAGCTGCCTGCGGGACTGTTCCGGGTAGTTCGAAATTCCTACTTGGAGTGCTCCTACACCGATTAGTCAAATACTTTACTGGAAAGGCAGCTTGCCTTCAGTCAGTCACCTAACTTCAGGTGAGTCCATTGTCTTGTCTAGGTGAGTGGTTAGTTGGGGGTAGCTGGACCACCCAGGGCATTAATAGCTGAGTGAGGTGAGTGTTGCACACAGGCTGTTACTGAATTGCACTGTGACTGTAGCCACAGAAGTTTGAAATTCCTGACTAAATTAATTCTATCATTCTTGCCACAAAGTCATGTATGTGAGAGAAAACAATTCTGTATTGCTGTCTGTATTCCTTACAAACTCAGAAAATTTTGTGGCTTTAGTTTTAAGGGGATGTGAGCACTGAGACTATGAGGTGTAGAGGGTGAGAGTGCTGGAAAAGAAGTGCTCCTACAAGCCAGGAGCAATCCCTAAAAAAGGGGAGACAGATGTGAGCAGTGCATGGCCTTGCAAAAGGCTAACACCTTATTCAGGGCAGTGACAGTGAGTACTGCTGGCCCTGGTGTGACAGACAGACCTTTTCTTCCTGCCCCCCAAGCTCTGGCCTCTGGCATGTGTCAGTTTGTTTGCTGCTTTAAAGGCTCATCAGGGATACAAGGGCTAATTCATTATTAGAGCCATCCTGCAGGAGACAGGAGAAATCAGTGTGGTAGGGATTATTGTGGAGTTTAGTTCGAGGAGAGCAGCAAAGGTTGTCAATGTGGTCTCTGCACACTTACTGGAGAGGATGGAGTAGGTTGGTCACTATCAAACAGAGTAGGAGCAAGCTCAGGGGACTCTGCTGTGTACTCGACAGACACAGAATGTGATGCACCAGCTGGAAACTGAAGTATGACAAATTCAAATTATAGAAAAGGTGTACATTTTAACAATGAAAGTAATCAATCTTTGGAACAATGTGCAGTGTGTATATACATATACACAAAAAATACCGCTTTAATTACACATTCTTATATCAGTCTTTGAGATTTTTAAAAGATGTTCTCTTTCAACTACAAGTTGTTGAGCTTGGTACAGGAATAATTTGGTTTAGTTTCAAGGTTTGTTCTGTGTTGAAATTTATACAGTGTTTTTATAGAAGTCCCTTGACATTAAATGTGTTAATAATTGATGGTGGACTGATGATGGTCTTAGCTGTGTCATGGTTTTAGAAATATTAACATAAGTATGCTTACTTGGGTTTCTTTCCATAGTCCTGCAGTTCTGTGCTATTGTGCCCTTCAGCTCAAGGTGTCTGAGCAGATGTCACAGGCTGGTGTGAAAGAGAGCTTTAACTGTGTGGATTTTAGTGTTGTGGAATTAGCTCTTTCCAATGCCGACTTCAGTCTTTTGGAAAGGTGTCTTTTTAAAAAATACTTTAAATATCTGAATAGGAAATTCCATGGTGATAGTCTAGTCTGTAAAGAATTAATTGTCTCAAAATTTTTTTTGAATGCTGTTGTTTTCTCTGATTCTCTATCCTGTGCATCCTGGTTGTTAGGATGAGGAAAGTTTATAATTAATAGTACATGTGGGACTAAAGAGTCTGTCTTCCTCATCACTTCTCTCCCTGAAGACTATTGACTTTGCTTGTTGTTAAAGACAAATTGATCAGTTAAATTTAAATTCCCCCACCAGTATTTTTCTATAATGCATATGCTTATTCTGTGTATTAATATATTGTTTTTACTGAACAAAGGCTAAATTTAAGCAGTTTATTTAAACACCTTTGATTTTCACTTTGTGTGTAAAAGAACAAATACCTAATTAGTTATGAAATATTCCTTTCTGTAGAAAATGGAGTGCTCAATGTATGTTTCTGTTTTTGCAGGCTAAAGCCTATCTAAAGATAGCTATGGAAATATTAAGAAGACTACCAGTCCCTCCTGCTTGAAGCATTTACCATTGAAGTTTAGCAAAAAAGTGATCTTTGATGCAGCCAGTGCAGAAGAGTCCTGCTACCTAATTACATGGAGGCCATATGTTAGTTCTAAGAACTTCTTCCGGAATTAATTTACCAGGAGTTAAATTATGATTGTGATATTTACTGTTTTTCACATCATTGTTTGGCTATGTCCAAAAGGATTCAAGTATGCAAATGATGATACAGTATTTAACTGCTGAATTATAACATCATCGAGCAAGAAGGGATGAAGTACATTTTTTCCGTGTGCCATGTTTTAAAGTCAAGAATGAAAAACAGCCTCTCCATGCAAGGATAATGATGGTATCCCAAGACATAAATTTAATTTTTAAGCAGGATTTTCAGTACTCTAATTTCCTTCAGTTTTTGTTCAGATTTTCACATGGTTAGCTATCAAACTGTCCTTAAGTTCTGCAAGATTTTAAGAAGCAAAATCAGTTCTTTAACTGCTGTATTTTTCTGTATTCATCTTAAAAGAGGATTAAAAAATTCCACATATACTCTGAAGAGTTCTTGTGATGGATGATGAACAAATTCATTCAATATTGGATAAAATTCGATCGGGAGGCAATTCACAGTTTAGTGGAGAACGGATTATGTGACCCTGAGGTTTATTTCTCCACTGTTTTACAGTATAATGAACCCAGACAGAAGACAAGGTAACAGAGGTCTTCACTGAAAACCAGATGTTTTTCCTTAGCTCAGTTTGCCACGGAATGCAAATGATCAATATAAATTTATGATTGCATATTTCTACTACAGTGCAGCAACTTGGAAGTTGAATATAAAGATATATTTTTGAAGTAAAGAAATATTTGGTCTTCAAACTGCGTGGCCTTCTGGTTTGTTATTTCATTGCCCTTGATCTTTGTGTTGGTGTGTGGAAGTGAAAGATTATGCCTTCAGGGAATGAGTTTTCATTTACAATTAGATCTTTGAGTTGACATTTAGGCTTTTCCATCTACAAAGTCAAGTATTGGTATCTTCAACGTACATCATAACCCTACCTACCATAAAGTGAATTTAACCATACTAGGGAGTTCTGCTGTTGACCTCTGAGGGAACAAGTTTTTTCCTGTATTCCAAGTACTTAGAATTTTGGATGTAGTTTTTTCTTACTGAAGTGATGCAACATAAAAAATTGGTGTACATTTACATTAGTGATATTTAAGTAATATTCTTACCCCGAGTTTAGATGAAAAATCTAGACACAAGTGATGAGTTGAATTTCAAGCTTAAGTGATTTTCTAAATATATAAAATTATATAATCCAGAATGGTTGATTTTTTGCATCAAGTCAATCTCTGAACCATCTTCCCTGCGTCCTCCCCTATGAAATCTCATCAGTGATCAACTTTTTCAGTAGCATATTATTGTGGTCTGTAGAATTGACAAAATACTCAGTTCCTTTCCGTTGTCTGATATACTTTACAAAAATTAAAGCTGGCTTAATGTTCTGCCTTTTCATACTTTATTGATAATATTTTTTAAATTAAGTTTTGTCTCTACAAATTTATTAGCTTTACATAACGTAATTGTTGATATACGTGTCTGTAAATAATCATGTGGTGGTTTTGGCTAGTATAATCTTACATTTCAGTGGAACAACTGGGATTTCTGCCTGTTTTTTAGCCAAAGATAGTGATATAATCTGAATGTTAGTATTTGTAATTCTCATTCTGTTAAGTTTTTGAATGTCTGACACCTAATTCATGTTGAGCCTGGGTGAACAATCAGTATATAGATAAGTGGTTGTTCAGCTCCTCTTTTGTTTCTTTCTCATTATTTCTTGGGTTAGTTGAAGGATGAAATTTGCTTTCAAGTTTTCTTGTATTTTTACTCCTTTTTACGTTTTTTTCCCCCTTTTAATTAAATACTGTTGTTTTCCTCTGTTGAATCTTTCAGCTGCAGAATTATTTTGAATGCCTTTGTCAAGAAACTGTGTTATAATGATTAAGCATAGTTTCTACACCAGGCTGAGAATTCATATTTAGTCAACAGTTTCGTGGAAGGATTACACAATGTAGTTGATTTATTGATTGCAAATTCTCAGTAATTTTAAGTATATGCATATGTATATGTAGTAGTACAGAATCGGTAGGACATGTCTGTGTTTAGGGATACCAACAGTCAACACAAATTTAAATTGAGAGCATATTTGCTTGATTTCCCTCATTCTCATGAGTGAAAAACTGTTTCCCAGACCTTCTCCTGCAAAGTAAATGAAGGGCACTGGTGACGTATATGGCTTCTTAATGTTATAGAGACACATATTCATATTTTTTATTATATAGTACACTATTGAATACATAATAATGAATTCCAGTCAACATACTATATTTGAAGGTGTAGTCATGAAATCATTGATGTAAGTTATTGAATGGGGGAGTTGGATAGCTGGAGATTTAGCAGGAAAAGGTGGTATTTAACTGTAGTATATAAATTATAGACTTGACACATAGTGCTGTATGCTCTTTTCGGCTCCAGTATTTCACTTTATTCTAATTGATATTCCCTAGTGTACTAATATGTTTTTGTTCTAAAAATGCTAATCCTAGCAGGAGGCCCTGGCTTTTCCAAGCTGTATGGGTAGATGCTCTTTGCTCACCAGCAGGGGAGGGTTACTGTGCTTCTGGTAATCAGCACAGAATTACTGAAGTCTGTAGCACTGTGAGTTCAGTTGCACACTGGAAAATCCCACAGAGGAGGAAAGAGAAAGAAATAGGAAAGGTAGGTTGGCAAGGGACCAAACAGGCAGGAATGGGGACAGAGGCAATTGTCAGTCCCAGTTTACCTCCTGTGTAGGTTAGCAGCAAGATTCCCCAGACTCCCAAGATCCTTCTGCATTGCTGTCAGACTTAGTTTTGTGTTCACAACATGACCCTTTGTACAGTGACCACAGTTCTTGTGTTTGCAGATAATCCCTGCAGTTTCTTGGGTGAGGAGCCTATGGGCTGTGTCTTGACACTGCATTTCTTGGCTTTCAGAAGTTTTTTGTTTTAATGAAAATGAAACTGAAAGAAGGTATAGAATTGTTTGTGCTAATGAAGTATTTTGCTGTACATTTTTTACTGCTATGTTCAGTTAATGAATTGTTCGGCCTTTGAGACTACGGTTTGTGCAATACTTAGGTACTAGATCCTCACAACAAAAAAATACCCTGTTATTTGAAGTTATGAGAAAAAAGTAGTTTGCAGGTTAGTTTTTGCCTACTAATTCAAGTTCAAAGTACCATCTGTTTTAGTTGCTCTGATCATGGTTATGAACGAATACTAATGCAGAGGAGAAGTGGCAGAAGCAGGTAATTTCAGTGTATTAACAAAACACCTCCTGTAATTCTGAATTAATTTCAAACAGTTGGACTCAGATCCAGTTCAGCAAGTGAAACCCCCTTTAACATCTTTCCCATAATAAGTGTGGGTTTCACTTTGACTGACTGCCATTTACAGTGTGACCATTTACATTTTGGGATTTTGGTACTTACATGCAAAGCTGCTTTCAGAGCGTCCCAAGTCCTGACACTGACACATGAGCTCAGTACCCAACTGCCCAACTCACAGAAGCTGTTCCTGTGCTTCCAGGTACTGGTGGGGACAGGATCTCCATACTTGTTTTCTTACATGGTTTGCAGTAGTTGTCCAAGACACAAGAAACTTCTTCAGTCACCTGCTTAGTCATTGCTCAGGACCATCATGGAATGTTCATCACTCCTGATAAAGCTGTATTGCTTGTGGAGGAAGTAAAGAACATAGTGCTAAACACAGCTGATTTTTCTTTTTTTTTTTTTTTTTTTTTCCCTTAATGGCTTGGGCTGGGCTTTCTTTGATTCTTGTTCCCAGCCTTATCAATTCTTACATTAATGCCTGGCATTTTAGATGCTTACAAATTTGAGATAAAGCTCTGGTGTTTTGCATTTGGATTTTGATACCCACATGTCATTTTATTTTCTCATGGCCGTATCTGGACCTATATTGTTGTTGTCATTTTTATTTAACTGAAATGCTTCCTGGTGGAGATGGCTGGGGGAAAGCCTCCTGCTTAAGAACAGTTGACCATAAGTTGAATCTGAATTGCTGATTTAGTTTCAGAGTTGACTTATAATGGCAGGAGTTACAGTGAAGATTACCTTTTATTTTGGCAGCATTTCAGTCAAGGCATTGGTTTGTCAGCCACATACCACAAAGCAGCAAATGAAAAAATTAATTCCCAAAGTAGTTTTCAGCCTAAATTTAAGACTTCTCCTTTTTTTTTTTTTTTTAGGCTCTGATTTACATTATAAAGATATTAAAGTCCAAAGAAAAACTGTATTTAAAAGTCTGTATTTTTCCATTATCCTTGTGTATTCAGAGAGGGTGGGTGTTTTTCAGCAAGAAGAGGATGGGCACAGCCTGTCCATCCTTGTGCACCTATTTGTCTCAGTTTCTCCATTTGTATGAGTCTGGATCTGAATACCCACTTTAATCAACACAAATAAAGGACTTCTAAGGAGTGTGTGAGTCTCTGAACGAGCAAGTGAGGGGCGGTGGGGGGGTGGGGAGGAACATCTGCTGTCCTTTAACATTGTTTTGAGGGCTTACAGATTTATTTGAAGTGTTTTCCCTCATACCACTGGGATTTTCTAAAATTTGTGTTATTTCCTGTGATCCAGAGGTTTTCTCTTTTCTTTGAGAGAAAGGCAGGAGACACCCCACACTTGCCTACCCCATGTATGCATCCTTTTACTAAACAAGGTCTGTTTTCAAAATACAAACTTCTGGTTAATTTTCTGAAAAGTTAGCTTATGACTTTCTAATGATTCTTATAACTTTTTACTTTTAGGGACAACTTTTTTCCCCAAATAATTATGGAAGACATGCTATAATGTATTTTTCAAGGCCAATTTTGCTGCAAATTTAGGAAGAATAAACAGGATGAAACTATCTTTTTTTAGCCAAAACCACATTCAGTAGATGTAATTTTGGGATGTTTGTCCACTGTGTAAATATTGCAAATATTTTGTGTCTCATTTAGTAAAGTGCTAAGTGAAGTTCTGGAGCCTGAACACTCTCCTGCCCAGCAGTAGGCATTTGAGGGTGATGTGAGATGAGTCTGTAGCTGGTCGAACAGGCAAGGATGAGTTTCCACACTGGCTTATTTGCTAAACTGGGAGTTTCTACATGTCTGGTTTTAGAGGAGGAATTTCCATATAAATGGGCTTTTGTCTGTGGTACCTTGAGGCCTCTAATTAATTACATTTCAGATGGAGTCAGGAGGTTTTGGGTTTGCACTCCACACTTCCCTCTGCAGGGTAATGGGGCCCAGTGGCTATTTTGGAGAGTTGGTTTCTAAAACAAGTGTTAAAAGGCTGGGAAAACATACCTCAGCTTTGAAAACCAGCCCCACATTTGTTCATGAGTGCCAGCACTACTGGCATCTCTTCTGTAATGCATTAATATCCTAAGCTTTTAGAAAACCTGTGTGTTGTAGCTTGTTAGCACTTTTTTAAAATGCATTCCTTATTAGCACAGGCAGTGCTACTTCACTTCTGTCCTGCTTCTTGACAGTGTAAATAAATCTCTTTTCCTTGCCTATTGGTAATGCATCCAAAGAGGTGGTACTCTAGAGAAAGAAATGTCTGAGCTGTTTGATACTGAGTACTTTCTTCCCTGTAGGGTTAATATAGGAAATGATAGTCACTGTCTCAGTGAATTGTTGATTTTGTTACCCTGATGGGATATACATCTTCATTAAAACAAAATTAAATGGCAGATAAAGTGCCTGTTAATTATTTAAAGCTTGCTGCTCATGAATATTGAAAACATCACACTCTAGTGGAAAATTAGGTTTAAATACTTCAATTTTTAGATATTTTTAAATATATTTTTCTAAGAAAGTAATGGTATTTAAGATTTTGGACAAGGTCTTTGCTGGTGAAATGGATTGTTTTGCACTGCCTGAAAAGTTCTGCCATTTTCACAAGGAATATGACTCAGAGAAGTTGTGTATTATTCCCCATCAGTGCCTGTCTACAGAATTCTAGGTATGAATCTACAGTAGCAGGTGACAGGAGGGAAGAGAGATGACATACCAGTATTTGCCTGGAATGACCTCATGACAGGAAGCAATAGGAATTTGTTTGGCACAGCAAAAATTATAAGCAGGGTTGCATTTTTCAGAAAGGCAGATGGGTCACATTTAGCTGGTAAACCTGGCTGACATATGAAAGGAAATACAACATTATATGGTCAGAAATAAAATAGGAAATGTATCTTCCCACTCCTGCCAGAAGAATACAGCCCTATCACCTGGGATGCCTAGCATCCTGGGGTTGTTGTTGGTCCTGGTGCTTCAGAGAGGTGACAGGACTCAGCAGAGCACCAGGGCACAATTTCTGTAATCCAGGGAGGCAACTGAAAAATGTATTCAAAAGTGAATAGTTGAAAACAGTTGATACAGAATGTTCCTTGAGGAATGGGATGTCTCAATTCTTGGTCAGTCTGTTTCACATCAGATAAAGTGCCATCCCAGGGTGATGGTTTATTCAAGTTAGCATTTTAGCTGTCTTTACCACAGGAGCTGAAGTTGAATGCAGTAACAAGACATGTAATCTCTGCAAAGCACTTTGCCTTACACTTAGGTGATACCAAGTGTCAGGAAAATTTTTAGTACCTTGCTGAATACCTAAGCTTAATAGGCAGTAACCTGAGGTTTCATTCTATTCCAGATTTTTTTTTCTGTAATAAAGGTTTCACATTTCTATTGCCAGCACTTCACTATTGTTGGTTCCTCAGATAAAGATAAAAAGATTTATGTACAGGGGCTCCTAGAGGGAATTTTGTGCTTTGATGTGAGATTATATAATTTTCTTTAAAACAAAATGGTCTATGATAGGGTTGTTCTTTTTTTTCTGTTTAGTTTTTAAGAACTACAGTCACCAAAAGGAAAGATACCAATTGGACATAGTTTTTTATAGTCAGATTGGAGCTTTTGTAACCAATTGCTAATCATACCTTAAGAATAAAAACCCACAAGCAACATGAAGCTTTTTCTTTGAGGATATGAATTTCTTTAATCTTACTGTCATTGGCATGGAAAAAATAACTGTGGCAGATAAAATGCAATCATTAGCATTGAAAACCACATGAGTTAATGGTCATGGTTAAGGATCATGAGAATATACTTGCTGAACCCAGGTTCTAGATGCAGTATGTTCTTGGTCCTGGAAGAGCCAGCAGCATTCAAACAGCAGTTTTTGCCTCTTGAGTGAACTCCTAACTCATTCTGTGATTTGCAGTTCAGAAAAGTCACACCCTGAACTGTGTCAGCATTGAACCTTTAGATTGTAGGTTTGCTAACACAGGAAGTGACTCACTGAAATGTTTGTTCTTCATGTTGTTATCTACTCTTCCTGGGAAAACAGGGATCTGTTTGCTCCATATTGTGTTGGTGCTGCTTATCAGACTGTACGATGCTCCTGCTGGGGCTGGTGCTGGTCAGTGTTAGTTGCTGCTCGTCTGTTTGCAGGACAGTTGTGTGTAATACTCAGGAACTGTGTTCATGTTCTGCACCTGGAGCAGACCTTGCAGTAGTTACAGGCACTGATCTCTGCTTTGATTTGCATTTCAGTAATGCTGCGTTATTTGTAGGCAGCACCTGACCCTCTGATTCTCAAGTGTTACTGTTCCCGAGATAAAATCCTGCACTGAGAATGATCTCTGGAAATGACACCTTACCCTTGCGACTCTGCTGCTATGGAAAGAGCTCTGCATGAGCACTGGGAGAGTGTGGTAGAGCTGTCCACTCTCATTAAGGACTTACTTGGACCTCTTGGCACACAGAGACAGCTAAGGGTCAACAAAATGGTATGAGGAAATTGCCTGCCATGCTATATTTGAACATGAATGGGAGAGAAAATAACATGGAAGGCTAGTGACTCAAGAAAAGGAAAGGGAGAGATCATGCAGTGGTTACAGTTGTAGACAGAGCAGACTCATCAAAATTAGTTTAATTTATTACCAATCAAATCAGCCTAAGATAAGGAGAAACACACCCAAATCTTAAAGCACTTTTCGTTCATTCTTCCCCTCTTCAACTTCACTCTTGAATTCGCTACTTTCTCCCCAGCAGCCACATAGCATGACTGGGAATGGGAGCTCCAGTCCCTTGCGTTGTCTCTGTTGCTCTTTCCTCATAAGGGAGAGGACTCCACTCACTGTTCATCTGCTCCAGCAGGAGACAGTCAGACATCCACAAACTTCTCTAAAGAGAGTCCTTCTCACAGACTGTAACTTTGCATGAACTGCTCCAGTGGGGGTCCCTTCCATGTGGTGTAGTCCATCAGGAGCAGACTGTTCCAGTGTGTGTCCTCCATGGCACCACAGGTCCTGCCAGGAGCTTCCTACAGCATGGGCTTCCCACAGGGTCACTTGCTTCTGCATGGGGTCCTCCACAGGTTGCAGATGGATCTTTGCTCCACCCTCGATGTCCATGGGCTGCAGGGTCACAGATGCCTCACCACCGTCTTCCTCATGGGCTGCAGGGGAATCTTTGCATTGCTGTCTGGAGCATCTCCTGCCCCTCCTTCTTCACTGGCCTTGGTGTCTGCAGAATTGTTCCTCTCATATTGTTTCTGTTCTCTGGCTTCAATTTGCTTCTGCCCAATAACTCTTTTTTCCCCCCCTTCTTAAATACGTCATCTCCCAGGTGCTATCACATTGCTGATAGCTTGGCAGTGGCCAGAAGCAGGTTCATCTTGGAGTCAGTACCTCTCTGCAGGGCCAGTTTATGGCACCTGGGAGTGGGGCTGGGGCTAAGCCCCATCCCCAGTGGGCACAGCTGTGAGCAGCAGGTGAGCAGCACTGACAGCAATGAGCCATGGAGTGCCCAGGCACTGCCCAACCACCAAAAGGAGCAGAGGGCACACAGGTGCAATGCATCAACAGGAGGGGCTAAAAGGCTGGGCTGAAGAACAAGAAGGGCAGATGCTTGCAGCCTTCTGAAGTGAGATGTGTTACTCTGTATGGGTTGAAGCTTTCTGAGCTTGTATGATAATGCTCTGTGTATCGTGGCTGTCTCAACTGTGATGCATTAATCAGAAGAATCAAAGCTTTCTTTCAAAGGTGGGTGGTGGATAAGAGAGTGTTATTTCATATGGTTTCTTTTGAAATCAATAATTAAAAATTTTACTTACAGGCTAAAGTTTAATAGACTGAAGGGTTTTAGACAGTGGCATACACATTGGACATTATTGGTCATCTTCAGGGATGATGAATGGCATAGAGGGCACAATGCATGAACATGAGGGTATAAAAGGTTGTGCTAAAGAACAAGAAGGGCAGACACAGCATTCTGAAGTGAGGTGATGTTACTCTGTACGGGCAGATGCCTATGACTACTCTGAGCATTTCTTCTGAAATTGTGTAGTGATACTCTGTGTATCATGGCTGTCTCAACTGTGACATGTTCTGTGACACCTCCTGATTTCCACTGGGGTTCAACTGCAAAAATAGGAGTACACATTTGATTGGTTTCTGTTTAACTAACTCTTAGGTTTTGAATAAACCTTTACTATTCTAATGTGCACTTGTCAAACATGGCTTGGTGCAAAATGTGAAGATGTTGCAATTGCTTCTATTGATCTTCAAATTATTTTTAAAGTGAATTCATAATCCTAAAAGAACTGTTTTCTTTTAAAAGGTAGCAGTGTTTAATTTCCTAAGAAGGAAAAGTCAGAAAATTGTTTATGATACAGTTTCATAGTTTCTGATGGGCCATATGAAATGTATATTTTCTGTAACTTTTAGTGCTAGTAAAATACAAAATAATAGAGCCTGGCACCCCTGGAGCAGAAGGAGTCAAACAGATTGCAGAGAGGTAGATTTGTTGTTTGCATAGAGAAGGTAAGTTGCCTGTATCTCAGAGCCAAGCTCTGAGTAATGATGTCTCTGCAAAATAGAAATACAATTGTTACTAATCCCTAGTTGTAAAAAAGAATTCGTTTCACTCCTGTGATGTGTTAGGGAGAACTGGATCACTATTTTTGCAGAGGGCCAGTTTGAACAGCTTGACAAAACAGTAGCATTGAAGTTTCCTAGGAATAAATGCCCAACTCTTCAACAGGATTGTTTCATTTTGATCAAGATCAATTTTTTGCTATGACTGTACACAAACTATTTGATTCAGCCCTTGAAATTGTTGAATTTTAACCTCCAGGGATTTTTTCCCACAAGACATTTGGGAGTTTATTTTGGCACATGGTCCAAAGATCATTGACTGACCTCCAGCCTGAGGTGCACAGCTCTGTGTGTGCATGGGAGAGGCATGCATTGGAGAAGTTGTACTGATTCATCATCTCACCCAGGAAACCTCTGCCTGGCTACTTGAAGCCTTGCATCCTTGAAGGGAGTTTTGAGCATTTTTGCTCTTTTATTGAACTACATTGGAAAATGGTCTTGTGAAGCAGAGGTTCCACGAGGGCAGAAATCTGTCAAAGCCTTCATCCAGGAGCTTGTATTAACTGCTCATTACCATTGTTTGTCATTTTGTTTTCTTCTGCTGTTGTTTTGGTGTAAGCAATGTCAATTGTACTGACAACAGAAGATCACACTGCCTTCAGAGGGTCAGATGCAGCTGAAATGTATTTCTAGTTTCACATGAAGTGTGTGTGGGCCCTGCTGGCTCCTCACAGCTGGGGACAGGGATTGGGGTGGTCCTACCAAAGGGTTTCTCATACAGTCTGCAAGACGACGTCTGCATCGTGGTGTTTGTTGTGTACACCTTGACTGGTCCCTCTCCTTGCATCACAGGGGCTCAAATCACAAAATCTCCTCTTGAAAGGGAAAAATCAGCCTAGTTAATTCACTGAGAAAGAGCAATAACATGGAAGCGCTTTTCCTAATGTTTCTTGATATGAGAAATTTTCCTAACCAAGTGATCCCCTGGGAGACATTAGATTGTGGGAATGGGCCACAGTGACAGGCTGTGCCAGGCTCATCTCCCAGAGCCCATGGTGAGGGCATGGCCCAGCCCTGCTGCTTCCATATGGGTTTTGCTATTTAGTGCCCTGCAGGTTGTAAATCAAGTCCAGGTGTCACAGATTCCTTTTTTGTCCTGCCCAGCACTTCCTGCCCCTTCCTTGGAGCGGTGCCTGGTGACCGTGTCAGGTATGGTCTGTTCGGGTGCCACACTGGATCCAAGTGGAATGTGGTGACAGTTTAAACAGGGAATGAAGTTCTGCAGGCATAGCTGAGTACTGGGAATATGCAGAAATAAAGAGATACCCAGAAGTCCGTGTATGTGTTTGCAAACTAGCTGCAGGGTTTTTTTTTGAGAAAAATGTCCCAATAGCTGCATGTTTTTCATTACGAGGCAAAAAAGAGAGAGGGCAAAAGCGCAAGGTTGTGGTTGTACAGGGAAGCTCTCACACATGTAACTACTGCAGTAATTCTCTGACCTAGTTATTCCCTAAGAGAAATGTGACTTTTTTTTTTTCTCACAATGACTCTGAGAATCCCTTCTTGACATAACTTCCCAAAACTAGATGTTCCCTTTCCTAACTTTAATCTCACTACTCCATTAGAGGATGAAAGAACAGCCTTTATTAATATAAAAGGCAGTAAGTGACTTGGGGGCAGGGATTTTACCTGTAAGGTTCTTTCTGCATTGCAAGCCCTTTAGAAATCAGAGTTATGCTTTTGAGGTGTTGTGTCATGTAGAGTCACGTTTTTAATATCAGAGTAAAGTCACAGTGCTAAACTCTTCAGCCCAAACAGTTTTGTGGAGGGGTGAGTACCATTGCCTGGTTCTTCTGCTCCATCGAGGAGATTGTATCTTTAAGTGGATGTAGCAGAATGAATAACATGTAGCAGGTTATCTCTTGATAATCTTTGATAGGAATAGGATTTTAAAAATCAGATTATATTTATTAGAAATTTGCTGGAGTGTTTTTTTGTAGCTAACCACACAAAACATGTAAACTTCATTCACAGAGAGGCAGGTACATGAGACATGAATGCTTTAGTTCGTAAAAAATATTCCCCATGAAAGGTCAATTGCTTCCTTTTCATTGACTTTTCTTCTGCCTTTCATTAATAAAAAAAAAACCTGAAACAAAAACCACCAACCAAACCTCCCTGCTTCTTACTTTTTCTGTTTTCTTTAAATGCCTCAGTTATTCAACAGAGAACATTGAGCTAGGTCATAAGTTCTAAATAGCAGGAGGTTTTGGAACTGGCAGCATTTGAGTGAAGACTTTCAGAATGTACCAACCCAAGCAGTATGGTCATTTGAGGTAGAGTCCATTAATTTAGTTCTTTACCAGAAAATACCCTTATTTTTCTTGGCTTTGTCTGCATGACAGATGCCAAGAAACTTATGTTCCTTGGTAATTTCATATTTTTACGCCTATCCATACAATATGTTAAAATAAGCTTTTATCAAGACCTTTATGTGTACTTTTAGAATATATATACGTTTTCTTTACATTTTCAAAACAGGATTGGTAATATGAAGGCTTTGACTTTCAAACTGGAATGAATGGCATCTTATTTCTCAAGGATTTTTATTCTGAATTTTGGTATATTGTATACCATGCCATTGCTAAAATTATGGGCATTAATTCAAAATCCTGTGACAAAAATAAATAGATGTGAAATTACCTCAGATCTTTTTCTAAGTGTATAGTAATAGGATATATACCATATATAGTTGTTTCTAAATCCAACTGTTTGTGACTGCACCATTCTCTTTTACAAGCTTGCACTTTACATTTCATGAAACACTACAATGTACATTTATAACATGATTTTGACCCAGCTTATATTAATCATGTGATTTTGAGAAGGAAAAAAGAGGAGAGTAATCCTCCTGCCCCTCTGTAAAGCACACCCCCTGGTGTGGCTCAGTGAGGCACTGAATAAGAGATCTGCCTTGCAACCTCTCTTCTTTTTGTCCAGTTTGGAGGTGGCTTGATCAGATGTCCCTGGGGTCTTCCTCCAAGATCTATAAAACAAAGAGGTTTGTCACAAATGTTAGCAGCAGAGGCAAGGAAACTTCTGGCTGAGAAATCCTCTCTGTTATATTGCTAAAGTGAAATACAAGGAGGTGGCACAGATCACGGCTTGGCTCAGGTACTTGGCATTTAGAGGAGGAGGATTGGGCTTTAGTCCAATTTTATAATGTTAAAAAAAATACACAAAAGGGCTGGAATTATCTTGGTCTCCAGTTCGATTGCCTTGAATACAGTTTGTACAAAGATGTAATCTTCATTTGCATCCTGAATACTTGATGCCTGCATATCTTGCAGGTATAATGTTTCTACCAAAAATACCCACGTACTCCAATTTGGCATACAAAAGAATCTCTGCTCCAGGGAACGAACAGGTCTGAACTGACTGTGAATGCCTGTGAAGGGATGTAAAGCTGTCTGTAAGAAGGAATATAAACCCTGCTACCAAAACGGGAAGGTTTTTCAGCCTGGATCCCGTAATTCCAGCATACACACGACAGTAAGGCGGTTGTGGAGCCACTTTTGTGTAAGGACACAATGCTTGGTACATTTATTTATGTATGTGCCTAGGAGTGCTCCACCTGAAGCCTCTGTGCTGTCACATTTACTTTTCGTACAGGCCTGACTGTGCATCCCTGCTAACTGCCAGCACTTGGGGCATCGCTGCTGTCACTGCCTGCCCTGCATGTGGCACAAGTTTCTGCTGGCCCTCACACTCCCCCTTGACAGCCCTGGGATTGTCTTGGGGAAGAAAATGTACTTCCAAAAGAGCTGTAAGATCAGAGATACCTTCTTCAGCTGAAATAAGTAAATCAAGGTCCAGACTCACCACTCTTGAAGAGTTATATTTTTCTATTCCTTTGGGTTCTTCTCACCACAGTTATGACAGTAGAATCCTGTGGGTTGAATGCTCAGTTACTCTTTCTGATATGCAAGAGATAGTAAAAGAAGAAAGAAGTTTGTGATTTAATATTGTTTTCATAGAAGAATTAGTGTACTTCTATTAAAATTACGTTGTTTATATCAATTCAGCTATCTAGGCATGACTTGTGTAATTTTTATAGAATAGAGGGCTGTCAAGCAATTGGTTTGGAAACTGGGAGTGGAAATCACTTCTAGTGACGAAAGGTCACCTTAAGTGTGTATGAACAAATACTGCCAGATGTTCTTTTGGAATAATAAGGGAACAATCCATCACTTCTATTTCAAAGTTGCTTAGTATGCCCTTCTTTTAGTATTTTGCTCATGCAAACAAACAATCACCTAAAAATTCTGCTTGTCTCATTGACATAAACACCTTCAACAATACATTGGAAGTGACTTCTACATCTGTTTGCCTTGTAACTTATTGATAAGAACATATGTTTAATACATAATTAAAAAAGAATTTATGTTTGAGATTTTTTTTTTCTTTTCAGAGAAGTGAGACGATACCTTTGATTTTTTTTTTTCCCCTTTGTGCCTGCTGTAGATACCTGTATTTTCTGTCAAGATACCAGGTAGTGGACAAAACTTTGCAAAGGTCAGGGAAATTATCTTTTCAATACAATGAAACAGTGAAATGCTGAACAGGGAACCCAATCCTGGAAGGTCACCATTGACTGTGAATAATTCAAAGAGTCAAAACCGGTACCTAGATTTGCTTTATGATTTTGCATTAGAATGATGGCCTTAGCCTGAAGTCCTGTCATCCAGATTTTTCTGATATCTGTTAGCAATACTTTTTGCTTGTACATGCTGAGATGTGGTTTCTTACATTTCACAGAATTTACATTTTCACTTCCTGGATTTGTGCTTCAAGGTTACTTCCTTGTGACTTGGATGATTTGATGGGGAAGTTACAGCCTCTTTGTTTCCAAAATGCTTTCATGCATGATACACCTCCTTATATCCATATCAACTAAAGAAGTTACAGTTATCTGCGCCTGGCTCTCTTTGGCCATGGGATGGAGGTTCCCGGCCGGGGCTGGTGTGGGTGGCGGTGATTGCTGCTGTTTGGGGAGCTCAGTGAACAGAGGAATAAGGGAAGGACACTTGTCTGAGTCTCCAAAGATTTAATCTTGAAGTAGACAGAGTAAGTGACAAATCCAAACCTGTAGTCCCTGTACCAAGGGACTGCTTATAAAAATAGAGGGAACACGGAGAGGACACAACCTTTGAGCAAGAGGAGGGCATTAAGGGAGGGTGCAGGGTAAGGGCTCCCCAGTAGAAGCCGACATGGAGAGGGAGCAAACCCTACGATCCAATTCTGCTTTGAGGAAGGGATAAAGGACAGGGAACACTCCAGAAACAAAGGAGTGTGCTGTCTTTGACAGACAAGGGAACAAGGGGGGTATACATGTGGATTGACATCCATTTTGGTGGGGAAAACTGTGGTAAACAACTCAGGACTGAACCATTAGGGAAGCCAAATGGGGTACAGAGAACGAAGCATTGCAAACCTATAACAAGGAATATTAAAACCTACTACAGAAGAACAAACTGTAAAATAACAGACTACCACAATTATCAAGTTGTCACAGTCTGCATATGTCCTGTCAAGGCACCTGGACATTTGCTGGGTATTGATTCTTCTGCACAGTGTGAATTAATGGAAAGTTTTAAATCCTGAAGTCTCTTCTCTAACCTGCTAATTTACACAACATTGCAGAGGGAGCATTATAAAAATAGGGATCTGAGTGGGTGACCATGTGAGTTCTTGGTGTATTTGCACAATTTGGGGTAATTAAAGGTAAGCAAAAATCGAGAAATTACAGTAAAGAGCAAAACACTTTTATACAGCTTGAAAACAGATGACTTCAGACACCATAAGGTTCCTCTCCTGTGACACCTTTCAAACAGCTCTCACAGACTTCAGCTGGCACCAGCTCATGCTATAAAGGGAGAATTCAGTCATCATGGCCCTTTTCTAGCTTTATTTCTAGGGGGGAAAAAGAGGTCAGAGTGGCTAAAATGCACCAGATATATGTCTCAAAAAGGTGAATATTTTAAAACACATATTTATTAGTGTGTCTACCTTTCTAGGCAAATGAAGGTGAAAGCAAAAAAATCAAGAGCTAATATTGACTCAGAGTGATCTTAAGTTCAGTACAGTTCTTAAAGTTCATCCTCAGATTCTTGTCCCCTTGTCCCTTCCAGCCTGAGATCCCAGGGTGACTGTTCACACAGACTAGAAATGCACCAGTTTTCCAAATCTCTGGCAGTTTTCTATTTGACATTCATGCACCTGGTTCTGACCTTACTTGTTACATTTCACCAGCTGCTGGCCGCTCCTTAGTCACAGTATCCCCAGGGTTTCTGGAGATTTTATTTATTTTATAAATTATGAGATAATGGATACTTGAAATTATTCAGATCGGTGAGTAAAAGTTGTTTTAGGAGCTCAGAGAATGACATGCTCTGTGCCTGTCACTGCCTGAGGAGCAGTGCTGCTCCCAAGTTGCATCTGGAATAATAGCCTGAGGTGCTTTCCAGCAGCTCCACAGCTGCTAAAGCAGTGACCCAGAGCTACACAGGGTGAGGAGAAAGAAGGCACCAATGTCACAGCTTTGGGGCTGAAGTGGGTGTTGTGACACTGGGCCATAATGCTCCCAATGCTCATGGAAAAAGAAGCAGTGATGGAGAGAATGATCTCTGCACTGCAGTGTCTTTTACTAAGCCACAATCTGCTTTGGAAGCTTATTTCCGTATGCTAATAAAATGGAATTGCCTTTCTGGAAAGTGTCAATGTCAGCACAGCATGCAGACTTGTACACAGACTTTTGTAGTGAAAAAAGGAGTTCATAACCTCCTTTACTCGAGTAATTGCTGTTCTTAATTAATAAGCCTTTGTTATCTCCAAATTGAAGTAATACTGTGAGCTATTCTTGCCTCCTGCTTAACTTTACTTAATTGTGCAGACATTTGAGTCAGCACTGACTAACCTGGAAGCGGGGTCCATATGCCAATAGGATGCTCTGCTCTGAGGGGCTGTTGGTTAGCGAGCTGCCCATGTACTGCTGAGCACGTGGGAACGGCTGCAGTGAGAATATGCTGGCCCAGCAGACTTGTTCCACTGCCAAAATGCCTCACAATCAGACATAATTTTTCAGTGTCACAGTCCCTTTCAGGGAACTCTCCTGACACAGGCTTTTGTTTTCTTCTTTCTGAACAACCACGAGGTGCTCAGGGATTGGGAAGTAAAACCTGCTGTGAGACTTGGGAGGGCTCTGTATAGTTTGCCCACTGCCTCCCTTCCCTTCCAATGCCAAGGTAGCAGTGGCCATGAAAGCAGTTATTTTCCCACTTTCCTCCCTTTCTCTTTATCTTCACAATGCCCTCTGAACCTGTATTTTGAAGGATTTGTACTAGGAGATGTAGGAATGAGATATAGATAAATTTAGCTGAAAAAGAAATGCAAGCCCCCCAAATTTTTTAGTTAGGGCAGGTGATATAATTAGTCATGCTAACAGTGCAATGCCATGAGTGTGATACCATCACACAAAATCCAGCCCCTTGCCCTGTGACTGTAATTCCCAGTGGGGTGTGCCCAAGGGGTTTCACTGACTGCACGTGTGGCTGTCTCAGTGTCTCAGACCGTAGGTGATGGCAGCACGAGGCTGCCTCTGCTTGAGACTCTTGCAGTTGTGGTAGACCAACAATATGAGCAATGTGAGGTTTGCAGGTGGAGGGAGTATCTCAGGGTGTCAGCTGGGAAAAATTGATCAAGAAACAGCTATTCAAGAAACAGAAGCTCAAGTACAAACTCACCATTCTGATGTTGCTGTAGAACTGAGGAAGCCCAAAAGTTTGTCCAGCCTTTCCAGCTCTACCAGTTGATCTAATAAGAGATGTTACCTCTACCTTCAAACTTTTCAGGCACTGCGTTTTCCCTGCTAGGAGCTACACAGAGGTTGTGGGCCAAGTTTAGTGAAAGGAATGGCACTTCCTAGCATCACTGCTTCACTGGCACAATGGACTGTCTGTCATGTTTCTTTGAACCCCCTCAGGTTGGAGGACAGAAGCAGATGTACATTCCCACTAAGGTCTCAGAGACCAAATTGATGGATTTTCTATGCACTTGCCTGGTCTCTCTTCCCCCTCAGCACAGCTCACTCTTATGGCTGCAGCAGGCAATTCTAGGATAACAGCAGATTCCCCAGGGTCCTTGATTATTATTGCATTAACCCAGCTCTAGACCTGTATAAAAAGCAGTGAACAAATGTGACATAAAAAAATGAAAGGTGAGAGTAGAGCATTTGTTATATTGAATCACACCTGATCATCACTTTTGCCTGCTCTGATTTTGTGGACAGTATTTTAATCCTGTCTCTCAGTGTTCCTATAACATTGTACTCATCCATAATTTTCTTACCTTACAATGTGTTTTCTACCTACACAATGGGTTCTACCACTGTGAAGCTTGCAGGAGCTTTCCTTCCCTTTGGAATTCATACCCATCTTTATTTTGTTCCCCGCTGTGAGGATGGAACAGCACTGCTGTAGATTATGCTATTATATAACTAGTTTTAGATGGTACAAAATAAAAGACAAAATAAAAAAAAAAAAAAAAAAAAAAAAAAGAAGGTGGAAACAAGAATGAAATGTTTTGATTTACTGGATTTTTAATGCTCTTTTGCAGGAAATTCCAGTTTTTCAGTCCACTCTGGAATGAAGCCATTTTTGCAACTTAAGTAGTTCACGAGAGAGGCATTTTGAAACTGGCCAGCACTGTGTGCTGGTCTGTGCTGCTTGTCCACCTCTTTCCAGCTGGCTGTGCTGTGCAGCTTTTGCTGTGGTCAGTGGTGTGACCTGTCAGGAGGCACTAGAAAGGTTGTCTAAGTATCAGGCTGGAGAAAAGACTGTGGCAGCAGTGAGCAACCAACTTCTGCTGAAGCCAGGCAGAAAAGATGCCTGGATAATGGAACAAAGATGGAGGAGCCTCGCTGGCTGCAGTCCTGGCTTTGGAAAGTCTGAGGGGAGAGTTTCAATAACTTTATTTATCATTTGCATGGCAGTGTCCTTTGCAAAAGGAGAGGAAACAATGAGAGTCCTAGGAAAAGAAAGCAGAAAAAGAAAAAAAAGAATTAAAAACTTGATGGAGTTTTCACATTAAAAAAAAAGTAGTAGAAAAAGTTCTGAAGAGTTTATTAGCGGAAGAAAAGGGGAAAAAAGTGAAGGTAATGGAGCAAAGAGTTGTCTCCATGTGCCTTAAACATGTTGAGAAAAAGGACAGGATGGGTGTGACTGAGAAGCTACAGAAACTGAAATTATTGACAAAAATGGGGAGAAAAAGGAAAGAAGAAAATCATGTGAAGAAAAAAACAAGAACATGGTGAGGTTCCCTTCCTAGTAATTTTGTGGAAACAAGCAATGGTTCTGGGTGTGAGGTGCTATTTTCTGTGTATTGAGCAAATGATAAGCACCTTGACTTTTGGTGCATTTTCCTATCTACTTCAGTGTCTTGAGAGGCATGATATTGCCCTGAAGGCTGGTAACAGGAACAGGTTATGCTGTGAAGTTCTATCACTTTTAATTTATCTGGCCACCATGGATGTCACAAGGAATGAGTATCTTGCAATTACTCTTTAATTATATGATTAGTTAATAAGGTTTCCTATTAAACACCATGTAACTACGTGAAGATTACCATGTAATTACCTTTAGAGGATCCAAAACTAATTAGCATATAACCTGTATTCTTGCCTTGTGGTTCAGAAGGCTATAATCTTGTAATGATATGGTGCTCACTGTGTTGACAGCCTGCCACTACACGCTAATTTCCATGTAGTTAAACGCACAGTAGTTTTCACACAAGTAGTATTTGTGTTCTGTTACCAATTGTCCCATAAACTTGTGCCCCTGTTGGCAATGACAATGACTTCAACCAATTACATTCTCAAATTGCCTATATGAAAGTCTTTTGTTATACCCTTTGCTTGTTGTGCTGTACACTGCTATACCCTGTGCTGTAAACTCAGCTGGATGTGAACACTAAAAGCAATCTTGAGGCAGGAGACTTGATTAGCTTCCTTAATTTGCTTCACCAAATCCAGTGCAAAATGCACATGTCCATGTTACTGATGTTTACTGTTCATTTTTGGGAAGCAGTGCTTCTGGATAGTCAATGCTGCGGGTAAAGCACCAGTTCAATAATCAAAATAATGTGTACTTTAAAGATAAGCATCCCTGACAAGGTTTAAGTGGAAGTAAATTCCTTCTGTGTTGTTTCACTTTTAAAATTTAGCTGAACTACTGGTGAGCAAAGCTCGCTTGCTTAATAAACAGAGTCTAGGTTTTGTCTTTTACCAGACAAAAATATTTTTAAAGTAATGTCTCTATGATTTTGCATAGATAAGAGCAAATAACCTGTGTTTCTCTGCAGTCTATTCTTCATTATTCAGTTTCTAATGAGGAGCTTCATCATACCTCTTGGCTGGGATAGGACAGGAAAAATGACCACTATAAATAGTGGTCATTGCAATAGTTTCGTTGATTTTTCCATTTTCATTTTCTTTTCCTATCTCTTTTCTCAACATCTACTTTTCTGAAATGCATTCCATCTGTTTTACATTTTTCCTTGAACCTAGAGTAACCTCAAACACATAAATCAACTCTGTTGTCCCCCCCCATTCCTCCCCACCTTTTGCTCAGAGGGCCTTGCTAAGCCCTTTAAGGAGGACCGGGCATTTGAAGTGATGGTGAAGACACACTAGCAAGGTGGGCTGGCTGTGGTTTGGACCCGATGAATTCTGTTGCCCAAACAGCTTGTGCCCTGTTAGAATTCTGTCACTTGTGGGTGCAATAAATTCACATTCCCATGTTCAAGCTGCCCAGAAAATTATTTAGCAGGAGAAGACCCAAGGTGAAACCAGATTGTTGCAGATCTCACTACCCAGCCTTTGTGTCCTTCACTCTGGCAGTGACATTCTATTGGGTTTGAACATACAGGTTTTTTCCCAGCTAGTTCTGTACCCATCTTCCAATAGTATAATATAGGCTGTATTCCCCTAGCTATTTGTGGTAGGGAATATCACGAGAGACAGTGTCAAAAGCCTTATTAAGTCAAGATGATGTGCTCTTATTCTTTTCTATTGTCATGCCTGCTTCTTTGACAAAGAAGGAAATTACAATGCCTTGACATGACTTGTTGTTCACAAATCCATTATTGGCTTTTACTCATCTCTCTCTCTCTTTCTCTCTCTCTCCTGCTCCCTCTTCTTATAAGATCTTTGAAGTAGTTTGTTTATTTGCTGCTTTTCCTGACTGCTTTAAAAAGGTTTTCCTCCTGAAACCATCTCTGAGATTTTTTTATATATTTCATCCTTTATCTTTATAAAATCCATTGTATCTCCCTATCAACCCTTTCTGGTGTGTATCTCTACAGTGTCTAAAATACAAAACCTTGCTGCTGCTACAGTACTTACACCGGTTGGTCTTAAATTCCCCACCCCTCCATTCACCTGTTTTGAATAAGAGCATGATATCACTGTTTTACCCTTGTCCTAGACCTCATCATTTGATATTCATGAGCTCTGAGAGAGAACTGCTAATGCTCATGACACCGTTTCACTTATTCCTTTGAGTATCCCATGATAAAACTAGCCTGACCAGCTGAACTGAAAACATCCAGCTACTCTCTGCTGTCTTCTTTGCTCTTCCAGGCAGCTCTATTAAACCATCTGTTGTTGGTACCACTAGTGTTAGCAAACTGATTACATGAATTCAATTCTTTGGCCACTTATATATCTACTGGCAGCTTTGTCCACTGTGACCAGCAAACCAACCCTTGTCTTGGTCTTCTTTTTACTAATAATCTATTTTTAGAAATACACTCTTCTTGCCTGGGATGTTTCTTCCTAATTGTGTCTCATCCAGCCCTTTTCTGATTTTGCTCCACCTTTATTTTTGATCCATTCTTCTGTGCCCTAACTTTACACTTTTGAGTATGTTTCCTTCTTGTCTCGAGAACAGTGAAGAACTTATGATACAGAGAGATGAGGAGATAAGCACCACTTTTTACTTAAGTATTCTGAATAGATACATGAAATCACAGATAAGTGAGGTGTGTAAATATATGACTACACAGGAATTCAAGTGCACAAGTGGACACAGGTTTGGCAGAACCAGAGTTGCAGTTCCAAACCAGATCTCAGAGTTACTGAGCTACGTGTGATCTCTGCAGTGGAGCAGTGTTTCTTGTGCAGTGGTTAAGGTCCAGTTTTGCTGCATGTTATTACTTGGGTCTGATGATGTGATTTATCATTTCAAAGGAGATTTCTAGGAACTGAGATCAGGCAGCAGCACTATGGAACAGAAGACTCCCACTGTGCAGGAAAGCTGCAGGATAAACTTGGAGGCATGTTTTATCTTCCAGAATGTTTGTATCAGACTTAATTTTCCTCTGTCATTCTTCTCACATTTCACTTTCCTTGTCTGTCTTGAGATGTCAGAAAACTGTGAAAATCCAGGTGGAAACAGGGAAAGCCCAGCATGTCCAGGCAAAGGTAGAAAGTGTCAGGATGTTGCTGAGAGCAGGTGTTCTCAGCAGTGGTATCTGTTAGGCTGAGAGTGAGCCACTGCCTTTGAGGTTATTGTGGTGGCACTGGAGCTGGGATTCTAATTACCAGAGGGCTGGGAGCTGCACTAGTGATGAGGTCTGCTGTGAAGTCCTCCTTGGCATTTTGTGTGCTATCAGGAGCACAGCAGGACTACCATATAGCACCAGAATCTTGTATGCCTATACTAATTTTAAGGACACAAGCGTGGAGAGGAGCTTTGGCAGCTTAGCTGCTTCTGTTTACTTGAAATCTCTGAAGGTGACAAACCTGTGAGCTCTTTACCAACACTGCAAAAAGAATCAGTTTCTTTACCTGTGGATATATTTATGCTACTTGGAAATAAATGATCTGTAATGAAGCTGTTTTCATCTGGGGTGCCTGAAATCTGGTATTTGATACGAAGGCGAGTACAGCATTGTCCATCTTTGTCTACTGTCTGGTCTGTGATGTACTAAATAACTTTGGGAACATGTTGTGCAGCTTGTGCTGGCTCTGAACCAGAAGCAGCTTTGTGTGTTTGATAATGAGATCAATGCCATTGGGGGCAGACATAGTGCTCACTCTCAAGTTTAGTGCATGATGTTTTGTGCTGTCTGCCAATAAAAGATTACTGCAGTACTCAAAGTCTGTCTGCCCGGAACATTTGTTTTATTTTTTTATTGTTAATTTCTCTCCTGTTATGGAAAAATCCTAGTGATTTAAGAGGATACTGTTCTGGGTGATGGGTATATGCATAGTTGTCCAGACTCCTAAATGCAGGAGAGGGAGAAATCTGTGGGATATGTTGAGTTCAGAGCTGGGAACAGGTGCAGTCTCTTTCTGAAGTAGTAATGAGGATATTAAAAGAATAATGTCCTAAAATGACAGTTTAGTAGCTGACAGTTTGAGCAGGTGGAGTTCACTTTTCAGAAGCATATGAAATGTGTTGGTGGCATTCAGAGTTTGATTTCTTTAAACTTCCTGTCCTCACAAGAGCTCTGTTGCTTTTACCAGTTCTGAATGGAGCTGGAGAGAGCATCCTGACTGAGTCATAGCACGGGTATTTACTGAGGTGTTAACTAGAGCTGTGCAGTGTCCTACTGACCCTGCACTAGTGCTGAGCTGAAGGGCTGTCCTGGCTCTTGGTCCTCCTTGCCTACCTAAAGGCAGAGTCATTTGGCTGTGTGACACTACAGACTGGTCCCTGTGATGGCAGACACACTGAGGGTAGACTCTGTACTTCCTGCTTTTATGAGTTCTACTCCTGGGTCTCAGACTTCCATATGGGACTGGATACCTTGGCTTGTCTCCTTCTGAATGGGGTGCTGTGATCTGGATGACACAGCAATGGTACATTTTGAAAATTGTTCTTGAATTGTCCCAAAGAAAAAGTTATTTAACATGTTTTAATTTAACTTGGATTTGTTTAGTCATCTATAGTAACCTTACTGCTCTCTTTTATATAATGTAGATTTTGAGAGCACATTTTTTCTATCCATCTTTGTGAGTCTCAGTTGAGAGCAAAATTCAGTTACCTGTCAGCAGCTGTGCGTGAAGAAATTTTCTGAGGAACCAGTCTGTTTTCCAAACATTATCTTATTTTTAATTCTGCTGTGGTGACTCAGTAGACACAAAATCACCCCAAGCACTGTGCTGTGTTTGAACTGTACAGGTATCTTTCCACAGCTGGAATAAACAAGCATAATTTGTTTAGAAACTTCTATTACCCTCTACTGTTCTCTATTGTAACTCACTTGAAATATTCATCCTGTGGATGTTAAAAAGGTAGGTATCAAAATCATCTGCTTATTCTCCAGCTCTGTTATGGAAATGTTACTAAATTGTGTCATATTTATTTACAAAGCTACATGATGTAAGTTAAAATAAGTCTTTCAACTGTAAATATTTTACCTCTCAAAATACTACTGAAAAAACTTCTGGGGGGAAAAAAAAGGTGAATTCTAAAAAAAGAAAAAAAAATAAAAAAGAAAGGCTAAATGAGTTCCATATATATATAAGATGGTATTTGTGCTTTTCAAACCAAAACTGACAGGAGACTATTATGAAATGTCCTCTGACCACAGCTATTCATGGGCAGCATAAGACTTGGCAATGGAAAAGGCACTACTTGTCCACAATTTATGTTTTATACTCACATGGCATTATCTCAGTCTGCTGTTGTACAAAGCTATGCTCAAACAAATAAACACTGGAACCATTATTATATTTTAACATATTTGGCACAGTGTTTGAAGGTGTACAGATATGATATAATGTATTTTTGTAAGCTGTAGTGGGATGAGCATGTGTCTTACCAGCCTTTGTCACAGACATTTCACAGACTGAGTATCCCAAAACCATTACAGTGTCTCAGATACTGAGACAATTGTTTCTCTTTTTTGAGCAAAAGAAATATAAGTCTTCATCCAACTTGATGGTTACATAAAGCTGCTTAAGTACCATAATTTCTATCTCTAAGTTTTTGCTTTTAAATCTTCCAGGGGTCCTGTCCTTAGGCTAAGCTCACAGTCATAAACAACATTGGCAATGAATCTGGTCCTCAATAAATTTTACTTTTTCTCAGTCTTTGCTGTTTCTATAATGTGTGTTTGATAGAAAAAAAGGTAGTGCCCTACTGCCCACATTAGAGGTTCAATTTCAAGAGGGGACTTGGACTATTTCCACTTCTGAATCTGCTACATTATATGGCAAGGCAGGACAAATGTACTCGGTATGGATGATATCCCTTGCATAACAAAATTAGGAAAACTGACCAAAATTATATTCATGATCACTAAATAGAGATCACATTCACAACAGAGAGATGAAAGGGGAAAAAAGTGCCAAAATAACAGATGAAATCAAATACTTTTCACCAAGGTGCCATGTGATTTTGGGACTCTTAACAAAAAGTGCAGAATTAGGCAAAACAATTTTAAGAAGGGGATTAAACATATACATGAATTTCAAGCAGAATACATTGGTTGATGATGTTGACTGATGGAGCATTATGGTAACAGAGCATTATATATAAAACCAAATATTTGTGCTCCTGTATTTGACCGGAGATTTAACAGCTTGAATGAAAATCGTGTCCTTTTTCTTTACCTCTCAAAAAACTGTGTATTTAATCTAAGCTAATCTTTTAAACATTGTGTGTAGTGTCATGGGAGAAAGAGAGACAAGGAGCTATTTCCTTAGCATTTTAAAGCTTCGGTTGGCAAGGAGCTCTCTGTCTGCACCAGACAGATACTTCATCAGGCCTGGGCAGCAGGAGCTCTGCTGCTCATGCAGAGCTGACACTACCTGTGAGTGAGGATGCTGCGTTCAGACTGTGGGCCGGGGCAGGGACAGAATGAAACCACTCAAAGCTCCTTCAGGACTGGGACATGAATATGATCTATAGTGATTACTCTTCTAATATAATTTGTGTCTAGACAGACGTGTATGCTCTTGTTAGCTGATGAGTTGTGCTAATGGCATTGGTAGTGATGTGTCTTCAGACAATCATTTACTTCCTCTGAGAACTGCATTTATGATGTTCCATGAAGATTGTACACAATTCAATAAATGTTGAAGAGCCTCTGAATGTTTTTTTCAGAGTCTTGATGTTTTGTTTTAAATGGCATGTCATTTACAAGACTCCCAAAGACAGATAGCTTTCCCTGCTAGCTCGCAGTCACTCTGCAATTATATGGAACAGACGTTGAAATGATGATGGTGGCGTCTCACTGCTACTTTTTGCTGCTGCTGTGATCTAATGTATTTCAGCAACAAACTATTCCCCCTTCGTTTTGTATTCATCAGATGTCGACATTAACACACTGTCACTTCTAGCAGCTATACTCTCATTTTTTTTTAAACTTGTAAAATGTTTTCTAATCTAGAAAAAAATGTCACTGTATAACTGTAACTGTAAAGGTGGAAGTTGTCCAATGTAAAAGTAGAGTGATGCCTTACCTTTTAAAATCTTATTCTGAGTCTTAAGATACATGTAGTGGCCTTTATGGAGTTAAGTGGACAGGACCAAATTTCTCTTCCTCATTAATTTCTCAGTCATTGTAAGCTTAACTTATATTGTTCTCTGTACACATCTGCTTTTGTCAAAAATACTGATGTGATATGCCCAATGACATTTGTAGCTATTGTTTTAGTTTGGTTTCTTGATGATGGTCTAAAAACACCTGTTGAGGTTCTGTCCATTCTTGACCACAAGATAAAAAACAGAAGAAAAAAAGGATTACATATGCCAGAGTTCACTCACAGACAGCATCACATTCATGCTACTGAAAAATTCTCTGTGAGATTCCAGCCTTTCCTAAGTATGCTGCACCTCCCTGGGGGACACGTGCTTGTTTACTTCACAAAGGTATCACCTATCCTTAGAGAAGTTCACAGTTCACAGAGTACATTCTGTATCTCCTTTTTTATCTCTGTGATATTAAAGTCTGTCAGGTTAGTTTTTATAATGGAACAAAACAAGGAGTTCTAGAAAACAAAGGAAAAGTATTTGTTTGGTTTTCATCCCCATGGCTTTAAATCAAGAGATCAAAGAAGTATTGAAAGCACAGCATACTGAATCAGTGAGTACAGAAAATTTCCTCAGTGTGAGCTGGATATTAATACATGTGTAAGAGTCTGCAAAAAATACAAACATTTTTCTTTATCTACCTCTTATCTATTTATTTTTCTCTACATATTTGGTTTACAAACACATACTGCAATGAAAGTTCTTTTCACACATCCTACTGGTTGAAGATTTAATTTCTTGTACATATCTAAAAATACATAGAAAGATAAGGAAAAAAGTCTGCATGCAGCAACTTACCACCATGTGAGGACTTCCTCTGCATATGCTCAGTGGTTTAAAACTGCATCAGCAACAAAAAAATCTGCACACACAGCCTTTACTACTGACCTGCACTAACTCTTCACTCATCAGACAAAACTCCCCACTGGATTTTTTTTCTCTCTGCTATTGTGTACCAAAGCTGCACCTTTGTGCAGTGTACACAGCTGAAGAATCTTCAAGATCAAAGCCTCATGCCTAAGCATAATCTTGTTCCTGACATGTCATGCCAGGCCCTTTTCACTGTGAATGCTTTGATGCAGCAACTGTAAGGAAAAATAATAAACCAAGAACAAACTGAGAGGGGAAGGAGGCAATGTAGTGTGTTCTCATGGCTCTAGGCTTCTGCATTAAAGCTAACATGTGCAACCCCTTGTTTGAATAGGTTTCTCTTCACTACTATTGTTTTTCACAGTTTCTTTTTCCACTGTCATGTCTGGAGACTTCATTCTCATGTTCTTGTAAGGTGAAAACATAAAGGATACAGGACAAGAGCAAGAGATTGTTTCCAGCCATTCCCAGTGCAGAAGGAATGGTGCAATCCCCCTTGTTCACCCAAAGCTGCACCTGGCCATCAGTAAATGGAAATGTAGTGCATGATGTTATGCAGCATTGCCAACCTGGGATGTTTGCAACAATCTTGAAAACTCTATGTTGCTCTTCTATGGAGCTCTTCTGTGGAGCCCTTCTCTGCTCAGAAGTGGCTGTTCTCAGTGACTGATGCTCATCTCTGAGTCACTTAAGGAACCATCAACATATTTTGTTCTGCCAAAAGAGGCCAGGACACAGGGCTGAAAGTTGACATTAGAGATGTGGAAACTCAGGAGAACCTCTAGGACTTCTGAAAAGGTAAGCAAGGTTCCCAAACAGAAAATTATTAAGTGCAGAGAGGAAAAAAAAACCCTTTATGAACCCTATTTGAATACTACAAAATTTCAGTAATGCCAGGAATGGGGGCAAAATAATCACCTTGGAAGTCAATGAGGAACAATACAGAAAAATACAATACTGATATGATTACTATTTCAAAGATGTCTTCTGGCAGGAACCAGAAAAAACTTTCTTCTTTTTTCCTCCTGCTAGAATAGGAGTGCTACCACCCAGGCTAACAGTTACATTTAAATCCCGTGTTCCTTCTCAATGCCTGAAGAAGATGGCAGTTCTGTGCAGAAAGTCTCCTTCATTTCCTCTCTGTAGAGAGGGCAGACAAAAATGGATGCTAGGAGAAGAAGGTTTTTCACTAGAGTCAGGGCATGGTCCTTCAGGTCACTGCAGGGGATCTGTTTGTGCAGCTGCAGGCAGAGAACTTCAGAAGGTACCACAGCACAGCAGAAGACTTGCCCAGTTTCACAGCAGTCCTGCAGCCTCTGCCCCTGGGCCCAGCTGTGCCCAGAGGTGCTGTGAGGTGTGTGTTGGCAGGCTTTCAGCTGCATGCACCCCAAGGAACAGTTCAGGAGTTTTGTGTCAGTGGTGTGCCAGGCACATTTCTTTATCCAGCTCCTGCAGGTGTATGGGCATTCAGTTAAAGCCAGAATTAAAATGACTTGTTATTAAGCAGATATATGATCTTTTTGTGCCTTCACCTTTACCTAGGAGAGAGTCCCAGTAAATTCAGTGAGAATTTGCACAAGCTGAGATTCTAGGAATTAATATGGATTAAAATTACTTTTCTGTGATTATTTATGGCAGCACTTTTTATATACTAGACAAGTTACAAATCTGTTGAGATGATAGTGAGAAGTTCACTTGATGAAAGAAACCCGCTGTATTCTATTTAGAGACACACAACAACCAAAACAACTACTACACTTGAAAGTTGTCATCTGTACTTGCTTGTCCTGGCCTGTCTGTAAGGATCTGCCAATCCATAACTAGCAAGCTGAGAGCCAGTAGGGAATATAGAGATTTTCTTCCTCCTTGGAATTGGTGCTTTCTTTACCTTATTATGAATTACTATCAATCAATAGCTGATATTACGAAGTTTGCCAAGGCTCACAGCTATTGTATGTTCTTACAGCTTCTTTTATATCTTGTATTTCTTTAGGTTGCTTGCTGTGATTACTTAAACTATCTGCTTTTAATTAGCTGTCTATGAACAGATGTTTTAAGGTGCCTATAAGTAGCTTTCACTTATTCTTGGTTTTTGCATAATGCAGGAGCTAGTATGTGACAGGAGCTGTTGCTCTAGCACAGTTGCACTACTTCCACTTTACTACCATCTTTGCTTTAATCTATAAAAATCCTTTTGATTGTTTCTTTGCCAGAGAAGTAGAAAAATCCCCTTCTGAGCTACAGATGGTATTACTGGATGTGGGCAATGCCAAGTTTTCACTTTTACTTTCATTATTTTAATAAGAGATTTTCCTTTCTCATATCAACAGGAATAAGTGCTGATAACAGATAAATAGAGCATGTGTTAAATTCCACAAGATATGTTAATGTTTGTACTTTTTCAAATGTTGCCTGTAGTATTTGCACTTAAACTCCCTATCTTCTTTCCACCTTCAATTAGGTAATGTCACCTGTGTTTTAAGACTGGAATTAACTAAATAATATGGCAGGAATCCAAGTGCCCTTCATCTATTATTCTTTCATCTGCAATTTCTCTCCCCTCAGACATACCCGTTCTTCAAACACTGGCCCAATAGCAGAACTTAGTACCTGTATCAGCAATTAGAAAACAAACACAAACCCCAAAGGAAACAACCCCATAATGTGCTGCCATTAGAAGATCTAAATGAGAAAGCTGCTACACACACTGTGCTCTTAATGAGATGTCTGCATCATGTGATTTTTTAAAGCATTATATTTGCAGTGTTAACTGTTAGTTGGTCACTGGAAAAAGGTGGCATCCTTCAAGATGTCTCATTATCCTAGTGGATATCCTATCTTAAAAAACCTATGGGTATGTACATCTGACTGGAAAATGTGCTAATGAATTTATTCAAGCCAACCAAATCAGTCCATTTCTAACTCTTGGAGACTTCTGAATAAAGATCTAACACCCACGCAATGTGGATCATCCTCAAATGCCTTCATTCTTTGCCATGAAAATTCAGGGAAGTTTTCTCTACTGTCTCATGGAAACAGGCTCAGACATGTTGTCCTGCCCACAGTGATAGCAGCGTCAAAACTGGCAGACTTTATGTTCATTGTGAGAACATAATTGTCAACCATTTGATATCTGAGAAAGCTGAGCAGAGACTGTTCTCCACTGTTATACATAATGAAAAGTAATCAACAAAAATATTTTTTCATAGACTTTGAATTAAAAAATATTAAAACCTTTTAATTCAGGAGAAACTCACATAGAAATACTTTGACTAAAGATTAGAAATATGTAGTATAAATACTTTTTTAAAGGTCAGTACATTTGCCCAATACATATTCTCATAATTGTTTTTCTAACTTGAAGCAGGTGTAACTTGTATAAATGTGAAATGAACACAAGATTGTTTTCCTACAGAGAGTGATTGTAGATGCCACTGAATAGAAAAGACTCAAATTATTTTTCTTTGGAGATATAATTCTGTTTATACAAATATTTACATTCCGGTTTAAACTTGTTCTATAATAATATGCAATGAAAGAATGCTATACACTAATGAAGTAGTCACAGAGCTGACACAGACTTCCCTTAATCTTCTTCAGAATCATCTCCTAGATGAAACCTTGTCTTTAAGTTAAGAGCAGAAGTTAAAGCCAAACGTTTAATCCAAATTGCCTCTGGAACAATGCTCTACATGCCCCCTTTTCTTTTTGCATGCTTGTACTGCTTATAGCAGGCAAGGGAAGGAACGATGTGAAATATTACAGCCTGTGACTGGTAAATGTGTGCACGTGGCCCGTGTCCAGTCATATTTCACTTATAAGAGGGATGCAACAGTCTTGGTGCCAAAGCATTGACTCTACACGTGACAACAAGGTTATGTTAACTTGATTGAACTGATTTGATGAGCTGCATTAATAGTACAAGCTTCTGGACCTCATTTGCATTAGATGTAACAGGGAGAGCAAAAGGTCACAGTGAGAAACATTTTTCCGTATAAGGGAAGGAGTATGTGAGCACACAAATCAGTAGGGTCACTGGGAACTGCCTTTCTGGGGAATTTTGGCCATCTACTTCAGAAGTGATCAGAGTTAAATAAATAATAAAAGTGATGAGGCACAAAGGCTGCATGCAAATAATATCCATTTCCCTAATGAATTGCCCACTGTCAGTCCTGGAATGTGTTAACTGCACAAGCTGTAACAGAAACAAGAGAAACTTCTTTTTTCAGTGATGTGCAGAGCTGCCAAGCTCATTATCATATCACAGACATTCCCCACGAGTTGTGTATATCCTGCATGCTTGTGCTTTCTTATCACTGAACATTAGAGTCTATATTGCACTACATATTGCTCAGCTGCTTCCCTTTCATGGAGGCTCATTTGTCATGTATTTTGGCTTGTGCAAGGATGAGATTAACGGCCTTCTAGCTGCTGCCTGATTCACTCCTACTTTTCATAACTTCTCAGTATAGTCAGCTGTATTTGTTCTTAATGGGTGTATTAATTATACTTAATTAATTATACTTGTTTAGCTGGAAGAAATACAGGATTCCCTGACCATACATCTTTGGTCACTGTTCTCCATGAAAGCCAAACACAATCTGAAAAGGATCCCCACTCCACATCTTCAATGATATTATCCCCTTTCTCCTGTCCCATCCTTTCCCAAAGATGTAGATCTTTAAATTTTGTGTTTTCTATGTATGCAGTTGGGTTTTGGTCACCACTTTGTCAGGCACAGACCTCTGACTTTCTAAGCTTCACCTTCTATCCTTCCCTTGTTTTCTTGATGCAGCCTAAGTAATTCAGCTAATAGTTATTTGACCCACAGCTTTGGTACTGAAGCAGGAATGAACATACAGGATATATTTACTCTATGCACATTTTAAATCCACCTAAGCAAAATGTAGAACACTGTTTGTTCCTCTAATGTGTTGATGAGGAACAGTAAACTCATCCAAAGGGGTAAAATTTCTCTGAAATTATTACTTTTTCCAGAGGTTTCCCTTTTCTCAGTGGATTTAAATACTGCACCACAGTTATGTTGCTGCCACATGTAAGACTTTGCATCAAAGCTGAAAGAGAAATATTCCAAGGTGGAATCCAAGTTTTCCTTCCTATGCATGTATGTTGTTCTATCTATTGCTATTTCTCTGAGAGAAAGGGGATAAAAGAAAGAGCATCTTCCTCCAGTGGGGCAAAGAGCCTGTATTCCAGCAATAGAGGTCTGTCTCCTGGCAGGCACTGCCTAGAGCTTTACTCTTCTGGTGTGCTTTGTTTTGCTTTCAGATTCTTCCCAGGAACCAGTGCCTCAAGATGCTTCCCTTCTGGACACTGCTTCTGCCCTCCCCCACATTAACTGCATCTTGAACTCTGCCAGTTCCTGTTTCAAGAATGCAGTGTTCTTGAGAGCTGACAAAAATATAATTTGCAGTGGCATTTCATTGAGTTACCCTGCTTCCAAGGGTCAGGGTAACAGCCTGCAACAATGTGGCCTGCAAAAAAAAAAGTCAATAAGTTGCTTTTCAAAATCAGTAATGCACAAATAGCAAGTCACGCTCCTCTGCCTTGCTTCTGCTCCGCGTCTAAAACTTCGAGTTCCCATCTGTCAGTGTTTTCTCTGGGACATCTTGTGTCTCAGTATAATCCTTTGTGCCATTTTCTCTGGCAACATTCACCAAAAGTGTCTTCAGCAATTAAGACAACTTGAGGTGAACAAGATCTCCTCTATTTTATTCACACTCCAGGTTCTTTGAGGAAATTTCTGGTTGTCTCCTTTCATAAGAAAAGACAAATGCAGCAAACAGCAGATAGCCATAAGCCTACTTCAGTCATGTCCATATTTTGCCTGGATGTCAGATAATCGGTTTAATAAAGCCCAAGATGTTAACTTCAATGCAATTTAAATGCCTAAGCCCAAATTTTTTCTTTAAAAAGCCTAACCTTCAGTTGTAATGTATTTTAACCTTGTAGGCTAATTAATCACTTGGATAAGAGCCTTTAAAAGACATAAATCTGCAACACCTAATGACATTATTATGTCCACAGGTCTGGGATTAGGGCTGTGGCAAAGTGAGCTTTTGAATGCCCTGTGTCCATCCCCATCATCCTTTGAAACACACTGTCTGAGCAACATAGGGTTAAAAGAACCATCCAAGGCAGGGCCACGCTTCTATTTCAAAATCTTCTGGGCATACTGTATGGATTGCAGTTACCTCGTAGCTGTGGCCTTGCACTCTCATGTGCTGGTTCCTGGCCTTCAACTGAGGAGCATTTCAGATTGACTGAATTAGTCCTCCTGGCCTCCTCCAATGCCAAGTCAGATTAAGTAAATTAAGTCATTTTAGTAATGGTTAAACTTTGTAGTGAAATGTATTAAAATGTTTTCCTGCATTCATCTTCTGCTTCTCATCACTTTGAAACACTAGGAAATTACTGTCTGGAGCAGCTGTGACATATTTTCTTCTTGAACTGCTACAGCTGTTTCCCAAGAAAACTGAGGAGCTTGGCACTGACACCCCTGTACTTTTCCATTCATATTGCCTTTGAAGAGAAGGTCAGATTGTCTTAATAAGGGCCTCCAGCCCTCTGAGGGCTAAGAGACTTCCTTTTTGCTTACTGGAGAAAAGGCATCCTGGCTTAGCTGTGCGGCTGAACAACAGGTGTAGTGTTTTGAGGATCTGGTCTCAATCCCAGGTCCTAAATACTGATGTGCAGACCAGAGTTGCTGCTGGCTCAAGTCGCTTGACATCGACTCTTCTTACCCTATCACTGTGATAAAATTCAAGCAGCTTCTTTAGTAATACCATCTCTGGGAAATAGTCACAGTCTGTGCAAGCACCAGGAAAATTATGGAACTGGCCCCTAGAACAACTGTGGCTCTCGCTGTACCTGATGGATTGCTGCCATAATCTTCTAGAGGTCTGCTCATAAACAAATGGGTGGTTTCGAATGGGTGTACATCACTAAGAGCTGAGTTTTATACATGGGGTCTGTACTCAGCTCAGTTTTCACTGGAGATTTTTGTCAGTAGCTCCCTCAAAACTCCTCAGGAGAGTGCTCTGGAAGTGGGGCAGTACAATGATGGCCAGGAGGATGTGGGTAATGTTGGTACAACAGACCTGGATGCACTGCAGAGGAGTAACTGAGTCTGCTACAGCCTTTCCATGTCAATTATTGATTCTCTCTGCCACCCCTTCTAATCCAGGAGAAGCAAAAAAAGCCAAAGGAGACTAATATTACTGAGCATTTTTCAAAAATAAAAGATGGTGGCTAATAATCACCTCAGTCTCAGCTTAGGAGTAAAATAACAGTAATCAAATGAGCTGGGGACAGAATTAAGCACTATACCTAAAAAGCAACAGTCTGAAAAGAGTAACAGAAGCTTTATACCATCATCATAATGAAGTTGAATGAATGCACATTAGCCATCACATTGATGTTAATAAGAAGTGATTTTTTTTTTTTTCTGGATGTCGATTAACAAGTGAACTCTATGCATTAGTAGTAGTAGTGGAAATACTTTGTTTAAACCACAGAAAATCAGAAACTGTTGTTTCTGTTGAGGAAGGGATAGCACCCTTCCTCATGAAGAAACTCAGCTGCAAAGATTTTTCAGCCAGCATGAGGAAGGCTGGATGTAGGGCAGACCCAGCATTATGCAGCCCCCCAGCAGCATTTGCAGACTGACACAGCAGCCAGCTGCCCATCCAGCTCTCCCAAGGCTTGGCAAGACTTACAAAAAAAGCCGGTCACTTGGAAAGTTCGGGTTACAGTAGCAGGGGAAGGGCGAGCTCTGCGAGAGAAGTCACAAGTATTTCATCCCACAGGGGTGTAAATCTGTCTCCTCAGAGGCGGCTCGAACTGCTTTGGGACTGCAGCCAGCTGGATATTGCATAGCTGCACTCCTGTCAGGGCCTGGGTGCTAGGCCTCTTTCCAAAGCCTGGCAATTAAACCAGGAAAACATTCAGTTGAGGGTTAATTTAGAGCTTTAACTGTAGTACTAACCAGAACAGGAAATTCCATCATTTAGCAAGAGTGGTAATGGTTCTTTGCCCTACAAGGGAGAAGCATGGAACAAAATCTAACACTGTGAATAAATCTTCGTCTCTCTAGTGGATCAAGATTCACCTTTGTAGGTATTTTACTGGATAATTTCAACCCAGTCATAAAGAAAGAGGAACAAAGAAGCCTTTTTTTGTCGTTTCCACCCCACCCCCCTCCCCCCAAGAAATGGCTGTTCATCTGATGAGCACTGTGGGCTCTCACTGAGCTCTCCTGCAGGATGCTGGTCACCAGCACTCGGGGTATGACAGTCCCCTTCTGGCTGTTTGAGCAGGGCACTGTGCTGCATAGAGCAAGGACTGGGGGACAGCAAGGATGTCCTTGGAAAAGAACCTCTGCCACGACATGACAGCCTGCAGGCATGGTCGGGATGAGCTGTTCTCACTGCAGGGACAAGCTCCAAAGGGATTGCTAATGCATATTGTACATCTCTGACAGTGTTTCAGTGCAATCTTTCACTATGTGGAAAACTTGAAGATGTTGCTTAATCTGTTCATTAATTTTTGTGGTTTCTTTTGGCTTGTGAAGAGGCTGGAGTGAATGCAACTTGTCTGTACATCTATAGTCCAAGACAGACCTGCTGAACTTTCCTTTGAACATTGCTTTTCTACATACAAATATCCCTAGTGGAAGAGAAACTGAAGTGTATTTTTTCCCAGGATGTGTCTTTACTAAGGCTATTAGACTGTTTTTTTAAGCTCTTTGTCCCACTGAACATTTAAGTGCTTTATTCAGACTATTCCATTCAATCTCCTCTAGCAGCAGGCAACAGTTCTGCTAAACAGCCAGAGAAGGCTTTGAGAAGGAAGAAGGTAGTTAGTGTAGGTAGTAGCAAAAAGTAGGTGGAAGCTACTCATACTTTTACTTTTTTTTCCATGTGATTTTTGTTCCCTTCTCAGTCTACTGTTTGGGTAGAGCTTGATACTGAATAGTGTGTAGTGGAGGGAAGAGTGAAGAGCAAGGGCCCTTGCCCTTGCCCTGGTGGCTCCTTCTGGATTGCTGACTGCTCACCTGAGCTCAGCCATGCTGTGAAATATCAGAAGGCCTGACCAGTTTCATGATGTGTTTTTCAAGACAGAGTGATGTGGCAAGGATGCTAATATCTAGAAGAGGATCTAAGTGTGAGTCTTTATGGCAGCTTAGAAAGCTCATGAGCTCTCAAGCTCCAGCCTTTGCAGTGTTTCTTGCTGGAAAGCTGAGGCTGTTGCTTGGACTGTCAGCTCATGTCTGTGAACCCTTTTCTTTAGCTCCTATTTCCCTCTATGAAACATGCAGCAGTGGGCTTAGGACCAGGAGTCACTAGGCAACAGGATGGTTAAGATGTTGAACCCAATTCACCTTTAGAAATTAAACGTGTATTTATTTCCTCTGTACGGTGCTGTTTGCAATCTGGCAAGTGCAATTAGCTCTTGTCTCAGTCTCTATAGATACATAATGCTTTTTGTTTACTTAAATCCTTCTACAAGGGCTTGCATGTTTGAAGACTCATCAATAAATCTGGCAGGGCGACTGCTGTATGTTTCTAATCTCTTAACCATTTATTTGCAAACAACAGTTGGGTGTCTATGCTGTGCAAATTAGTCAATAAGAGGAAAATTTAACAAAAGACAAGTGAAAGAAGATTCAATGTTAACTACTTGTTTTTCAGTTTCTAAGAAAATAACACATAAATACCCACTTTTTTGTGGAATTTACATCCCTCAGAATTTATTACCAAGTTCTTAATTTTCCTTTTTGAGATACTTGCTCTGTGTAGCTGTCAGAGTCCAAGTCTAAAGGTGTGGTAAAACAAAAATACCTGTTCCACACCTGCAGATATCTTGAGTGAAAAAATGTCATTAATTCAATTTAGCAGCAGTAATACAATTCTAGTTCTAAAGCACTTTATTTTTATGGAGGGTTTTCAGCTGTACACTCTCATTCGTGCACCTCGGTGAGCACGTCTCATTAAACCTCACCCTATTTTGCATGGGAAATAGGAGCACACATCTGAGTGCCTTCTGCTGTACAGCAGGCACACCTGCAAATCTATACAAAGTCAGGACCTCACCATCTAACAGATACTGAACTACACTGTTCAGTGTTGCTGGTGTATATATTATTCTTAAATGAAATTCAATGCAAACATCATATACAAGCTCTTCTGTCATATCTTAGAGGTAACTAACAATTTGTTATTAAAATTAGTATAAATATACATGTACATAAAAATAATTTTATCCTGAAGAAAAAGAAATTCTAGAAGCAATTGATTTTCACAAATGGCTTGATTTTGGTTGGTACCAGTTTGGGGTACTAGGCTTTAATGGATATGAGCATGGACTGTGAAAAGATGCTTCAGTATATTTCAAAAGGTGCAGGTTGTAGAAAACTCTAACAGAAGTAACTATAAAATAATAGCCTATAGTATTCTTTAGTAGAATTCTGTAATTGCTACATGCTTTTGGGCTATTTTTTTTCTAGAATGCTATGGTGTTTTTATAAGATTGTTTAGACAGATGTTCTTCCTTTTTTGTATAAGAGCTATTTGCACTTCTGGGGCTCAGAGATGTTCCTTCTGATGTTGAACTGACATCTGGTCTCTTTGTGGCGGGATGTCTGCAGGTAGAATTTCTGTAGAAAGGCATCTGTTAGATAATTTAGGTACACTAAGTTTTAGAGTTGTGGCAGACAACAGATTTATAAACTCACAAATCCTATCTGGTATTAAATGTACATCCTACTGAGTGTGAGAATTTAGGGACTTTTCAGGTCAGATTTTTCTCTTAGATGTTTCTGCTGCATCTTGAAAATACAAGGACAGATTAACCCAATCATTAATATAACTTTTAGTTCTTGTGAATCTGATCAATTTTCTAGGAGGCTCTAGTCAAAGGAGAATGCCTGAGCCAGAGGGAGCAGTATTACAGGTACTTAGAATTGCCTGGCTGTGAGACTACTCACTCCAGGGTTGTTTGTGATTTTGTAGGGATGGATGAGCATGGGAAAGGTCACAACACTGCTTATCCTCACTGCTCTGTCCTGCTAGGGTGACACAGTGAGATAATGGGATGAACTCCTATTGGTTCAGTGAATGATTTTGTGTGCAACTCAGAGAGTATCACAAATAGTGATGTGGTTATCTTTGGTATCTGCAGACCACTGGAGTATTTTCACTTTTCTAGATATTATAAGTTTCACCCTACAGAATATGCCTCTTTCCAAAATGTAGGGCTTTCATATTTCTGTCCAGGATTTCAACAAGAAAAACATTTGTGTGTGTATATTATGTCATTCATGTGCCATCAATCTTCTGGATATGTCAGATTTACTGTGCATACATTTAGACATTAGAATAATTTAGAGTCAACCTGATCTTTTTTAATTCTTATCTGCTTCAACTAGATCCAAGATATCCAGAAAAATAGCCTAAGTTGTCCTCTTACATCCAAACATGTCCAGAGTAACTCAGGCATACTGCAGCTAAGCAAAGAATTAGACTGTGGCTTACTCATGAAAGAAGCAATGTGGTTTCCTCATGCTTTTTGGACCTCTTTAGATGGATGTCCTGCAGTCAGAGATGAGAAATAATGTCATGTTTATCTGCATGTAATGGTGCTGCTAACCTTCCAAAGCAAACAAGGCTGCTGTATCCCACATTCCAGCAGAAGAAGGAATTGCCTTTACTAGTGTGGAAGGGTTTGCTCCTCTGTAGTCTCAGTCTTTTGGGTCATGCACTCCCATTCCAGCTAGGCCAGGTGTGAGGCTGCCTCAGTCCCTTTCAGATGGTTATTTGCTCAAAACATGAAGCCTGTTGCAATCATTTGTCTTTCCCTTTTGCAGCTATGAGTTTCTGTTCAATCTGTGTCATTTCAGGAAAAAGTAGAAGAGATGGAAGAAATCTAGCTGCCAGTAGAAAAGGAGAAATGAATTATATTGAATTATCTAGTGTGTAATGGGAAACGCTGTTGGAAAAATAAGGTGCATATCTGTCACAACCTAAGAATCTGCCTCAGTATGTTTGATAAACAGCTCTCTGTTTATAGTTTTGCTGTCACAGCCAAATATCCTATTCATGATGTTGGGACTACCTTCAGTGGGATAGCTCCTACAGAATTCCTGTGCTTACTAGGTTTGCTGGTGTTTGTAATTCTGAATTTGAGTGTACAACTGGGTAGAAACTGTCTTCCTGCCTCAAAGCACTGAATGTTATTTACATATGAAGTTACTTGCAAATGGGTTCTGTATTCATTGGCTGGCTTTCACTGTGGTACCGCATTATTTCAAGCTATATAATTGTCCTCTAATAGGAATTCTCATACTGGATCTTGTTTCCTTCATGTGAATTTCCATAGGTGCACCATTTTAAGGCACTACTTCAGCTGCAAGATCTTGCAAATAACATAGTACTATTTAAAGCCAGTGTTTCTTAAGGACAGAAGATCCTTTATTTTGAACCATCCCTAGTCAATCAGCTAAAAGCATCAAATTTGTCCTAATCCAATAGTGTCTCCAAAGAGTTAAATGCATTCCTCTGGAGCAATGCTACTGAGACAAATTAGATATTCCAAGCAGAACCAGGTTCATTGTGTAGTTTGCACATGTGAGACAGTGCTATTCATGGAGTTTTTATCAAGAAAAGATACTGAACTTGTCAGAAATAGTATGTATTGGCCTAAATTGTGCAATTCTCATTCATGCTTGTGAACATTCATACAAATAGACCCATTGACTTCATGATGAAAGTGTTTCATTATGATCATTCCTATTTCAGTGATCTTTATGTGATTTGAAATAATAAAGCACCACAGGCCCACTGGCTTCAGTGATACTACTTGGTCCACCAACATGAGTAAGGTCTGTGCAATGTAGTTAAAAGGATCTTAATAACAAAACCTCTGTTATCAAGCTAAATATAACCCCCACCACAACCCTGCCATAGAATAGTCACAAAACTGCCTGGGCACAAGCTCTCCCATCCCCACACATCCACACACATCCCCCTCCAGTTTTTCTTTCGGAACAAAACCAGCTGTAACTAGAGTCTGAGTTTTGCAAATTGAAAGGAGCTTGTAGGAAAAAGAACAAAAGTGCTAGTGTGCAGAAGCCACCCTGCAAAGAATGTTGGCAGGAGAAGAAGCCAGGCCCTTCCACTGCTGTAACCTTAAACTATCATTTGTTGATGTTGGTGTATTTCTAACAAGAGAGGAAAGGAGCGCACAAGAAAAAGGGAGATGGAGAACTTGAGACCTTTTGGAGACTAGGCTTTTCACATTTTTATGTAGCCTGGTAAGGCAGAAGAAACTCTTTATTGAATGATAATAGCATCCACTGCACAATTTACCCATACGCTTATGTGAGTGGGATAGTGCCGTAATCTTCAGACTTTTCATTATACAGGACTGAAACCAGTAAAGAAAAAATGCTTTGTTGCTCAGGTCTGAAGTGCAGACAGATATGGGATTGTGGCTCCAGTTTCAGAGAGAGCTGATGTTTCTCCACTGAGCAAGTTATTTAGCTATCAGATCAAGTGGTGTGATCTAGAGCACAGCAGTGCATTGCTCCAGTGTGAAAATACTATGAAGTTCAGTGTCTCCATGCACACTGGGAAGGAGTCTTCATTTTAAAAAGACCCATTTTAGTAACAGTGCTGCTGCTTAGGGAGCTGCAAAGCCTGATGTATGGAATAATCTGTAGCTTTGGGCTGAAGGGTTGTTTTTACTTGCAGAAGAAAAAAAAAATCTCTTTAAGCATCCTCTATAATGAAGAAAACAAACTAGTGTTCATAAACAGTCACCTTTTACCTGAGGAACTCTAAGCACCTCAGAAACAGTCAGTATTCTTACATCCATTTGAAAAACAAATTGTGACCAACAGAAGTTGTGGTAAAGCCACGCCTGGCACCCACATGTGCTGGCTGGCTCTCTTTGACCCCAAAACATACCAGTAAATGGAGCTTTCTATGTGACTTTTACATCTGCTATTGACCTTGAGTGGTTGAGGCTGAAATCACAGTTGCAGAGAAGTCAACAGCAATTTTGTCCCTCGATCTATTGTCCCAGTTAAATTGTAGATATTTTAATAGAAATATTTCACAGTCATCAACCCTACATGAATTATCAGCAGCTGTAAGCTTTTATACTGAAAAATATAGGTCAATAAAAGACATGGTATCTTTTAAAGTTATAATGCTATAAGGATGAAAAATCCAGTCTATTCCAAGGGTTAAACCCAAGCTTCTTCTCTAAAGTTTCTATGGCAACTAGATGCAATCTATAGTGATATTGTAGCTAATGAAATGTTTCTTCCAGACCAACAGGGCAACATGTAGCATTCAGTAATGAGGAATGTCTTTGGGGAAGGAACAGTGGCATAAAAGATGCATTCTAGCAAACTATATTGGATGATAAAAGCCTGCAGTAAAGTGTGTCCTGAAGTCCAAATTCCCTTCTGTTTATTCACAATACTTCCTTCATATCTGCTCTGATAATGAGGAACACTGTAATAAGAACAGAACTTGAGAAGGAAGAGATTAAGGAAAGAAAATATATTTGATCACTTCTTTAACTGAATCATTAAAAAAAAGGGGGAAAAAAGCTTGTAAAGAAGGTCTTTTGTGTGTTTGAAAGAGGTTTTCTTTATGAGTGGAATAGCTAAATGTTGACATTTGGTGTCAGCATGCTATATCATATTTGTATGTGCTCGTGTATGAATTGTGTGGGTACAGATTAAATCTCCTCATCTTGACTTCTCAGAAGCTGAAATCTATATTAGCTTCAATGCAAACCCCAGACCACACATTTTTCAGCTGTACTCAGCCCATCTCATAAAAGACAAATCAGATGAAAGACGTGAAAGCCATGCGCGTGTGTCTGAGAACTGGAGGCAGTAGCTCAGACGCAGCACTCAGCACCTGAGCGGTGACACAAACTCCCTGGGTGCCCTTTGGCCCCTCATGGCAGGGCTTGGCCACGCTGCCAAGACTCTGCTCCTGGGAAGCAGCTCCTGCCCTGTGCACAGCAGCAGAGCTCCTCCCCTGCTGAGGAGGGAGGAAAGGCAGGTCCAGGGCAGGGTGTAGGAGCTGTCTTGTGTCTTTGTGGTCTGCATGGGAAGGCTTCTTCCCTTCTCTGCTCTGCAGGCTGCTTAGACACTGTGCAAGGCTGCAGCTTTGTCCTTGCAGGCCCTCCAAACTTGAGAGAAATCACAGAAACCTGTACATAAATATGACTACACATGCCTGATTTTAGACGTTCAGGTTTCTGAGTTTCTAGAAATGCTTTCCTACACAGGCCTTGAAGAACTGTATGAATACTATTATTGAATATAGTTATTATTATTGGGAGGTATCTAGACCTAATGGATACCTCTCAGACTCCCTCCTTTCAGTGCAGTTAGTTTTTCTATGTGTGTGCTATGTTTATGTTGTACATGATATATCTGCTCTGCTGTGGTAATGCTGCTGTTGTAGCTATGGCAGTCTAAGAACAGAAAGAAAGCAAACATCCAACACAGAAATCCCTTTTCTGGGTCTGGAAAATAGCTTAGATGCTAAAATGCTTTCTGCTTCTTCCAGTGCTGTAAATGGATTCAGTAAGGAAAAAACATACATTTTCTTTCCACTTGCCTGGCCTTGCTTCAGACATACATACAGAAGAAGGGAGTTAAATGGGTTGCATGCAACATAAATTCTTGCCCTGGACAGAGAAATGGGTGCTATTTTTTTAGCAAAACTAGTTCTAAATGTATAAACTGGTTTAAAAAAAACCTCACAGATTTATTCCTACCTATGCACTATTAAAATACAGTAGAAAGGACTAAACTCTTCTCTAGTGGTGTGCTGGATGAAAAAACCAGTGTTTCCTTAGGCAAAATTACAAAGTGGGTTTTTTTTTTTGGTTTTTTTTTTTTTTTTTTAACTTTCTGGTTCTTGAAGTGGCATTTACAGCCACAGGAAATAAAGAACAAGGTACCTTAAAACATCCTTGTAAACTTTATACAGTCATTTAAAATGAAGCACAGTAGTAATTTATTTCCAAAAGGTTGAACTTTGTAAAAAATTTTGTCACTCAGGGAAGCTTTCCCTCTCCTTAGCCAGGTTACATTAAATGTATAATGCCTCTTCTCTGAAAGGCCTCATGCCCTCTGGTCTCCTCTTTTCTCCACTCATACCAACTACTTTCATGGTTAAAATATTGATAGTTAAAGCAGTGTGAGGTCCAGAAACTTAATCTTCATGTACAGGGATGATATTTGCCATTGTTTTAGCAGATGCCTAAAAAAAGGTCCTACAGTATTAAACAGAAGCACTCTGTTTCCAGCATTGTCCTTATTTTGGAAACTATTTGGATACTAAAATGAAAATCAGTTGCAAGCAGGAATTTGTATGCCTGAGAGAAAGATTCTAAAGCCTCATTTTTACAGCCTTCAATTTTGTGAAATATAACATCTTAATACAGATATTTTGCTATTATCTATCTGAAGTTCAGAATAGAATTTCTGTTTTAGATTTCACCTCTGTGCAAAACAAAACAATCAACACAGTCCATCAGGATCACAATAAAATTTTGTGTCATCCAAATTCAATGAACCGTTCACGGGCAGTGAGAGCGCTTTAGTAGGACAGACAGTCGTTTTGGTGGTCAGGGTATTGCACGTGTCAGCATGGCAGCTGCTGTGCTGTGAAAAGATCTCTGTGCATAGAGCTCAGACACAAATAAAGCTGGCCAGGAGACATGTTAAGTTTGCTGTGGCCAAAGAGATTAGATTCTTCTGCAAAAGTAAGTCAACTTTGTGATGCGTTTTGCATTTTTATTAATTTCATGTGAGCTTCATTAGACAATCAGCTCATAAATACACTCACTTTTTGAGAACAGTCTCAGAATAGTTAATGTGTATGAGCACTGATCAGTTATCTGATGAACTGTGTATTGCAACAACTGAGAAAAATGTCTTTGAGATGGGTTATTAACTTTGCCTTACAAAGTGTTAGGAAACTGAAGATACCGAATAAGCCCATCCAGAACATCTCAGGCCATAGCTGAACTTGCTGGGACCCTGTCCTCACTTCTGACCCAGTGTTTGCCCTGGTGCTCATGTGGTTGCAGATCAAATTGTTACAGAGAAGGGATCCTTTAGGAAAAGTCATTAGTTCATGGTTAGATCAGCTTTCTGGTCAAGCTAAGGACACACAAACAGGAACAAGGGGGATAGACTCAGGTAGATTTAAATTGTCTTTGAGGTACTCTCTGGGGTTGCTTTTGCATTCCATTGGTAAAATTCCTGAGAAGGGTGTTGGGAGACCAAATCTGTTGGTGTATATTCAGTGAAGTTTGTTGCTTTTAAGAAGAAGGGTCCTGGAAAGCCCTGATATGAGGAGGCTTCTTCACCTTGGCAAGTGGATTTAATTCCTTTTTAGATTTCTACAGTGCGAAAGGTAGAAAACAGAAAACTCCTTGCAGAATGTCTGTCCTTCTCAGTTTTTCATAAGTCATTTTTGTTTCATGCCTAAAGAAAATGTGGTCTCTCACACTGCCAAACCAGTAAGAAGCAGCACACACAGGATCCCTGCCCCTTCTATACCATGGCAGAAGCACTGCATCCTGACTGCAGTTTGTGGAGTCCCACATTGCTGTCACAAGTGACCTGTCCTTGCTCTCTCATTACTGATGCGTTTCCTCACTGTACTGGAAGATTCTTGACTCACAGTTTTTCAGCACACGACTCTCATCCCAGTGAATCAAACACTGTAATATAAAGTTCATCGTTTATCAAGCAGGCACAGGGCTGAATTCAGATCTGGTGTAATGGCTATATAAAGATTACTGTACGTGCGGTTTTTCTGGGTCACTCTGATTGTAGCAGTATAATGCTTCATACGAGCTGGGCTGATTGTGGCTGGCGTGACAGCTCTAGCAATGTGAGGTATTAGTGTATGCTGTTTTACCACCACACCTACAAACTCAATGTGCAGCAGATTTGATGAATGTGATGGTGTAAATCCTGAAATGTCTAAAAAAGCATTGCAAGCATTACAGCTGGAGAAGGGTTTTCCCCAATGCACTAGCAGAGGTGTATGTACAGGAAACTAGATTTGGATCCTGAACTTGTTCCCTAACTCATGAGAGCTTGTGTGAGTTTTACACAGAGACCATATTGGTCTTGTAGCAAGAACACTGTACTTTTGGAGTCAGAGGTGCAAGATGAAGAACACCAAACATAATGATTCTTCTCAAACACAGGGAATGTTGTCATGATAAAAGACCAGCTGAGTAAGGAGGCAAGGATTTTTAAAAAGAATACATTGCACTCAGGGAATAGGCCTCCTCTTCTTCACACGCTGCTCAGCCATCAGAGATACAAAGGTCAAGGCTCATCAGCATTCCCCCATCTGGACTCAGTGTCATACCTAACAGTTTGTTGTTCTTTATGATGAAGTCTTTGCTTCTCCAAATAAATAAAACTCTCCATATCAGGTTTGCCTGTTGATGTGTAGGTTTGTGCAGCTCCTGACTCCGCTGGAAGCCCTAAAACTGAGGCTAGAGCTGGCTGAAAACCTGTGGAGGGAAGTGACATGACGGAAACAAGCACGCTGCTATCGCTGTCTCGATGCCTGCTCACCGTTTGGCTCCTTCCTCTCACCAGGTGAAGCACCTGGGCCAGTACAAAGGGGTTTCCGAGCTCTGATGGGGCCCAAAGCTGTGAGGGGGCTGTGTGTCGCTCGGCACGGAGCTGGGGGCAGAAAGCCGCGGGGAGCGACCCCTTGGCGCGCTGTGCTGCTCCAGCCTGCGGCCCACAGTGCGCCCACCTGCCATTCATACCCGGTGTGCGCCAGCACGAACTTCTTTGTATTCTTGAATATTCTTCTAGCACCGGTAATGTCACTAGGTGACCTAAATCCTTCATTCACTCACGTTTATTTTTAGTGAGTGTCAGATAAAATAAGAGCATCGCTGTGCAGGGAAGAAAAAACCGACTGTATGAACTTTTCTCCTAGAGGTGAATGGTCTGTGGGGAAATTAATGCTAATTTTTAATCACAAAATCACAGTAATATTTGACTGCCACTAAAGTATTTGCATTTCAAGTGCAGGAGAAGAACTATAGATTACTCTTAAATGCATTAAGTAAATAAATACAAAGGTATACAAAACTGCTTTTGAAATGTGTAATTTAAGTGTAAGACAGCTAAAAACAAAGCTGCTATTCACTTATAGATGAAAAAGGAGAGACATTAATTCATATAATTAGGCAGTTAATTGTCATAAATGTTATTTAAAGATTCTAATCATAATCATGCATCTCTAAGTAAAAACTTGAAGACTATTTAGCATTCATAAACTTACTTATTCTAATCTATTTATATATTCTAATACATATACATTATATGAGCATATAAATATATATAGCCCTATACACACAGCCCATCCATTAACATAGAGTCATCTATTGTAACTTTTCAGGTATTGCAGATTGTTCTATAAGTCTCCTTTTCTTTCCCTTTCAGATGTTATCAGGTGTGGTAGAAAGCCTCACTGCAAATGAAAGCTAACGTCGCTGTTTAAAAATAAAATTCCATTCAGTCACTTTACATGTAAAACAAAAGTTATGTATGTGTATGTAGACATATATATTTATGATTACAGTGTTCATAATGGTAGTATGGAAAGGCTGAATATCTACCTGAATGTAGGAGAAACAGCTCTGCTGAGGTGATAAGTGAAAGCTGGCCTCAAGTACTCCCTGTATGCAAACTTTTTGCTGGCAGAATTTAATCAGTGTAAACATTTTTTTCATTTTGAATGGAGCATAAAGAAAAAGGGTCACTAATAATAGGCAATGAAGTAGAAAGATAAAGTACTTTAAATGAAGTAATGGATTAGAAAATGGATTAAAAAAGATTTTTTTTCTTTCTATCAGGAATCTCACCATTAATTCCAGGCAACAATATTCACTGTGTCAGTTCCAGGTTTCCTGTAAGTTCATGTCTGCAGCAATCACCATTTGATCAGTGATGCAACAAAAGGACTTTCTAGATGTTAAAGGCGAGGCTTTGCTTTACACAGGGAACAGCCTCTGCACTGCAGTTTAACAGTGTGTCTGGGACCATGGCTCTGTGAACCTGCTGCCCCAGAGCTTTGCAGGGTTCACATCCAGGCCTGAACTCCATGACATTGGTCTGTCAGCCTGGGCAGAACTTTTACTGTCCAGATAACAACCACTGATTCCCCTTACTGTGTTTGCTACACATGTTCCAGTGAGATTAGACACAGGACTTGTCAGGGAGAGCAGATCAACTTCACTGAGGCTGAAGTAAGAACAATGTCAAATCAATTTATAGACACCTTTTATTTCTTGGAGGAACGGTATTTTGTGAAGTGGATTAGTGTAGAAAAATGCTTTAACTTACCTATTTTTGGAGGCATTACATAGGATTTCCTGTGCATCACTTAGCATTGCTCATGGGTAAAACAAACTCATGCCTGTAAGAGAGCCATGCATAAAAATGGTCTTAAGAGTATTTGCTTGTTAAAACCTGCTTGGACTCCATTAACTGTAGCAACTCCTGCTTGGTGTCGCTTGCCACCTGCTAGTCCTCAATTAGCCCATCCCCTGGGAGCTGAGCTGCACGGCTCTGCCCTGGCTGGCACGTGCTTATTCCCATGGCTGCTCCTCACGGCTCCGGTGAAAGCGCTCGATGCTGCACGAGTGCCCACTCCAGCTCTTAGTGGCTCTCCAGAGGGACCAAGTGGATGGACTGAGTCCAAAGTGTTAGGCAGGAGCCATTCCCTCAGTGGAGGCAGCACCTGTGCCCGGGACCCCTGGGGTATGGCAGAGCAGGGAGGCTGGGTGGCCATATGCTGGTACACCCAGCAGGAGCTGGGGCAGAACTGCATACTGCGTTACTCTTAACTAATTTGCCAATCCTAATGGCTTTTATGCCAGTGTAGATGTCAGAGAAGCTCCTTTGTCAATTTAATGCCACAGTCGTATAAGCCTAAATCAAGGACATTTTCTTAATAGAGCTTCATCTGCAGCTCATCTGAGTGGAATTTGGATAAAGACAATAACTGAAACTTTTCCTTTATGAGAAAACATTATCCTAAAGCACTAGTAGAAACATTGTCTAAAAATACTCCTTTGGAAAACCTCTCAGTGTCTGTCCAGTTCAAGAAGTGCCTTTGCAGGGAGAGAGATGGAAATGTTGCTGCTAGAGGAGCGCTGTCCTGCTGTAATTTGGTTGTCTTTGTCATTCAAATGTTGCTTTTTAAAACCAGACTGTCACTGCAGCAGCCTACTAGAGATTTCTCATGCTGGAACAATTTCTTAAGCAATAATTTGCAGCTAAAATAACCAGGCAAAGTTTAAAGACATGATCCTGAATTTTAGGAAGATGAATGAAGTTTTCCTGCTTTTTGGAATAGCAGTACCGTTTATTATTGCCTGTAGTCCTTATGATGAGGTTAACATGGTCATGCTCATAGGAAGTGACTGAGGAAGTGACCATTTATGCTGTTTTGCCCAAAAGTCTCTACAGCATGTGGTTATTTATTTATCCACTGCAACAATTGCTCTATAAACACACAGTACATTCTTGGAGGCAAACAAGTCAGGAGCTCTCAGCAGGGAAGAGGGAGCCCACTAGTGAGTCCCACCCAGCAGAGGCAGCCAGCCATTGTTCAGGGCTGGGCCTGGCTATTGCACGGGGGATCTTGGCCTGGGCTAAGCCCAGCCCAGAAATCCATTCCTGTGCCAAAAGTCAGCGTCCTCCCAGCCCAGATGAGAAACTTCAACGGAGGCAGGTGAAGCTGTCCACAAAGAAGTGTCCCATTTTTGTAGTGCTATCCATGTTAAATAAAAAGTGTGAGAAATTAAGCAGAGAAAATGATACTAAAGTAAAATGGTTACTAAAAGGGTACAAATTCCATTAAGCACCAGCAGCACTGACTACAGTAAATAGAAAGGTCATCTTTCTGTCTCTGCCACATTCCCAACTGCAGCATGACTCAGACGAACAAACAATTCAATAGATTTTGTTTGATACTTGCATGCATTCTGGGGTTTTTATTACTTGAAATTTAATTTGGTTCCCTGATTGTACCACAATCCAAAACCTAAATACTTTAAAAAATCAGTTGTAAACAAAATAATTTTTTGCATATGTTTCACAATCAAATGTCCTGATTTCAGAAAGATTTCAACCACAGATCATTTGGTTACATGTCCCTGCTTTAACATAATAAGGGAAAGAAGAAGTGAGAAGAAAAAGCCATGTTAAATTTGTACAAGTATTGAGAGGTTGAAAGTGCATACACAGCAGGTGTGTATGTGCTTTACAGATAACCATATCAGTGGTCATGGTTGTCATAATCTGAAGTGAAGAGGAATAAAAGGAGAGCTGGACACCACTAAAACTTCACTTAAACCATTAGATTGGGGCTGCCTCTCTCTGCAGGGCAGGCTTCTTTCCAAATATTTTCTGCCTTTCAGGACAGGCAGCAAAATCTAATCCTTGTGACCTTTCCTTAAAAAAAAACAGAAGTAATGTTTGCAGCATGGTATTTGTATGCAGGGATTAGCTCTTGATTTCTTTGCTTAGTACCTTAGGGTATATTTTTAAAGTACTACACAGAATTTTGGTCTCACTCGTCAACTTCTATTGACTTTAAACCTCATGAGTCACTTTGACAATATATCCCAGAGGCCTTCTATCTTACACTGGCTTTCATTTAAATTCCCCCGCTTTTGGGGGTTTATTTCTGAATTTAGGGTTAGCTTGCATGGGAAGCTGTCTTTCAGGAGGATTTTGCTATATTAGAGATGTTCTGCTTCCGGACTATCCCAGTATTATTTTATGTTCTCATTTTCTTTGAGGGGGAAAAAAGGACATTTTTGTTAGTATCTGCAATTTCTTTTACTTACTTAGTTTATTCATTCCAGCAATGGCTGCTTTACCTCAATGTCAATATGCATGACCCCCTTGTGAATGCTATTGTAACTTATGTGTAACTGTAAAAGTATGCACTTGGTAAGACCCATAGTACAACAAAGCCTAAACTCTGTAAGTAAAACCTAGCAAAGCATTGATACATTATTTTCTTTGCAGAATAGCTATTTTCTTCTCTCTTAGGAAAAAAATCCTAGCTGATTTTCCATATTAAAAATGCCAGTGAATCATGTGATGTCATAAAGCTCTCTGGAAGGGATATACTGCTCCATGGCAGCTCGATGCACATCAAATCCTCTGCCTGGTAATCTGTTAAGGTGCCCAGACTGGTGGATTGGTCATTATGTGTGGCTCTCACATAGAAGTTAAGTCCAACAGAGACATATACAAGGGTGAGTGAGACATTTTGCCAGTCCCTAGAAGGGTTTTCTCATAGTTCACTTCATTAGTCTTCCAAAATGGTAAAACAATAAATGACATTTAGAAAGGGAGCTCAGTGAGAGACAGGTCTGTGTTCTGCCAAGTATGGATGACAACTCGAGTTATCCTGAGCTCCTCTCATCGACTGGTAGTCCCAGGTGAGCTAAAAGGCAGGACAAAGGGCAACTTCCTCAGCTGGAGAAATCCTGGGCAGTGTTAACCACCTTTGCCAGGCTGTGCCATCATGTACATCTGGGTAGAGCATCACACAAGTGTGTTTACAAAGGCTAAGTATTTCCTCTGAAGTGTTTGACAGAAAATAAACAGCTGGAGCAACTGGCAGTAAATTTTAGCTTCCTCAATAGCATTCTGGTAACAATGGGAAGAGGAAGGAGAAGCTAAATAAGCAGTACCTCTGTTATAATTGGCACAATAGTCTGATTTCTCCTCTTGTGTCTTATGTGGTCATATACAAGTATGCAAACAGCAACAAATACTGCCTCACTAAAGACAACTCTTCTCTGTCTGGGAATTCAGGTAGCAAGATGGTGAAATTTCAGGCTGAGCTTTGCTTTCAAAATAATTTTCTACTTTGCCATGAATTATGAGTTGATCTTCCATTTTCTCAGTGTCTTTCTCGGGTAATGAACAAAATATTGCTCCAGGATTGGTAAGCATATTGAAAACACTAAACAATATCAATGAAATTATTATTATTATTGGGCAGGGAAAGGAAACTCTCAATCTTTCCTTAGTTCTTGCCAGGGTGATAACTATGGCATGCATGACGTTTCTACACATCACTAACAAGAGTACTGGCTTCATTAGAAAACCATTTTCTCTAGCACCACTAGCCATTTCTCATTTGATTTTTTTGAATCAAATGCTTTACTGGCCTCTAATCAGCATATGTGTACTGCACTACCCTTGGCTAGAGATGGCTGTCTTGGGAAAGGAAGATAAGATTTTGTTAGTATTTAACTATTGATCAAGCTCATGTTATATTCCTTTCCATTTTCATTGCACCTTCAGTTTTTACTGTTTTCCCCTTCAAAACTCTTTTTACAGCTTTGCATTTTGTTTGGAACAGTTTAATGGGCCTGTCATGGTCCCAACCACTCCTTTTTCTCCTTCCCCACTTCTTCACATACACCTATGATATGCATGATTTTCTGGTTAATTAATAGCATTCAACTGAATAAATTTATTTCTAATATTTGGTATCAGATCTGGAATTTCTGTGTCCCTCCTTTTGAAATTCAGTTAAAGAGATGACTGAGCCCTTCAGATGTGGACATTGACTTCCAAGACAAGTTCCATACCCCTTTTCTGACGTGTCCTTGCTTAACTTTAGGAATTTATATATGTGTCATTTAATAACTCTCCCTTAATGTATAATCAGCCTAATTTTCTTTTTTCCCCTGCTTTTCAGTTTTAGTACTAAAGGGCATTGCTTTAATTTCCCTTGAATATTGAATATATTGACTTTATTCTTACATCTCCTGACCAGCAAAATGTTTGTTTCTTGCCTGACTGTTGGGGTATTTTTTTGTCATTTCCTTATCTTCAGTAATGTTTTTCAGACTTTTCCTACAAACCTCTGCATTAGTGTATAAATTCCAGATAAAATTGGCACCTTTGACTTAATGACACTCCCACCTTTCTGAAAATAGAGGTGAGCTGTTTTGCCTGCCTGACTTTACTAGTCCCCTCACTTCCTTGAAGTTTGTCCTTCTGAGCTTGGAGCTTTCTCTATTATGAGTATTGCAACTCTTGCAGTAATAATAGTGTAGTGTAAACATCTGTGGAAGCTTTGATTTAGGTTACTCTTGCACTGCTCTAACTGCAGCAGTTAGCTTTTAGTTAGTTTTGTAAGTTAGTTTTGCTTAGACTAACTTACTCAATTTCTTAGGTAGGTTTTGCACCCTGCCCCAGGTGCAAATAAAACATCCTCCAGGATGTTTTATTTCAGCCTCTGCTAATGCCCCAGTTTATTGCTTAAACCTCTGCTTATGCCCCATTTTACTGAGTTACAGTCCATGCTTCTTGTTTGTTCTTTCATTCCATTTAAATGGCATCTGCTTCAGACCATTCAATTCACAGGTTACTGTGACCAAATTATTTCATGAATGTCTTCACTAATAACAAAACTATTCTTAAAATAGAATTCTGTCCAGTTGTTTTTACAGTTATCTGGTAAAAATATCAACTGGTTATTGTACTGGGGAATAGCAAGCTTCTGAATTTTTAGTGGCACTTCCCTCTGCCTTTTTGTTTGGAAAGCTAATGTCACTTACAATTTGTCTCTTTCCAAAGCCACAAATTTCTCTTTATGTACACAGAATTTCCTCTAAATAATTTTTGGTCAGAGGAAAAGTGGTTTTGACTAGATCTCATTTTGTCACTTGTTCCTTAGCAGTAGTCTCTGTTTTGGCTGCTCTTTTTTCTACCATCTGAATAATGGGATATGTTTGCTCTTAAATATCTTCATTTCTCCTATGGTGGAAGTTACATCACTCATTCCAGATCCAGAAGAAAACAATAGATGGCAATTTCTTTGATGGACTTTCTGCTGCAGTTTGGTATCCTACGACTATCTTTGTGTAGCATCAACCCTGACCCTAATGAGCAATTTCCTTTTGTATCCTCATAACTGGTAACAAGTCTTTGCAACACTTCTCCGTGTATCTGGCAGAGATACTGACTGTAACATTTGAAGGCAAGTGGGGAGTAATTGTGATTGAGTTGTAGAAAAGAGGCATTTCAGGGATGTACTCTTAAGTATTTCAGAGTTAAAGTGTAACAAAGAAAGCCAGGGATAATTCTCTCAAGGTCACAGAATAAAACCCGCGTTCTTGTTCCTATGCACTCTCTACAGACATCCTTTCAATGAAAGTCTGATCAAAAAATAGTATCTTGAGCAAGTCATACTATATTTATAGAATTTGGTTTGATATTTCTTTATTTTGTATTCTCGAGATTTCTGCTGAAAGGTTGCAAAATTGGTGCCTGGAAGCAAAATTGGAGAAAATTCAAAGCATGAACATAGAAATTCTCATTCATATAGAATAAATATTCCACATTTTGTCACTCTATTCAAGGTATTTTTTTCCTAAATTCACAGACAATTTGTGGTTAAGTTTTAGAAAAGCTAGTGGATCTCCAGTCACTCTGCTTAAATGAACTTCATCATATTAAAAGGTAACTGAGTATATTAACTATACAACACAAGGATTTACATTAACTGTAATTTTATTTCAATATCTGTGAAAAGTTTAGTTCTTTTTATTACTCTTCCTGAAAGAAGCTAAAAGTTACAGTTCAAGATTCACCCTAATGCATTTTCATTTCAAATCAAGGTTTGATTACAAATTCCAATGGAAAATGATCTATTCAGAAAATCTAAATCTCCATAAAATTGTTTATTTTTGAGCAGTGTTCTTCAAAGTTAATACAAGGTATTTACGTACATGATTGGGCATTTACCTACATATCCAGATTTTTTATTCCTTTTTCCACTTCATGTGTATACAGGGAAAGGCAAAAGGAAAGAGAAGGAGAAATTTGAGACAGAAAATTGAGAAATCTCTGCTTTGATTGCTGATAAAATATTTTCTACAGAAGTCACTATGTTCATTGAGCTTGTAGAGGGGTTTAACCACCACCATAAATAAAAAATTTCAATGGTTTATAATCTCAAAGAGTGAGATCCTTTCAAATTTGTTGCCTCTTTCTGTTACAAAATCTGCAGCTGGCTCTTCAGTGTGCTTTGCCTGATATATTATGTTAATCAGCTCCCTCATTTTTGCTAGGCAGCAACCACTCCTTCAAAAATCCCACCTAATTGAGTGCTCTATTTTGGGGTGTTTTGTCCTGCAGCTGGGAAGCCACATTTTTTTGCCAGTAATTTGTAGTCTCTGCTTATAAATGAAACAACTTTGTAGCTTCCTCAAGCTGAGTTTTTGGAAGCTATTTGTTGAAGCATTTTTTGTAGTTCAAGGCAGAAGCCTCCACTGCGGAAGTAATGAAAAACATTTGGCAACTAGTGGAATTTGTTGATAGTGTTTTTTCTGGTTTTAATCATAGAGGTGGTCTCCTGCTGGGAGTTTCCCCTGTTATATAAATCTTCTATAGAGAAGACATTTTGGATTCTCCAGATTCTTCCTGAAAAGTCTCTTTCTTCTCCTGTCATCTGCCTCTTAAATGTGTTGATTTAATTTTTTTTAACCTATGAAAACTATACATATTCAACAATGCTTTAAAAAGTTTTAAATATTCTCCCTTGGGTTTTTTTTTTTCTTCTTCAAGGCCTTAATTTTTGTTTAATTTTACAATCTCTGTGTTATTAAGGTTTAATTCTTAGATTTCCCTGCAGTTTCATCTTTATAAGAATAGTTTTATGGTTCCTAGTGGTTCACAGTGCTGGAGAGATTGCAAAAATATTGACATATTCTTTTCTCTCTCTGAAAAACTGCCTGAGACAGATTTTTCTCAAGCCTGTTTCATTTCCAATTTAGTCAAGCCACTAGGCTGCATCAGTAATTCTTCCTCAGTTAAGATTTTTTAAAGCAAATACCACATTTTCCTATTAAAGCATCTTCCTATTTCACTCTAGAGAAGCACTGCTACTGGAGATTGCAGGGCTGGCTGCACAGTATTGTGCGGTATCAAGTTTTCCCTCACCAGCCATGAATAACCCCATTCACAGCCTTCAATATGATTATGAGTTTTCAGATGAAGGTTGGCTGAGGGTGGTGGACCTGTACAGAATTTGGGTATTGGTGCATAGACACTGATGACAGCGGGGAATGTAATTTTTCTCTCTACGGAACCTTTTCAAGCCTTTTGTTGCGCTCTCTACCAGTTTGCCAGATGGGCACAGGCTGGGCGGGATTCTCCTCTTGAGGGATGGGGCAGAACCCTCGGGGGATCCTCTCCATTGCAGGAGAAGTCCCACGTAAGAGCTCTGCCACAAAGTGCCAAAGGCAGGAAGCAGAATGCAATAGCCAACAACACAATTGCCATATTTATTGGGATGGGATTTGGTGCAAATTGAATGGTTAGGAATTCAGTTGGCTGACATCTGGAGGTGGTAGAGCTCTAACTGGGGGCAGCAAGCTATAATTATCTTTGTCTTCTCCTAATATGTTCTATGTATCTTTTCAAAATGGGAAATTTTCAAGGGAAATACTGACTACTTTCCTCTGAGAGCAGGGTGCTTGCTGGACTGCTGGGGCCACAGAAGGCAGGCAGTTACCTTCTGAGTTGCTTTCTATTTAGATGTTTGCTTACCTCCTACCAATAAATAATGGTCTAAGAAGTAATGCTTGTGATATTTATGGCCTCTTCTGTAGAACTGAAAGATGTCTTTTCTATCAAAAAGAATGCAGAGCATTTCCAAAGGCTCTTGGCTTTGGTGAAAAGACCCTTTACCCAGGAGACAGCCTAATCTTTTAAACTTCCTACCCATGAGCCTGCTTTTTAGATAATCCATCTTTGCCTGCTAGCATACTGCTCTTGATAATGAGCCTGTCGTGACATCAGGTTAAAATGTATCACTACAATTAATTTCCATAAAATATTGTTCAGAGGATAATGAGAACTAAGTCCTATTTTAAAGCTGATCAGGCAGTGCAAGACAAGAATCTAATTCTTGTAATGAAAACCGACAGACTTTTACTTCAAACCCAACTATATTCCATTAAAACTGTGATAAAAGCCTGCAAAGTAGAACTAAAATATTGCAGCTGGGATTTCTTCAAAGTAAGAGGTTTCTTATATTGTTTCAGCATGACATAATGTGAATGTGATGGATTAACTCTATTTCCAGACACATTTGCACCTGAAGTTTTGATTTTCTTCCTTCCTGTTCATATAATTAAAGAAATTTGGAGCCAGACCCAAGAAAGGACTTCTTGGCACCTTAGGTGGAATTCAGATGCCTATATCCAACATTTTAGTGCTTAAAACGTCTGCTTAATTTGCCAGCTGATCTTGAAGATACCAGAATTCTTATCTTTTGATCTAAACTTTGCCAGTTTTGTTTTTCTTTTTTTTTTTTTTTTTTTCTTTTTATAAGCTCCAAAGTATCTCTGTGATCAGATGCAATCAAAATCACAAACTGGACAGTAGACAGTTTCCTTCTCATGGGCTTGAGGCTACAGGTATTTCTGGAATGCATTTAATTCTACTAACCCCTCTAAAAATATATTTGTGGTAGTCACTGTCTTCTTGTAAGGCATAAGAAGAACCACATGCCATTTCTTCTTGCCTGGTGCACTGAGGTGCTCTAAGAGAACCTGGATTGGTCCCTTCCTTTTGACCATGTGAGGAAATCAGATCCTGCTGTCAATGTATGGCATTTTCTGAATGGGGAGAACCAAAGAGGAGCAGAAAAGGGATTAAATATTTCACTGAGCTAGGGAAGAACATTGAAGGTGGTAGAATTTTGTGACTAGGAAGTTAAGGTAAACCTCACAGATGCTAGAGAGGTAAATTATGCTTCCATATATATTTTTCAATGTTCAATGTAAAGCACTATTTTATATTATGCAGTATTTTTTTTCCAAATTGATTCAAGGCAAAATTATTTTAAAATTTGTATTATTGTATAATGATGCTGTCTTCTAATAGAGTGTTGTTCTTTTGTTTGTTTTAAAAATAATGTAATGGCAAAGGGTGCAATAAAAATACAAACCAATATAGGAGGGGTAAAATGAGTACAGAATAATGTGGTGTGTCTCTTATTTCTCACATGTTTGTAGCTCGCAGCTTGCAGCAGTGTTTTGCAAGTCAAACTCTTTAGGAAAAGTAATGGTGCTAGAAATATGATGATCTCAACTGTATGACATGGAAATAATTTGTGATTCAGGTGATGTGAATAGTGAAACCCGGTATCCTTATTATGAATTAACAGTTCAAACACATTGAACTTTTAGGAATATAATTTTTTAGGTATAAATGTAGAGCGGGATTTTGTATTGTTTAATATATCAATATTTAGGATTCTCAGTGAGTAATAATTTCCTGTATGTAAGAGGAATCATCCTAAGAGATGTCACTGGCAGCCTGGCTGTGTGTGTTATCAGAAGCTCTGGTGGGCACTCTCTGGGTGACAGCCACCACATGAAATTAGGGAAATAGATGGGTTGGTAACAGTGCCATATGCCATTATGGTGATATTCCTATCAACTCCTACAGTGAAACCAACTCATGAGACATGGTGGAGGTCACTACAGGGGAAGATACTACAATTGGGAAGCAAAATTATGTTATGTGGCTTTTCTTCACCAGAAGTGCAGATGCTATGGTGATGATGAGGACTTGGATGCTGGATGCCAAAGCAGACTGCTAAGAGACATCTAAGGGACAGAATGACAGGGCCATGGGACAATACTTTGAAACATTTGTTGGGTTCCCTGGAAAAACAACACAATAGAGAATTTAATTAAACTTAGGAAAGGGGTTGAGAGCAAAAAAAAAGTATTTTTATTACAGCAGTTCGTGGACATGTAATATTCCCACATCTTGATTATTGCTTTAAGTTCGGTGATTTAATCTCTAAATGAATCCAGAAGAATTAGAAAAGAAGAACAGAACACATCTACAAAACCATATATTTTGCATGCCTTCTGAGTGAGGCTAGAGTAGAACAACTTCTGGGAGATGATAGATGCCCACAATTTCATTAATGATATGGGAAAAGAAAATGGAAAACAGTGAATATATGTGTTAGCATAAAGGGGATCCTGATGAAATTAGGTTTTAAAACAAACCAGAGGAATTTGTACAATTATGCAAGTTCAGCTGCAGAACTGAAGGTGGTGTCTAATCCAGAAAAAGACTGGAATAATCTATGAAAAATAAGGAATCTTAACATGATTATGTAAATCCAACATTTATCTTATAAATTCCTTTTAATCCTGACCTAGGTAAAATTCATTCAACTTGACTTTACTCTGACCTGATATAGATTTCTCAGGTGGAGAGAAGGCTGGCAATATGAAAACTATAATTGCTAGAAGAACCATGCTATCAATGCTCATGAACATAAAATATTGCTCAAAATGTCTTAAAGAAGGCTGTGAAAATTAAAATAGAGACAATCCACAATCTTTTTCACCAGCCCAATTGAAATGTGTGAAAACTTTTTAAGTCCTAAATCTAAAAAAAAAAAAAAAACAGAACTCTCCATTTACAGAGATGCTATCTGTAGCTGGTTTAAAGTTACTTATGATTGCAAAACCTGCTAAAATACTTTAGAGGTGCTGCGACACAGCCTGCAAACTAAGTAGTCGTGAGCATTTTGTAGAAAGAGTAAAGAAGGTGTGGGGAGAGGAACTTCCCTACTCTTCCACAGCGAGAATTTTGATAACATCTCTTCTACCCAACTGTAAAAGAGGAACATTTTTTGTACAGTATTGAGAAGAAATGTTGATTTGCAGAAATAAATTAGTTCCTTACAGTATTTTTTATAAGTACTATGAAACATAGAAACCATTGGAATACCACTCCCAGTGCTACAATGTGTCTGTTTCCCCAGAATACAAGCATTTCTGTACAGGTCTAATCAGGATTAGACTATCCTCTGAGGCTATGACTTTAATGATTGGTTTGTGAAAGGTTATTAAAAGTCATTGAAAATATGACTGAGTTCATTGCCTGATCTGCCAGTAGGCAGGATCTAAACAAAAGCATTATTTCCCCTTGTGAATCATGAGTACTATTGATTGTCTTTCCAGTAAATGTGTAGAGCTATAGAAAGAATATTATAACTTGTCCCTGTAAGTCATATTCTGAGTGAATGTGCTTTTAGAAATGGAAATTCTGGTGATTTATATTTACGGCAGCCGAGTTTGAATTTCAGGAGGATGCTTGGTAAAACTGCATGAGGACAGAGTCTGGATGGCTTAGCTTGTGCTCAAGGAGTTACAGAATGTAAAACAATTATTATTATGGTTGTTGCTAATAATGAATAGAGCTTCTGTTTCTCTCTTTCTGTAGATCCTTGAGGCTGAAAACATGCAACTTGCCTCACATGCTGTTTGAGAAGAAATAAATATGTATATTTAGTGGTAAGAAATATATATTTGTACTGGTAAGAAATTTTATCTTATTTCATACAAGCTCAGTGCTGCAACCTGCTAAGCAGTCTTGATATACGTTTTAGGTGTATGCTCATAAATTTTTATTAGTCAGTTTGCATATTTGAGTTCTTTAAATCTTTTGAGCTTCATCAATCCCAAAGGGTTGTCGATGCACAAGACCTATATTGTCTTTTATGACGTTTTAGCAATGCAGGTATTGGAAGACATGCTAAATCACTAACCGGCTAAATAATTTCTATCCAGATTCCACTGCACCTAACAGAAACTCACCTGTTGACATCTGTGAAATAGGAAATTATTTCAGATGAAACACTAATCATATCTGTTTAATTCACCCTAATTATTCTGCCTTAGCTCTTAGCTTTGGAATTTCTTATTTGGAATGACCCCTGCATCACTAAGCTCTGCTTACATCTATGTATATAATAATACAATGTAGAAAATCAGCAGAATGCTATCCTGGGGAGCATTCAAGGTCAGCTTGGATGAGGTTCTGAGCAACCTGACCTAGCTGAAGACCTGTCTGCTCTTTACAGAATGGTGGGACCTGATGACCTTTAAAGGTCTCTTCCAACCCAAACAATTCTATGATTCTAATGAAGCTGTATCACTGCTGTCTCAGTGATCAGAAAAACCCAATTATGTGTTTCGTAAGTGTTAGAAAGTGGGTGGACTAATATATCTGATAGGACACAATCAGTATTTTGGGTTAACATGACCCCTCTCTCTTCCTCTACAGACACTTTCTTAAGAACAGAGAACGATGATAAGGATGCTACTTTTAAAAATATCCATGTTGAATTATTCATTGTCTCTTAATAGTGAATAATCATATGCAACAGGTGTTTTTCCTCTGGCTTGTTGAATTTCAGTATAACTAGCCTCCAGATATTGGCCTCAGGGAAAGAAGCAGTAGAACAAATCAGCCTTATTTTAAAATAATTACTGCAATCCTACAGTGCTTGTCAGTTGTTATTTTCCTGTTTTATGTCAATGTACAGTACATGTGCAAATAGGACTCTGAAACAGCGAGAAAAAAATGCAACCTATTACATAAAATTGAGAAAGTAACTGGTGAATTTAGTAAATATTATTTTAGTAGAAGTGAGGGGCCCTATCTATATGCTGTATTAAAATCCTTTTGAGCAAAGCAATAATGAATTGCTATCATGATGATAAAAGGAATAAGGATTATTATAATTTTGCTGCAAATAATTGCTATGATATAAAAATGTGCTTGGGGCTCCTTTTGTGGCTTTTACGTCAGCATTTAAACAAGATTAATTAAATTTAAGCAGGATTAAGTAAACTTTTGAAAGGGATAGAAAGTATGTTTCACTAGTCTGATTCTTCTACATTTCAAAAATACAATGGCTGTTAATAAGATACTAGTGAGAACTGCATACCCATTTAATTTGACTGGTGCAGCAAGGCCTTTTGATGGATCCTGGGTACTTAGGAAGGGAAAATCCTGCTCATTCCCTACTCTCACACTTCTGCAATTAAAACACTACAGAAAGTCTACAGGTCAAGGAAAAGACTGGAAAAAAAAAAATCTCTTTTTAAAATATACAGAAGATTCATGTACTGGATGGGTATTTTGGAAGAGGGCATAGTGATCTAAGACAGGCATATGCATGTCCACCTCTTCACCTGGCGGTTCCTGTTTGAGCCCTTATCTCACACCCAGGTCAGGCTCCAGCTCTGAATGACCTGTGCCTGATGCCCATTCAGGAAGGTGCTCCTTCCTATCACAAGACACTGAGTCCACACTGTTCTTGCAGCACGTGTAGGTGCACTTTGTAGGGATTGGTTTTGGTGTCCGGGAATGACCCTGCTGAAGGTCTTTGAAGGCTGAACATCCCACAGCCTTTGAACAGCACAGGAGCGCTCTTGGCATGGTGTTAGCTCGGGGGTTCAACATCATGGTCTTTTCAGAGCTGGCAACTTCCTCAGAGAAGGCTTGGGATGCACACAACTGAAAAGCTGTTGTATTTCTCAGCATTTTTCCAGTCTCTCCAAGGCTAACATATTAGCAGGTCTGGGAGGTGGGGACTTCTGGTGAGCTGCAATGCACTGCAGCAAGATGCTGCTGAAGCATGCAGCCTTCATGGAGCTGGTGCAGTGTGAGGTGGAGTTCTTCCTTGTAGCAGGCTCAGAATATGAAAAATGTATTTCACTTGCTCTCAGATCTACCTATTGGAATGTAAAGACAAATGAAGAAGTAGTTTAAGTTTAAATTGGAAGTTATTAAACTTATGTAAATGGGTAGACTGCAAAGAGACTTTCCCAGGCATAAAAGGAATATAAACATTTTTGTTATGTTTTATTCTTGTAAGTTGATAGTTTTTTAATAAACAATTTCTCAGTGCTAGAAACCCCTGTACTTCTGAATGATGCAGGGAAGACTTTGTTTCTACCTTAACAATTAAAGATGCTCTCATAGAATAGATATGGACATAAATTTTGGTACTTTTTATATAGTAAAATTTTTTATAATTTTTAAAAAAATAATAAAACCATTACTGTTAGCTTTTTACATAGGGAACATTATAATAAGAAAAAATGTGGTCCTGTCTGCATTTATTAATAAATAATAAAAATTATGCATTTAAAATGTGAATGAAATCTGGTAAGTAAATTTAATAATTTTGTACATTTATTCTTCAAATTCTTCACTAGTCTTTGTTAGTGAAATATACAGATAATGAAAATTAGTAAAAGGACTTTGCTAGTTAATTAAAGATAAAACAGGGGACACTTTCATGGTTTTCCTTTCTACTCTCTTTTCTATCTTTATCTATTCTGTCTCAGTTTCAGAGGGAGGCAGAAAGTCAAGGAGTTGCTGCACTAACAAAAATGCTTCCACAGGTGCATTCCCATTTCTCCCTCCTAGTCCCAGGAAAATGTTTATTTCCCTTCTCTTCAGCAGGCAAGGAGACACATTGTGTGTCTGATTCTCCATCGAGAGGAACTCCCCACACCCTTCAGTGAAGTGCTTGGGAACTTAACCTTGACCTAATTGAACAGTCAGTAAAATCAGAATCCAGCTCTACATCTCTGACAGGAGATGGAATAGCTGAAAAAGAGTAGGCATGGAGGAAAAACTCCTTCCTATTTTCCTCCATTGGCATTTTCACAATTCCTTCTGAAGCCTGGAGACACAGGAGGTGGGAACCCTGCTTTTACTCCAAACTGAGGATTCCACAGGGGAATGTAACTATTTTGCAACAAATCTGAGACACACATCTTAGATCTTGATGTTTTATTTCTTTTGAGTTGTATTAATAAAGCCCCCTATTTTTTCCTATCAAGGAAGATATGGAGCAATATTATGTAAGAATTATAGAAGAGATTTGAGTTATTTTAATACTTTTCTTTTTTTAATTGGAGGAAAGCGTGGTATTCACATGTCCTCTGAGCAGAGAGAGACTTAGCTTCCTCAGGATTTTTCTTGAGAGAAGCTGTGAGAGAAGCAAAGAAAAGAATTAGCAAAATGATTCTTATCTCACTTGCTGGTGCTGGTTGTTCCATACATATGGAATGTGTTCTGGAGATTGTTTACCCAGGGTGATTGCTTGATTGGATTCTGGTGGTGGTGTTTTGGATTCATTGACCAATTAGGTGACAGCTGTGTTGGGACTCTCAGCAGAGAGTCACAGGTTTTCTAGTTATTTAGTTAGTGATAGTTCTTGTTATGTAATATAGTGTAATATAGTTTTAGTATACTATAATAAAGTGATTAATTATCCTTCTGCTATCATAGAGTTCTGCGCATCATTCATTTTCCCTATTGGGCACAGCATTTTACTATAGGTAAGTAGGAAATGTTTCTTACCTTTTAAGTATTTTGTCATATGGCATTTATTTTTCCAGTGATGAATGGTTAAAAGTTACTTAGATATAAGTATCAGGCTAAGTGAAGTTAGCCCTGGTGAATCTTTCAGTTGTAGATCAAGATTTGTTGTAACTAGCTTGCATTTTCTTTACACACTCTAAAAGACATCAATTCCAGAATTCCTTCATCTAAGAATGCACACATGTACAGACTAACATATCTTCTTTGGAGGGCTTTTCCTCTGTTAGAAATGGTACAAATGGGGTCCTTTTGGAAATCTGGACCCTAGTGAAGTATTTAAATATGCTCAACAGATGTAGGTAGTTAAAAGCTCAGTAATAGGTGCATCTTTGTGCATCTTCAGTTATGTTTAAAAATTTTTTAAATTGAGAGCTGGAAATTCAACTCTGAGCCAATTTTCAGATGTTTTAATAAAGTTTTACTCTGCAGCCATTTTTCATGGTTTTGATGTGTTGCATCTATCAGTTAGAAATTAATTTAATGAACACATAAATACATAAATTAGTCTAAACTCAGGATAAAAATCTTATGTTCCACAGTCACTGGTTCTTATATCTTCTCTACATTATTTTTATTCTCATCTTTTACAAGGTACAGTAGAAGGAACAAGCACACAAAATATACAGTTATTCAGACAGTTATCCAGACAATCTTCTGCTTTCTTTTTTCTCTTTCCTTTATTTCTTTTTGATGCTTGGAGCAGTCAGTGACACAGTATCTCAACTGAGTGCATTACTAGAGAGAATAATGTGAAGATGCTTGGGGCTGTGTCTGTCACCTGCCATAATTAACAGCATACTAAGAGCTACAAGCAACTTGAGAAGCTTGATTGCATCACACATTGAGGAAAGGACAGCTAAAGATTTTTTTAAATAAAAAATATTACCAATGGTCAACCAAAGAAATAACTTTAGATCTGTTCCTCAGTTCTGTAGGTTCAATAAAAATCCTATGTAATTAATGGAGGTGATTCGACAAGAAGAGCCATTTTAAGAGATACATAAAATACAATAAATCAAGTGTATCAATGATTAACTTGAACATACATGGCTTGATTTGATCATGCTCAGTGTTTCTGGTTCATTGTGGCTATAGGGTCTGATTTCCCAGCTTTATACTCTTGATTTATGCCAAAAGATGAGGTATAGCATTGATTTCAGACTTCCTGTTTTAACACTATGCTAAATTATGGGTTGCATCTCATTACATTTCTATTTCCCAAAATTAAAAGTGAATGAAAAGCAGAGTAGGGGAGAGAGAGAGTGCAAAGGAGAGAGAAGTACCATTAACTGCCCAGCTAGCAGGAGCTCTGTCTAATGCTGGAAAGCAATACAGTACACCAGTGTTCCTACCTCTCTTTTTCATTTGTGAATGTTTGCCAGAGATTATGATCACACTACTTCTCATCAGAGCTGGAGTTCTAGTTTATCAAAGTGTCAGTATGAAGACTAGCACTAGGGAAAATTTACTGCAATATGGCTGGAATATGAGCTCTGCTCTGACAGCTACAACATAGAATCAAATCCATCTCTGTGGTTAAAAGGTTTTCTAAAAATTATTGAGCAGGAGGGCACAGATTTTACAGGTACTTAAGCTTTAAACTCCACAGTTTACTGTGGAGTGTACTATGATAGTTTTTAAAGCATTTGCATGTCTGGTACTGTTATGTTACTGGGAAGCAGGCGTACAGGCATTTTGTAAAAAACATAGTTATTTTTATTTCCTGTTCTACTGTGCACCTAATACCACAAAATATATGTAATTTCTCAGTGACGGAGGACAGGAGGTGCCACACCTCTCAGGGGGCTCCAAAATTTGTCCTTAGAGTCTATACTTACAGTCACAAGGGAAGCTCTATCTGGGCTTATGATAGTCCCCCATCCCCATTCTGGTTTTCAATGGTTCTAATCATCAAGGAATTAGACACAAATATTAGAGATTTTTAAATTATGATGCACATAGCAAATATGAGTGTGCATAGTCGCTCCTTTTAGAAATGAAACTCATTTAACAATATAGTCTGCAGTAATAAACTGGGTATTCTGTACTTCAATGAGCCTTAAAGAGCTTTCGGACTTTTTGCAATCTTTTATATGTTTACTGTATTCATGAAGACAAAAACATGAAGCTCATGGCTCAAACAGAATAGAGGACAAAAGAGAGGTGGTAAGATGAGGGCTGGAAATACCAAAGAACATGTACCAATGGTGGCACTTAGCTCTATGGACACCTGCAGCAAACTCTTTGGCAGCCTAACCCCAAACCAGGACAGCACAAGGCTGTCACAGAAAGACTCTGCAATGCTTTCTTACAGACTCCAAGTCTCATTTATGCAGTTCTGAATGACAGTACCATTTCCAGTCACATCACCTGGCCTTGCAGAATCAAGCTAAAGACTTTGGGATTGTAATTCCCGAAAGCACACTAATGTACTCATACACTTCTCCTGGGATCAAATCTTCCCCAAAGTCATAAACTTTTGCTGCATGCTCTGGTGTATAACTAAAACTTTAGCTATGCCTATAAATTGATCCTTAATGTCAGCAAAGTTTTTACTATACACAATTTTGCTTCAAGATGTGTCTGGTTAGTCAAACTAGAGTAACCATTTCATAGGATGACAGTGGTAAAACTGAATGGCAAGCAAATTGATCTTTATTGATCTTGGACTTGCTGACTAGACATCATAATGAAAGACACCCTGGGAATTTGTGAATGGATGACTGGTCACTCTTCACTGTGAAGCATTATATTGGTACTCAGATCCTGGGCCTGAAGTGCTTATGCAGATAAAACACTGTCCACTTGAAATCTGTGGGAGATTTGCCCCAGTAAAAGTTGATGGAATGGTCCCAAAGAGCAGTCATCTACAGGGGAACTCATGGGTGAAGGTCACCTCTGACTTTCTGTGGGAGATGGGTCAAGGACATTTTGCCAGGACTGCTCTCCTGGCTCTGATGTTGTTGACAATCACAGTGAGCAGTCACTGTAGTGAGAATTACAAGGACATCTTTGAAGGGGTGTAATTTTTTGGGATCTAAAGATTTCTTTGTTTTGAAAGTAAAAATCAAACCACAAATGTTTGAGAGTTTCTTTATCCTGCCACTGAAGGGATGTAAACATGAATTGAAGTAATGGTTTTGTTTGTTTTTCTTTGGCTCTGGAGCTTGTATCAAATTTCTACAGTTATTTATTTGTATTTTGTTTTAGAAGTATCTTAAGATATTCAGTGTTCATGGAATATTTTCTCCAGAACAAAAACTGCTCTGAAGGATAATATCAAACGCTAAATGGTTGTATGATCCAAATTTGTCAGTTTTAGAAAAAGGCACTTCCTCCTTTTTTGAAAGCTTCTGAATTGTTATGAGCTCATTTCTGTAACAATCCTTTGCTTCTACAAGAAATATTCTGAATAACCAAAAAGTAGAAAAAATGTAGCTAGAGAACAACCTTCTACCAGGTCTGTTTACTGAACTTTGCTTTCTTCTCCAGGGCTGTGACCAGATTTTTATAGCTAAACTGAGGTGCTTCATCAAAATTCTGAGTAATATGGTGGGATACATGTGACCCAAAAGTGTATACTGGGGATTGAAAGCTTACCTATGTAATCAGGGACCCTGAGACAGGAGCACTGTGAGTGCTATGTGTAGGTAATGCCATGCTGAAAGAAGCTGTACTCGTACATGCCATTTATTGCTATTTTTTTAGTCATTCATTTTAAAATCGATTCATAGGCATTAGAATGAGGCAAAAATGTGGTTTGTGTAAATAAATATATGTCAATATACAAATTCACTGGTTCACTCTCTACGTTGCAACAGATTGTGAAAATTTCAGCATAGTTGGAAGATGCTGTTTACCAGATTATTTATTAGGTCTAATTCAGTTTTGTCCAAGGGTGAGAATTTGGCTTTAAATACAATTATTTTATTTAATTAAAGCCTCTGTTGAATTATTCTGATTCTGCTGTTGTTGCTGTGTAAATATATTTCTGTTATTTTTCAACCTGACAGCTTTTCTAAATTTCTGCTATTTCACTTCTGGTAATTTTGAACTTGGAGGATTTAGTTTTGTGGGGGAATGAGGTCTAGTAGAACTGTGCTTTGAAGACATGCTGTGTGCCGTTTGCTCATGTCCCCCTCCAGAGCGCGGCGCTGCTGCCTCTTACACACCAGGTGGTTCACCTACAGACAGATTGATAGAAACAAGAGTCCTGTTTCATCTCCAGGTTCCATACGTTTCCACTCCATCCTTCATATGAAATCTAGGCTGAAAAGTGATGATACAATTCACTGGTTTGCCAGTATTTTTGTTGTTTTATGTTTAGGTCTTGCTTTCAGACATCTGCTAGAGCAGAAAGCCAGCCCAACTCACCCTACAGCCACTGAGCTAGTAGGCTGACTGTAAGTCATGAGGGACAGACCACACAGAGAAGCTGTGGCGGTGGTCAGTAGTCCCAGTGAATGTTCTTTACTTTTGATATTAGCTATGTCTGAGCCTAAGTCCACTGCTCCTTGGTGCTTGTGCCTGTAGCAGCAGGTGTGTTTTGCACTGGTTTTGAGCTTGGAATCTTCCCCACCCGTGCCTGAGTTGTCCCTCTTGGCAAGCCAGGATGGGAGCAGTAAGGCAGCTTTGGCTTCAGCCTGTGTGATGCTATTGTCATGGTCTGAATGCAAGAATCTGCAGCCATTTTTGTGAGGCCAGATCACCCAGGGGCTGGCCAGCACAGGTGGCAGAGCACAGCGCTGTCACACAGCCCGTGGTGGGTACCCTGGGCAGCACGGGGGGAAATGGCCTTCTCACCAGAGATCCAGGCTCTGGGCACCTGTCCTGTCTACAGCGTGCTGACAGAAACAAACTGTACTAGTTTGTATTTTCTTTCTGTGAAAGAAAATGTTTAAAATAGGACTGAAGAGATACAGACGGTCTTTCGTAGACCTTTTATTTAACTGACAAACTTAATCCTGTGTAAATAGATTGCATTTGAGTAAAACAATGCAAATATATATATTCATGTAATTAGAATGCACTTATCTACCTGAAGGACCTTTTAATGGTCTTATTGTTATATTTTTTTTCTCCTGGAATGAAGAAAAATTTATTTGAATACAATCCTCTGAAGTCCCTGGGATATATATTCTATGTATGTTCTGCATGTAAATTTACATGTATTTTGGAATGTAAATACAGTGGCACTCTATTTTAGGGAGGGGCATTAGAATCTAATAAAAATGACAATAAAAGAGTGTTCACATGAATAAAAGAAGTGTTGTGGTTATAGAGTAAAGAGTAAAAATGTCTATAAATTAGATAAATAATTTATATGCATAATTTTTATCATCACTAGAAAAATATCTGGTAAAAGTCAGTGGGGGTAGTTGGTTACCATTATCATTAATTTGAGTATTACCAAGAGAGACAGGTGACTAGGAACAAAATATGGTAAATATTTTTAGAAGAAAAGAGCAAATCACTGTGCAATTGCTTCTTTATCATTCAGAGCATGAGATGCATATTAGTCATAATAAATGTGCTGGGGGAGTAGAAGCTTTAAAAGCTTTCTTCCTCTTCTGGAAACATCTTGAGTGAAGAGCTTAGAAAAAAATCCGTAGAAGAGAATAAACTATCGTGTTTATTAAGAACATCCTATTGGTGGACTATTTGGAAGGGTACTAAAAATTTCCCAAGGGAAATATCTACAAATTTCACAATCAACACTTGGAGCAAATTTTTTTAGAATGTCACAGAAATCCATTTAAATCAAAAATACTTTGTATCAAGCCTTCTAATCTGACCAAAGATTAAAACCCAACAGTGAACATAATGATAAAGTTAAGCATGTGGTAGGGAAAAAACTACTACAAAATGCTTTCCTTAGAAGACAGAAAATTAATATTCTGAATCTACAAGGCCGTATCCAAAGAGTTGGTCTCTCTGCTTTTCATTGTCATGCTACCTTCTATCGCAACAAAAGTACAGCAAATGCAACCAGAACAATGTTACTAAGGAAGAGTCTGCAAGCAGAAGCTAAGGGGGGTTCTGTCTTGGCAATAGAAAACATGGGAAAACTCAGGGGCCTTTCAGAGAAAAGGTAGGAATCAAGCAGAGGAACAGGTCAGTGAATCCAGCATTTAACTTTTCTGGAGGATTCACTCCTCTTTAATTTAGTTTGCTAAATGAAAACCTCACTCATCATTTAGTTTCTGATCTCTAGCCCTTCTCTGAACCCTCTTTCTGTCAATTTTTTTTTTTCTCTCTAAGAGAGCCAACTTCAAGGAAATTTCAAGATCATCTTCAAGAGTTTACTGTGTCAATTGCCAGCTATTTAGAGCTAGCCTACAAAAAGTACTACTTATGCTGTTATAAATATGTTACCTGATTATAACAGTATCTGAAGAACCAGCCCCCCCACCCCCAACCATAACTGTTAGTAACTGGAATGTCGTACAGCTGAGCCATATCAGTTTTTTGAATGTCCAGAAAATTATTAATATCCTTAAAAAAAAAAAACAACAACTTTGTTGAAAATTAATAATGATGAACTTGAAAAAGGTACAACTTTGTTCCATACTTTTCTTAACTTCAGAGCCATATTTGTAAGGCATGTTACAAGTTTGTTTCCAGTATCTTTTACAGTTAGGAGCTTAGAAGCCTGAAAAGCAAAATTCAGTTTATAAATTCAGTATGCTCTACCTGTCTGCTAGTGAATAAATATGAAAGAATATTCAATTCAGCAATGCATTAGACATACCACATATCCTTTTTACTCATCCCAGAGAGGATATATACAATATAAACTATTTATATGGATTGGTTTCACATAATATCACAATTTTCTTGGTGTTGTGTTTTTGCTATCTTTTGTATATAACATCAGCAGAGGAGCTCTGCTACCACTCTGCCTATCATGTAGACAAGAAATTAACATGGCTTTCTTCAAACAAAATACAGTTATTCTGAAGGTCTTCCTGGTTCCAGTTGTGATTGAACAGCATTCTGCTACAGGTTCCTGTCACTTCAAGCTAACATTTCACTACCTTTGACAGTTCTTTCTGAAAAAAAACAAATCATACCCATGAGAAGGAATGAGAGCAGAAAAGGAAAATAATCTGTCCTTTCTCAGCATCAGACATGCTCTCTTCCTACTGTCCAGCTGACATCCATAACCTAAAGCCCAACGCAAACAGGTATCATCAGGCACATGGCAAGAGATAGGCAAGGCTGACCTGAAGTTTGTGGTCAGACTTTTTTTGCAAACATGCAAAAATCATGCCACATTTTTAGCAACAACAATGTTTTTTCATTTTTCCAAATGATCTTTGTGATGCTCCTTGTATGGTCCCTCTCCAGACTCTTCACCATCTTTGTAGCCCTCATTAGATGCTCTCTAATATCCTTTTTATCCTATCCTACCTAATGTTCTTCTTATAATGTGGCACCCAAAACTGGACCCAATATTCAAGGTAAGACCACCTCAGTGCAGAGCAGGACAATCCCCTCCCTTGCCTGGCCGGTGATGCTGTGTGTGATGCACCCAGGACAGGGTTGGGCCTCCTGGCTGCCAAGGCACTGCTGGCTCAGATTGAACTTGCCATCAGCCAGGATCCTCCATATTCATCCATTTCTGTGGAGCTTCTCTCCAGCCTCTCATTTCCCAGTCTGTTTGTACTTCCAGGATTGCCCCATCCCAGGTGCAGAATCCAGCACTTGCCCTTGTTAAATTTCATATGGTTGGTGATTGCCCAGACCTCTCACTTGTTTAGATCTCACTGCAGAGACCCCCTGCCTTTGAGGAAGTCAACAGCTCCTCCTAACTATGTTTCATCAGCAAACTTAGCATACCTTTGAGTTCTGCGTCCAGTTAGTTTATGAAGACAGTGTTGGAAGGCATTTAGTTCTCGAGGGACATAGACCTTCCCAGGCATCTGCAAATGACCTCTACACACAACCTTCCTTCCCCTTTCTATATCAGCCTGGATTAGCTGCCATGGCAGCATGTCCAAGTTGTTCTCCGTAACTGCTGAAAGCAAACACACCATTCAGATTGGTAAACAATTACCTGGCAGAACTCTGTTATGATTACATGGCGTGATCTGGTTCTGATCAGGCCCTCCCCGCCCTAAGCAGACAATCTCTCAGGCACCTCTCCCTTCTAGCTTTGGCTCGACTCATGAACTTGTTGAGGCACAAGTCAGTATCATTCCCCCTGAGGATTATTTACTCACGATTTTTGTCACGTTCTGGTCACTTCTCTGCATTGACAGCTTTATAGTTTAACAAGGTATGTCTCTGTGCAATATCTAGTAACTCTAGGAAGGAAAAAGGGTTTTCTTGCCACTCATTGGGACAACAGGACAAACTGGCAACTGCTGTATTCTTTCTGTGGAAGGAATCTCAGGCAAAGGGACAACAGCAGGGTTATGTGGCAAGTTTAGATAAGGGCTGTGTCCCATCCACTTGTCTCTTCATGCTGCCAGGTCCTTGATAAAGCATTTTATTAGTACACAAATGTGTGTCCTCTGAGAATAAGGAAGTTTGGGAAGGCAGTGTTGTTGGTAACTTGGTGTGTGGACCATGACTGACTAGTTAGGGTCATACAGTCCATAGTTCAGGAATTATACTATCTGCAGGGCAAGCAGGTAACTTGAAATCAGGAATATCTCTCTGCTATCATGAAAGGAGTATTGCCTTATGTGTAGTGAAAAGGAGCAGAATACCTGAACAGGAGAAGGTGAACTTGATTAGTATAGCTGCTCATGGCAATTCAGCCACTTGAAAGTGAAAAAACACTGAAGCACCCTGTGCAGACATCCTACACTGACTTGCTAACTTGGCTGTATGTATACCTTTTAAAGTGGTAAAATGTGAAAGTATATTCCCTTTTCTGCAGAAAGGAAGGTTAACCCTTGTTCAGGCACAGCACTAGCTATCAAAGACTTCTGGCCATGGCATGGCTGGTTCATGCTATCTTTTCTTGTTCATGCCTGGCCCTCTGCAAAGGTGAGACTACTCTGGACTATACCTAAAGCCTGGTATACAGAGAGAGGCAGGTCTGTCTGCTTTTCTCCTGTGTGTGAGTATGGATCAGGTAGGGCATGCTGGATCCCTCTCCTTTGCCTAGACATCTGATGGAGATGGAGGATGGCCCTAATATGGGTTGACTGCCCCTCAGTTTCAGGATGGAGTCTGAAGGACAGCAAAAAAAGAGATCTAGATTATATAAAGCACACTGGGGCAATCACAGAAGATATCTTTTGGAAAAATACCAAATAACAAAGTTTGGCAAGAAAGAGTGCATCTGTTGGCTATGGTTTGCCATGGACAAACACTTTAGGGGGAGGAATACTGAAGGAGCTTGGTGTACCACTCTGAAAGAGGCATGAAATAAAGGGTGGATCAGCATGGAGGTGTTGCAATCATACTCTGTTTAAAACAATGAAGGTAATGGCATCAAAGGAATGACCAAGTGCTTCAGTATGACAATTTTGCTTCAATAACTCAAAAACACGTTACTTTTCATGCCATGCATATACTAATGAAATAAAAACTTGTACATGTTTTTTATGTGACTGAAGTCACTAAAATTCAACCTAAACATTAAATTACATCAGTTGCAGCTTTACATTTTCAACTCCCTCATAGAAAACAATATAAATAGAGCTTAAGTGAGGAAGAGGAACAGAGGGGGCTCCACCTTTGTGTCCTGGGACAATTGATGGGCTGTACCTATCTCCTTTCCCATAGGGACATCTGTGCTCATTGGCTGGGACCTGAATACCTGGCTATCCTGACATCTTCTGCAGAAAATTCAAAGGCAAGCTCGTGTTTGTGGTCAAACTTGCAGTACTATATAGCCATCTTGCAATTTAATGTATTTGTCACTGGCTCTATAATTTATATTTCATGTATTCATGTGAGCTTCTGCAGAGAGTATATCACCAGCAATACAGTAAGAATCTACATTTCTGTTGCTCAATAAACTACTTTGTTTTGCCCCTGAATGTGAGAGATATTGAATGTGACTGGACTTCTAGTCCGGCTGTGAGAGTTCTTTGGGTGTGACCAGGCTTAGAGTGCATTGCATTCTTTGTCAATCCATAGTCATGGTAGCTCTTATTGAACACGACCACACTTACAGTGCCACACTGGCTCTCCATTTCTGTTGCTTAGGGATGAATTGGCTATCACTCAGAATATAAGCCCAGTGATGCCCAGCCACTCTGACATCTGAGGACCAGCTGGAATACAGGGGGTTTATTTTCTGTCAAATTTCCTTCCTCTTAACAAAAAAGTTATCCTTACTCTTAACACAAGAAGGTCTGCGGCAGCAGAGTTTACTGAATCTTGCACACTATAAAGGCTTGTGTTTGTAGACTGCAAAGACCTGTGGGATAGTTCATGGTGCTCCTTCCAAAGCATGAGATGGACACCACTGTGGGCTTTGCCAAGGCCAGGGCACTGGACTGAGTCTGGCAAATTATATGTGCATCTGTGTGCTGTTAAAAGATAGAATGGGTATAGCCAGAGTAATCAGTTTAATGAAATGCTTTATATCTATAATTTGTCTGATTTTAGAGCATATTAAATTAAAATTAAACTTTCAATACATTATTACAGTAACATATTCTCTTTCCTTTATGTCCCATTACAGCTGTGATTAATATATTCAAAAGTATACATTACACTGTCACAAAAATGAACAAAGCTAAATGAATATAAATATCTGCAGTAAAATACAATGAAGTCCTGTGGTGCAATGGTAGTGTTAGTCATTTTTGCATGAATAAATTGAAGTAGAGTGTGAAATTCCATAACTCTGCTGTGAAGCAAAGTCTCCAGCTGGCATGGACTGTCAAGTCCTTGCAGGGCTAGTCTATTGTAAATATTTATTGCCACTATTTTAATGCTTAATCACAAAATAAACCTTTAATTCTTCTGGGTGATTGCCTATCTGTATTGTGTTCCATTTTAGTTCTTTTCTGGAAATGAAAGATATGATTCTAACAGAGTGAACTTTGGATGTAAAAATCAACTGAGAAAGACTTGCTGTAGTCTCCAGCAACAACAGATTGAGCACTTGTGGCAGATTGCTGAGAATCTTTTGACATTGAATTGTATTGGCCAGATTCATTGACTTTTTAAGACCAGAGAACAGTATTATTTGGTTTCGGCTCCTTTCATAGCAGAGACACCATATCAAATGAATCGATTACTAAAATAAAAACATCATTAACCTGTAATAACTATTCTCTTGATTACTTGAGAATTCTCTTAATTACTAGACTGAGGGGTCCTTTACTATACAAGTCTTCTCCAGTGCAAACAAATAGAGAGCATAAACAAGACAGCTGTTATTCTGATGGAGAAGTAAAACATACAGGGCAGGATAGGGTTTTCAAACTTTTGTCCAAGCTTGCAATGCATTTCCTAAACCTTTCTGATTTAGAACACAAATTCTGAACAGGTATATAACTACTTCCAGTAGTTTCTTTACAAACATGAGTTCAGATGTGCTAGCAATGTTATTATACTGATGCGTATTTGTAAAATTGTAGAATCATGGAGCTTGGAAGGGATGTCTAGACCTTGTCTGGAACAATGTCCTGCTTAAAGCAGGGTCAGCTAGAGTGGATAATTGAGGGTAGTTACTGCCTGTACAAAGATTACCTTAGACCAGTGCACTGAAACTTGTATTCAGATGTTATTTGCCATGAACCTTGATCCTCTTTCTAAGTCACCTCTTGCCAGGTAAGGAAGTCCTGATTAAAAAAGAAGAATGGTTTAGTCTGTTGACCTTTCAGATGCAATCCCCACATCTTTCTGACAGATTCCCAGTGCACGTTAAAATGACATAAAGTATCTCCGGTGCATTTCTAACTGTGCTATTAAGGGGTACCTTTGGCATGAAGGAATCCTGAGGTGCCCCAAAGGCAACTTTGTACCTCTCTTTGCTATCCCTGCCACAGGGAGTTGTCAAGATTACTTTGGGGATGGAAGAGTAAACCAGGAGTGTCATTTACTCCATGATCAGTTGTAAGATCTGTAATTTTCTGCTTTTGTGGAAGAGTTCTAGCTTGTGCAGGGGCTTGTTTGACCTCAGGTAGCTTCTGGAAGAAGGGGAAGCCATTGGTTGCTGCCTTCCAGGGAGTGCCTGGAACAAGGCCAGAAAATGTCCCTAGCCTTGTCTATTGTGTACCTTGAGATCCCCTTCAATCCAGGTTTAGTAGACTGAAGAATTCAACATGACAAATATTGCTGTGACAATAGGTCATGGACAGAGCCCTACTCCCAGGCCATGGGGCCGCATGAAAAAATTCTTTGAACTTAAAAATACCCACTTGCTTGAATTCCAGGTGAAATGCTCTCTAAAGCAGCAACTGAGCATTTTGTACTGATAGGACACTTTTACAATTCTTGGATAAAAGCCATAAGTAGAAGCAAAAAAGGTCACATTTCTACATCATGGCTGAAAAGTCTTCATACAAAAGGAATATGCACATTCTTCTAGGAATTTGGAGACAGTAGAAAATGTTTCTTAGGAGTTACCTGACATTATGAGAAGTAGGTAGTAAGTTCCCATGCTAACCATGGTTTTGACAAATAAAAGGACATTGTCCTACTTAGAGTTCAAATACAGTTTCAGTTAAGTGTTTTTTTCTGTGTACTTCTGTGCTGCCGTCTTTGGCCGGTTATGCTTGAGCTAGTTTTTTTTTTTTTTCTTTTTTGAGACATTCACTATTTCTAATTTTGAAAATAATGTTATGAAAACTATGTCAATGTCAAATACTGGGTAAAACCTGCTAGAAGTGACAGTATCAGAATGTGGTTTTACAGGATTGTATAATTTTTTGGGGTGATAAAAAACAAGAATAAAAATTCCTTTTGTGATATGTTTATTCTTTATAAAGGTAAGTTTTATTTTTTCAGCATAGATCCTTGAAGGACTTCAGCAACCCCACTAGGAATCTGATTTTTATTAGTATTTTAGAAGAAGTGCATGTTGACAAATCTTTAAAATTTGTTTGGAGAACCTGGAACAGACCTTTACTTTACTCATCCACAGTAATGTCTGATCTTTTAAAATGAAATGATAATTTAGCCCAAATTGACTAAATGTACTGGCAGGGATGGTCTTGTGGTAATTTGCAAGCTGATGTCTGATGGTACTGTTAAGATACTTAACACATAGCTCTAAGTCATTGCTGCTTTGTAATATATGGATTGATCCATGAATTTAATAGTTCTCATCCTAAGACCTGGATTTGACAGAAGGTCAGAAGGTTTTGGTCTATGTTGTGATCAGTGCAACTACTGTTTCTATTTTCACAAAACTGGAGGTTTAATTTACAGCAAAAGCAGGTTTCTTTGCATTATTTTGTGCTGGCTTTCCCTAGTACCCCTTCTGCAATTTCTGCTGACTGCCAACATATTAAAGTGCAAGAGCAGCAAGCAGTCACAGGACCCTCAGTGTATGGGGATGAACTGAGGAAACCTTCACAGTAAAGCAGTTCTTCACAATTGTATTTCTGTTACCTGTCCATTAATTTATTTTCAAAATGCATTATATGAAAAAACTCCCTTACTATTTTCAGGGTATATCAAAAGTGACATCAACTCACTTAAAAATCTTAATCGTGGGGAGAAGCAAGAGACTTTGAATAGCTAAATGACCTCACTTTAAAATCCCAGCAACAGGAAATATTCTTATAAATAAATGGTTTTTCTTATCTCTGAATAATTTACAAGGTTACTTGTGCCACTATAAGAATGGCTTACTGATCAAAATTATGCACCATTTTGAATCCAGAGGAATTTTGCAGTAATTGCCAGGCTGGCTGTGTCTAGATCTGGACACTTTTTAATGCCAGGCCTGTACCTAATTCTTCAGCCTCAGGGAGTATGTATTGGATAATTTAAATTAGAAAATAGGGAAGAAAGTTAAAAAGCTTGTGTTTCAAAGAAATAAAATTAATGGATATCTATATCAAGGTAGTGCTCAATTTGTAGTAGAAGAGTCAAGGAATCTGAATGAGAAGAAATGGAGAATGCTCAGTTTGATCCTAGCATAGAAATAAACAAATAGTCTGAACTGAATTAAACTGCAGATATTTAGATCAAAATGTTAAAGACTGTAAAAGCAGTATATACATTACTGAAATGTCTCAAGATCAGTGTGCTCCAAAACGCACCACAGATTTACATTCTTCTGGAAGATTTATTAAAAATGCATTTTTAAAAGAAGAATTCAGAAGATGACTATGGTATTTTTGAAAACTACAAGGACCAAGGAGAAACCTTGCCTGACACATAACATATAGCAAGAATATCTGTCATACAGCAAGAATATGCTATATGTTGTGGAGTTGGAAGGGACACACAATGATTATCAAGTCCAACTCAGCCCTGCACAAGACACCCCAAGAGCCACACCCTGTGCTTGAGGGCATTGTCCAAACACTCCTTAAATCCTGCCAGGCTGGTGTTGTGACCCCTTCCCTGGGGAGCCTCTTCCAGTGCCCAACCACCCTCTGGATGAAGAATCTTCCGCCAATTTCCAACCTAAACCTCTTCTGACACAGCTTCAGGCCATTCCCTCGTGTCCTGTCACGGTCACCCAGAGATGAGATCAGTGCCTGTCCCTGCTCTAGCTCTCAGAGGAAGCTGTAACTGCAATGAGGTCTCCCCTTAGTGTTTTTTGTCCAGGCTGAACAGACCAAGCAAGCACACCCAGCTGCTCCCCACATGGCTTCCCCTCCTCGCCCTTCACCATCTTCACTGCCCGCCTTTGGACACTCTCTAACAGCTTAATGTCTTTTTTATATTGCAGTGACCAAAACTGCACACAGTATTCAAGGTGAGGCTGCACCAATGCAGAGCAGAGTGGAACAACCACCTCCTTTGACTGGCTTGACAGATTACACGTATTTAAATGATGGATAAACTAGAATATTAATGACTTCACTTCTCAAGTTACTGTTGAATGTTTTAACTTTGGAAGTTAAAATAATTTGTGGTGATTTTCTTATTGATTTCCTCAGAAGCATGATTGTTATATTAGACACAATTTTTCTAAGATTTCCAGAAAACTGCAATAGAGGAACATTCTCACATCAAGTATAAGAGCAAATAAAAGGGAATATAGAAACCTCTCAAACAAAACAACAAAAAAACCCCACCCCAACAAAATAAACAAACAAAAAATAATACTAACCAATGGTAAATCTATATGCCAGTAAATAAATTTCCTATAATCCTCCTAAGACAAGAATTTATAAATTTCATAGATTCATATAATAATTTGGGTTGGAAAGGACCTTTGAAGGTTATTTAATCCAAAACCATACAATAAGCAGGGATATGTTTAACTAGACCAGGTTGCTTGGAGTCAAATTCAACATGACCTTGAAGGTTTCCAGGGATGAGACATCCAACACCACTCTGGGCACGCTGTTCCAGGGTTTTACCACCTTCATTGTAAATGTTTCTTCCTTGCATCTACTTGGAATCTATCTTCTTTTGGTTTAAAATCATTACCTCTTGTTCTATCAGAACAGACCCTGCTAAAAAGTATGTCTTCAATTTTTTGAAAATTTAATCCAAACTACTGCAAATTATTTTAGAGCATATTAATCACTAGCTTTTCTTTATTCAGATAGTCAATTTCAAATGGTTAAATAAATTCACAATGCAATCTGGAGTTCACAGCTACCAAATAGAGATTAGATCACATAACAAGGTAGGCATCTTCCTGGGTTTCAAAATGCAAACAGAAAGTACAACATTTTGCATTTTAGGGGTCTCTATGCATTATTTACTATAGACTTCATGTATAAATAGAAACTTAAAATATTTTTTACATATGGCATATCCTAATAAAGTCACTTTATCTACCTACTAAATCATTAAGTGTCCACCTGGAATTGAAGTGCATGTCAGAAAAAGAAAATTTTAGAAAAATAATGACAGATGTTATGTCTTTTAATGTCATTTTCTCTTACCCATCACATGGGGAGAAGCTGTCGCCCCATAGTCAGTGAAATATATGCTCTACATATTCAAACTTCACATGTTGAACTTGGCTCAAAAGACTAACCAACATGTGGAAAGATAGCACTTAGGGATGTTCAGACCCATTATCTTAAAGCAATGCTAGCAAGAGTACTATGCATTTTTCTGACGGTTTCTAGGCCTTTTACAGATCTGGAATTATGAAGCCTAACAAATAACCTGAGGGATTGCATTGCAATTTGTTTGTGGATCCGAGCTGAAAAATCTAAGCTGTAAACATGAAGTATTTACAGTAAAAGGCAGAAGTACCTATAAATTAGGTGTACAACATGTAAGTTTAAGGCACCTGGTGCTAAGAATGGGATTCAAAACCAGGCTAGATGTTTAGGCTCCCTTTAGCAATTCAGGGGGCTTTGCTATCCAAAGTACCATCTGGTGAATAGACAGTGATGTAAAGATGCCCAAAAGAAGTTTGGGAAGACACCTGGGAGGTGGCTGTGCCTCTTAGTTCTAAGAACTGAGTGCTGTGGAAAGTCACCTAGGAGAACAGAGAAGCAGATGCGTTCAATGTGGTCTTCACCTTTTCTCTTCAGGTAGTGAAAATTCAAACTTCTTTCATTACTATGGAAAGACCAAACCATTGAAAGGAGGAAAATGTTTCTGATGAAGCTGTGCCACTGAGCAGAATGGAAGGAAGGATTTATGTGATTACTAGGAGAGTAGTTGACACTAGTTGGAACACTAGCTGGACTGGAGGATGCTGAAACACTGGGCTTCCTAGCCATCCTAGCCTGGAGTTGCTAGAGAAAATAAAAGGAAATCTTTACAGCACTGGAACAGAGGGCCAGGAATCCTTACTCCTAAGGAAATTCCCTGGCCAATACAACACAGAGCGATCTGACAACAGTGGGTTGGGAGGGTTTTTCTGCATGTTTTTGTGTCCTGCTTTGTATATGTACTCATAGTTTTTGACTCTAGCCCTAAGCAATTTGTTGATTCCACAAAGCAATTTAATGGTAAAATACATGCTTCTATTCCATGAACAGAAACTGTAACTTCTGCACTCTTGGAAGATATTTTAAAAGCCTGAGGCAGATTCAGCAATTTGTGTGATGTACAAAGGTGCAAATACCAGAGAATCTAGTTAACTCTCCTAGTGGAGAAAGGGTTTTTGACAGTGGGAAAAGAGTTGTTTTTTTCCGTTGTTGGCCACAATGGATTGCACACACCAGTGTAAAGTGGGGAAACCTTGTAAGTACCTGGGAAAGAGCTCTTCTTCTAACGGTATTCTGGATGTAGGTTTGGCTCAGCTCTGCTGGGGATTATTTGCCACACACTGCTTGCATCTTATTATATTAATGAATCATATATGTGCATCATGGGAGAAATTTGGATCCTAGCAGAGATATTGGCAAACATCTCACTGACTAAACAGCAGACATAGTTGAACCCAGCTGAAACTAAGGACACTAATGGATTCCTGTAGAGTATTTCTCAGCAAAAAGCAACCATTAGCTGTCCAATGAACTCTTTTAAGTCCTTCAGGTAATGCATTTCACTTGAAATAAAAATGAACGGTTACTTTTATTTTTCAGACAAAGCTAAAATGATACTTCTAGAAAAGTGAGAATAAATGTTCTTAAAGCAAAGAGTAAAACCAACCAGTCAGGTTTCTGAATGCAATCTGTGTGATTAATATGTCTCGAAATACAGACATTTCTATGAAATATTAATCACGTCACTTCTGGACTGTATTAAATTACATTTAGCAATTCTGAAATTCCTTCCATATACTTTATGAGCAAATAATATTTATTAAAACTTTTCACCCTGTAAAACACTTCCTGCATGATTTTGTTAAAAAAACTGATTTGTTTGCCAGGCAAAATAGAAGTTCAAGGGCCATCCTAGGAGAAGAGATCACTTTTGTGAGCAGGAATTCAAGGAACATACTTACTTTTCCTTAAAGCTATAGTGCAGAAAATTTCAGACATGTGAATGTTGAAGAGTAACTGATTTTTAAAAAACATTTGGTTTTTTTTAAAGAATATAATCATTGTAGCTTCTCTAATTTAAATTATTTACATATAAAATTCTATATTAGAGTTATGAATAGAGTTTAAAAGCTTGATGTATCTCATAGCAACCAGAATGATTGAAAATGTTTAATTTTCTGTTTTACTAAAGGGCAAAACTCCCCTAATTGCAAAAGTAATGTAGTGCCATATTAGTTGTTTGATCTAATAAGGTGTATAGTTCACAAATACATCTATCACTTGACATCATTGTTTTCCTTTCAATCTAATTAAGATGAAACTTGGTAAAAAATGATTCTATTATAAAAAAACAAAATGGCAGTAATAATCCCTAATGCTCAGTAAACGCCGTATTTTCTCTTATTCATGTGTTCAGAGAGGAGTGCCACACCTCTTTCATGTGCAGATTCACTGTCAGACAAGGAAGGAGTTGGCAGGTTCATGAAGATGCTAAAGGAGGAGAGCAGCTGTTCAGCAACAAAACCTTCCTAGGAGAGCCTTTCAGCCAGTTGCTGGACCATTTGATGTGGTGCTTGTGAGAGTGGGTGCACACACATCTAACTGGAATGGCAGGAACGCAGGGAAAAAAGCTTACAGTGGAGGCACTGATTGTCATGTTAGTTAGGTAAATATGTAACTTTTAAAAGTGATAAGTATTATAGGATTTTACATATGAAAGAACCCCTTTCATGCTTTTCAGGCACTAGATGAGAAAAATGTCTATGTTGTTGTTTATTGGTTCCCAAAGATGTATATGCACTTAAGTTGTTTCTACTCCAAAGAGTAGCTGTCTTGCAGTGTGTAAAATCTACAGATGGAGAATGGGAAGAATAGGCCTGTTATCCTGAATTGGTATCAAAAAAGGGCAAAAGGAGAGAATGGCGTATCTATACAAGGCAATTATCATCTATTATGAAGACATGGTATTTCTGCATTCTTCACACAGGCTAAAGAGCCACATACACTTTTGGTGAAAAAATAGAACACATGTGCAGGAACAATAGGTTTCTAGAGGATGTATTCCATAGTTGTATTTCTTCACTGTTGTCAAGCTCCAAAGCACATTCTTCACACCAAGGATTTAAATCCAAAGGTTTTGCATTTTTTTCTTCAAAATTCGGGCAGAAATTACCTTAATAAAAGAGATGTGTACACCATAATGTCAAAAATTCTATTACATGAATAAATTTTGATTTGCATTTAAATGTGCTCATATGAATCCATTAACTCATCTTACAATGACAACAAAAGATCTTTTTCCTGTTTATTGTAGGTGGATAATAACTCAGGCTTTTATTTGGCAACACCTTTTAAGACATGTTTGCTTGAATGACTATTTTCATGCATATGTGTTTAAATGTAGCATGTAAAGTATTTGTCATAGGCATATAGAGCCCATTTCAGTCATAGCTTAGAATCCAAGTTTCAAAAGTAAATGTTTACTTTTTTATTAACTTACTATGAGCTCAGTCTGAGCTCTCCTAATGTGTCTCACCTGACTGAATACTGGATTCATAACACTGGGCAAGAGAATATAGCTCTGTATCTATTGAAAGCAATTAGCACCCATTAGGAGAATAATGGCTGTTATGTGTTCTTCACACTGAAAAAAAAATAGAAGAGCCACATAAAATTTTGGTGAAAAACCCCAAACACATATGCACAAACAGTAATTTCCAGAAGAGGTATTTGTTTGCCTTTGCCCAGGATTCTGTCTCTTCAAACTTTGAGGCAAGATTCAGCTGCTCTTTCCAGCACACTTTTTTCCTAGCTCTCCCTTTACTTGTGGGAAGGGAAGAAAGAAGCACAGAAGTCCTGTAATAGTATTGCAAGCTTGGTGGTTGGTGAATATTCTGTGCATTAGATTAGATATTTAAGATAGTTTCTATATAAGTAAAATACCTTTACAAGGATAGTTGCAATCATAGAAATCAGTATGATCAATGGTGTGATCACTTTGTAATTGTAATCTGTTGCTAAAATGACCGTCTTCCCTGCTCCTCCCCTTGGCATTTGTAGCCTTTAAATCTCCTCTGATGTTTGTAATTTGGAGGAATCTTTTCTTCTTGTGATATTAAAAAACTACAGTCTCTGACAACATTTTATTAGAGAATGAAAGGTGCTTGCCCTATAAGAAAGACTACTTTAAAACACAATGCTTAGTACTGTTTCTTTAGAAATGTTTTAGTATATATTTCTCATAACATCTAAACTGTTACTATCTGATAGTACAATAACTTGGTTATTGAAATCACCTTGTTATCTTCAGAATTTGACCAGAAATATTGTAGTCAAAAGAAGCAATGTATTATTCATGCTTAGTTAGGTCAGCTGAACACATTTCAGCCTCACCGTGTTTGCAATCATCTTGACTAGTGTCATAATATTTTCCATCACCTCTCCTGAGGCACATTTAGCACCTTTTTTTTCCCCCCTTTTTAGAAAAAGAAATTCTCAATTATAGCTGTAAAGCAAACAGACAACTGAAATCCACCCATTTCCTAAAGCTCTATTATCCCTGAGGCATCTGAAACAAAAACATATCAATACTAATTACTTAGCAGAAAGCAATCAAGAAAACCTTCTCACTCTCAAATCTCTCTTCTCCCTGTACTCCTATAACCAATGTGCCTCTAAACAGGAAAGCCTGAGCTGTCTGAAAGCACACAGGGAGACATGGTGATAGCAAAAGCAAGCCTTCTTTATGACCTTGACCCCATGAGTCTTTTCTGGTATCTTCTTCACACAGCCCTCTCCTGGTTCACCTGTGATAAGTGTAATCTCTTCTCAGCAGCTCCCAGTGCTTCAACTCACTGATTTCAACAAGCAAGCAAGCAACAGAAGAGGTGTTGTTCATACAAATCTATCCTTTCCCTTCATCAGACTGATGCCTGTACTGAAATGAGGTATCTTCAGTAAGTCCATAGGAGCTGGCACCCAGCCTCACAGCAGTACCCTCTGTGGGCTGCACAGGATGCTGGGCAGGCTGGCTGGGAGGCTCCAGAAAAGGGTGCAGGGTGCTGCGGGTTCTAAACCTACTCTGGATTTTTTTTCTTTTTTTAATCCCTTTATTTTCCTGAACCAACGAATACATGTAAGGTGTCTGGCTAATTTTCTTTTTCAGTTAATTTTTAAAATAAGAATTATGGCTTCAATATTTTTTCTCAGTCTCCCTGTCATGCTCTGTTAGATCTTTCTGCACTTATTTGAGATTTTCCAGTCCCTGGAAGTCATGGGGCTCATACCAGCAGAGTGGAACCTAGCAAGGCTTAGAAAAAAGCAGGCCTTCATAGCACAAATATTGAATGTATGAATTATGTGAATGCTTGATTTTGCATAAGCCAGGTTCATTGCAATCACTGATCATGCTCTTGATGTTTCTTTTGAAATGATAGATGATCCAAATTAATAAAAAATAGTGATCAATGCAGTATTTAATATAAAAAAAATGAATAAAATATTTGTTTAAAAAAACATGACCCCCCAAAACCTGAACCCCCAAACTAGAACAAGGGTGGAGAGGGAGAAAGGTAAAAAAAGGCGGGCTTTCTACCTGCTCTTTGTTTTGTCAGGTGTACTGATCAGAAAGCTAGTAATGCTGGTGAGCTTTCCTGTCAATGTCATGGAATTATGCAGTGATGTGGGTCTCTTAGTAAGTAAATGCATTTATCTAAATGATTTTTATTAGAGACCAAACAGGCTCCCCTTAAGAATTTGATATGGTGATGTAAGTATTTATGCTCCTATTTTGCCCTCTCTTCCTTTATACAAATGTTTTTACATGGTGCACAATGAATTAACATGAGCATAGATAGTAGAACAAAGTGTGTGAAGATTTTCTCACAAAGAAGGTGCTGTGACACTGATTCTTAAACTTTATGCAAAACAGTGCCTTTCCCTTGAAGTGAGACAGACCTGGCAGTTCTCCTGTTTAATGAGGGATGTTGGGGAAAAGGTCTGAAAAGCAGCTTGTAGTAAAATAATATGTGCAGATTTCATGTTCTGCAACCACCAACAGCACATTGATTTTTGGTTCAGTACACTGGTAAGATTGCTTGTTTTGCACTTCCAAGTGCTGCAATGAAAGCAGTGATGGAGGAGTGAGGGCAATTAAGAAAATGCTGTAGCCATGAGAAGTATGTGCATTGCTCATCTGATTTATGGTTTGAAATCCACCAATTCCAGAAGCATGAGGAGATATGCATTTGCCTCCCAACTGGCTTCAGATCACCAGAATCAGAGGAAATTGATGTGCAGTCTACTAGAGATATACGAAGTGCTTACTTTATTTGTGTTTATAATCAGCCCTTGAAGCATGAGGATATTTCTAAGGGGAAATCTGCTACAGGAAAAGGCTCGAATAACAATAGTCATTATAAATAACAAATGTTGCAAATCATTAATGACTTTCTTTTGAGTTTCTGAAGGTTTACTAAAATGTTTATTTGAACTGCCTTTCTGTATAATTTACAAAACACTAACCTACCTGAATTACAAATTGTTTTTCATTATTAATTTTTGTGCCTTCTCTGAGTTACTGTGCTCCCTGTCTTCTACTCAGTCATTGAAAGAGCTTTTTGAAAGATTTCTTCTAATGAATATTCACAAATATTTCTGAACAATTTAAATAAAATCTTATATTAAAATACCTTGATGGAGTTGCTTTAATTTATCTTACTACTTCATTAGTAAGTGACATAAAATCCTTAAGTAGGCCTAGAAATCTAAATATTATGCTCTCATAAGGGCATAAAACTACCTGTTTTCTCATGGATTTGCAATTTTCTCCCCACTTCCCTTTTGAAACTTTATAAACCTTGCATATCTTTTTAATATGCATCTGATGTGATCTATGGGTGTATCTCTACCCAATAATTTACACTAAACTGCAAAATTATAAATTTCATAGTGTCTACAAAAACCACTGTGTCACCAATCTGCTTAGAACCCTGCTTGTTGGTTCATTTGACATAATTATTGACTTTTTGTAGCTTTATGCAAAATCAAGGGGTTTAATAAGCTCTGCAATACCATAGCAAGATGCCTACCGCAGCCTGACAGGACTTTTGTATTCTTCCTGGAATGCCACAAGCAAAGTGAGTTTCTGCACAGCAGTTTCCTCTGATGATGGTGATCTGATGTGAGGAAATCTATATGAAAATCAATTTCTGGCTTTACAGTCTTCCTGTGTTATATTAATTTTTGGAAGACTATTTAGGATCAGAGGAAGAAGAATTAGCTCATCTAATGATGCCTGAAAAACTGTTTTTTCTTTTTAAGAAGGAGTGCTTTTGGAGCTGGTGATGTATCTTACCAGGGTAACATCACAGGAAACCACCAGGGCCTGTTGCCTTTTGTCTGGCTGCTGTGAATCCTTGTGAAGAGAATTCCTCCACTGCAGCCAATGACCCTGCCAGCTGTTTCCAACTGAGGCACTCCTCGCTGGCCTTGCTTCAGGGTTTAGCTTGCTGGGAAAAAGTTCCTACTATTTCCAAGCCTATTCACCTTGCGCTGAGCCTTTTTTTTAAACTATAATCAGATTTTTTTCTCATATGAATAGAAGCTTTTGATTCTGATAAAGTGAAATGGGACTTTAACACTCCAAGTTATCTATTTTCAACAACCTCCTCCCTCAAACAACTCAAAATCAAGTAATTAAAATTAAAATTAAGTTCTGGTTTTATGCTTGTTTAGCTTGCATTTCTGTCCTTTATTTTTTTAATTAGCATATGACTGCAAAAACTCTTGAGCAATGCTGCGATTACAATGTCAAATAATTTTACTATTTTAATGTGGACCTACCTAAGGTGAGTATTTCTACAAATATCCTCGTGTAATGCAGTGTCCGTCAGGCTGTTCAGTCATATTTAACACAAAGTGGTTTAGCTAGTTAGAATTTTCTTAAAAATTCAAGTTTACAGGCAATGTATCTTTAGAAAGGATCTGACGTTGTAAATCTTTTAATTTCCTAATTTTCAGATGTAAAACCTTAAGATGTGCATACAGTATGTAAAATCACACAGAATGAACCATATTGTTATTAAATATTATGATTGCAAATATAACAGTCAAAACTTGGATTGTGCCAATAATGAGGTTGCTAGTAAAATATTAATTTGTTCCTTTGTATGCATACATATAAACGATCTTTAGTAATAAATGATGCACAGAATATGCATTTCTGTCTGCACAGAGATAAGGTGTATGTGTATGATGACCACATACGTCCTGTTCCCTTGTGGTGGATAGAATAGATTAGTTCCTACTTACTAGCTCCTTTATACGTGCCATGCCTCACCTGCCACTGCCTGAGGAAACCCAGCTCCAGAGGCAGGAGCACAAAGCTCCTCAGCCCCATCCCTGTGGGGTTGGGCTTTACATACAACCCTGGAGGGCTCTGAGAGTGGGAGGGGGATTTCACCTCCTGCAAGCCATGCGGGGTCCCCTCCGAGTGCCTGCGCTGCCTTGGGCTGCTCAACCTGACTGCCAGGGCGTCCAGTGCCCGGTGTGCCCTGTGAAGGAATGTCCTGTGGGGATTCCCAGGTGTCCAGTGCCCGGTGTGCCCTGTGAAGGAATGTCCTATGGGGATTCCCAGGGCGTCCAGTGCCCGGTGTGCCCTGGAATGTCCTATGCATTGTCCCACCAAGGTGGGCGTCCCACCTGCTGGCCACGAGCAGCCCCACTGTAGTGCCCTTTCTCTTTTTAATGATTAACGAATGAAGGAAGTGCTGTGTTACACCGGCTAAACCTGGGAAATGTTGTGAAAAGTTATAAGCAGCCGGGCAGGAGAGGAGCTGGGGGCACAGCAGGCTGACCAAACAGCGTTTTGGCATCTCTTAATTCCATCCCGGTCAACTGCCAATTTCCTTTCTGCGGGCATCGCTGCTGGCTGTAGGCTCAGGGTAGGCCCTAGCTTAGGCTGGCCCCCACCCAAGAGAGCCGGATCGAGCCCGTGGCCGCTGCACACTTCGGAGCCGCTCTCCCGCTGGGGCGCGGCGGCGTCCCGGCCTGCTCCGCTGCCCGAGGCGGGACTCGAACCGCGGTCCCCCAAGCTCCCGGCTCTCCGCGATACCCGCGCGGCCACCAGGGCACGAGCCGGGTGCGCGCGCACGCGCGCTCCTGCACGGGCCCCGGAGGACGGGGGGGAGGCGGGGCGGCGCACGTGCGCGCGCAGCCGAGTGCCGGCCGCGCGCGCCCTCCCAGGCTTCCCAGGGAATCCAGCGACAGCAGGAAGAGGCTCCTTCCCGCGCACGCGCAGCTGGCCGGGCGGGCGCGCGCTGAGCCGCGGCGGCGGGAGGGAGGGGGGAGGGGAGGGAAGCTGCTGAGGTAAAGTTAGGGGGAGAGAGAGACTCCGTCAGCGAAGCGAGAGCCGGGGAGGCTCGGCGGCCGCCATTACTGAGCGCCGGGGAGAGAGCGGAGAGGCGGGACGGGGCTGCGGCGGCCGGGAGCGCTCGGGAGCTGCGGGCCGGAGAGCGGAGAGAGCCCCGCGGGGACGAGAAGCCGCCGGGGGCGCCGGCGTGGAGAGAGCGTCCCGGGAATGCTGCCGCTCCCGCCGCCGCCGAGGAGCCGGATCCCGACGGCGCGAGGTGAGGGGAGGAATGCGGTCCCGCGGGAGCCGGCCCGGCCTGAAGCGGGGCGGCCGGCCCGGCAGGCGGAAGGGGAGCGGGGGGAGGAGGCGGCTGCAGCCCGGCGAGCCGGCGCGGCGGCCGCTGGCTGTAACCAGTTGGGAGGGTTGGGGCCGCGTGGGGAGCGGGCACCGGCCCCGCGCCCCCCGCCCGGCCCCGCGGCCCCGCCGCGCCACGGAGGGCAGGCGGGAAGGGCAGAGAGCGGGGTGCCTGGTCCCAAACAGGTGATGAAGGCCTGAGCAATGGGAGGGTCTGAGCCTGCTGTACGAGGCTGCCAGCTGGTCACGGTTCTCTAGGGAGGGAGGAAGGCAGGAAGGGGAGCTTCCCTGCTCCTCTCTTCTTCCTTCCTCATTCCCTTCTTATGCCTAGTCTTTTAGCTTCCTCCCTTCCATTCCCACTGCCTTTCCCCCTTTTTCTCCTTTCTCTGTACTTATTTTCCTCTCCATTACCCCCTAATACTCATTCACGCCTTTTCTGCTCTTTTCTTCCTCTACTAAATTTGAACAGTTGTCCATTCCCCTCCTCCTTCCTTTCACCTTCAGATATTGCTCGATATTAAATTTCAGAAAACTTCACTCTCCTAATGATGTGTGTGCATTTCTGTTTTTCCACCAGGTGGATTTTAAGGCTTTGGAATAGGGTAGCCAGTTGCAGTGTTGCAGATTTCAAACGTTTTGAATCCCTTCAAACAGCATAACCTTTAGACTCTCTCCACCCAAGGGAATCACCAGAAACATACAGATGTAATGCCATGGTGTTGTAGCTATAAGACATAAGTATGAAACACTGCTTTAATTTAAAAAAGAAGCAGGACTATATAGTTATAAAAGGAAGACATGCTTGTCACCTTCTCCCCACAATACACCCCACCCCTCTGTACCCCCCTCTTTTGCTCTCTCCAGTATCGCTTTTGATATCAGCGTGGAATATTTCCTTAATAAGTAGGAGGGGAACAATTTTAATCTAGACCAAAATAGGCCTGTGGGGGTATGTGTGTATTCTTTAGTTTAGTGTCATGCAGATAAACTGGTGGTTTTTTTTTTTTTTCCTTAATAAGGATCCTTGACAGAAATTTGAAAACTCTACACTGCAGAGTCAAAGCAGTAGAGAGAGAACAGCATTAGCTGGTCAATTGGACGTCCATTTTAAACCTGTGCATTGAAGCCAGTTGCAGCACTGATGCTTGCATACTTATTTAATAAAGAATGAGGAGTTAATAGGTGGCATTTTTGTCAGCTGTGCTGTCTTACCTTCTGAAGAGTCTTCCGCGTGACAGTTGTTTTCAGCAGTGACATCAGTGACCAGAGTTAACTGCCTTCTGATACTTATTTATAGTACATATGTAAAGTAAGGGTGCTACAAATATTCATCCAGGTGCATACTTTCATTTTTTGTGCTGCTTTGAAAATTCTTTTAAGTGCTAAAATTCTTAAAATTCTATTTATAGTACTCTACTAAAACTCTGTTACTAGAGCTCAAAAAGTATGATGCAAATGTAAGGGTTTTTTTTAAAAGTCTATAGTACTTAAAGTATGGGAAATTGTTTAAGCGTTTGTTACCTTATCACTAACTTGTTTTAGTATAAATTGTTTATAAGTGCGGAACATACTGAGCTGAAACAGCATTTTCCCCCTGAAGTATCCCTATCTAAAGCAGCTGCCATTGTTGTAAAATTGTAAATAATTGCAACCAAATGCCTACCACTCCCTGGTATTGGACTTTACTTTAGCTAAGGTGTTGCATGTGTAACATAATCCAATTAAATACTTTAGGCTCAGAAGAAATTGTTTTAAAATGCTATATTTAGCACTAACAGAACCAAATGCTCCACATGTTTTTCAAGCTATGTGCTTTCCTAAAGCTGTAGGGTTTTTTTCTGTGTGTAGACTTTGTAGCAAAGAAAAGCACTGATCATAATAATAGATTGTTCTGTGTAAGTTTCCCTGTTGGGACTTGTTATTTGAGTAGATAGTGCAAAATAAAGATATTAGAAGGATGCTGACGCTATCTTAAGGCTTCAAAAGTAGTTTCTTGACACAAGATAAATGCCATGTACTGCCATCCTTCAGGAATATTTCGCATAAAACTTCCCAAAGCACTCCTTATCCCTCTGTTTAGTAGGCTGCTCGGCGGTGTGTCCTTAGGATTCTGTGCAGAAGGCGTTCTTGGGGGCTGAGGCGCCGCGACCTTCTCCGAGAGAGTGGCACTTTGGGGGCCGAGCACCCATCGCGGAGTGCTGCTGGCACGGTCACGGCGGGCGAACTGAACCAGCCCCGTTCGTGGCCATGACGTAGCCGTGCGAGCGAGCCCGTGGTGCATTCCTGCTCGGTGATAAGGCAGGAATGCTTTCCAGAGGGGCCTGCGTCCCGCGGCCGGGGCGCCTCTGCCGCCAGGGGGCTTCGGCCGCGCCGTGCCGCGCCCCCCGCCCTCACCGCACTTTGGGGGTCCCGCTCACCCTGCGAGTTCCGGATTAGCGCTCCCGGGGCTTTTCTATCCCCTGGATATGTGTTACGTCTTTCCTAATGGGCACACAAAATACATAATCACTCTTTAATCACTCTTTGTTTGGCTGGTTCTTCTTTTCTTTCTTGCTCTGATAATTTTTAGCCTAAAGGTCAGTGTACGTGAGCTAGAAGAATATTGTATTTTATAGATTATTGTTTGAACCATCTCATCACTTCCTTATAATTTGGTGAAATATTTAAAGGAAAGCAAGTTCATACTTCCTCACAAGAAAATCTGAAACAAATGTGAAGTTATTTTGAATTTGCATGTTAATCATGTTTTTCTAGTACATCTATTGGAAACCAAAATAATTTATCTGTGGCTAGTTCTGCACATTACATTTTGTGATAAATAAGAGTTGTTTCTTTGGCTTTGAGTTAGAATTCCCATGCATTTTTGCAGTTCTGCATCAGTTAGCGTTCAAGCATGACAGAAGAATGTTTGCATTTAACAAAGGAAAACCAATACCTGCATGCACAATTTTTGGAAAAGTATATATAGTTGCATTTTGGCATTTATTTATTTAGGTTGGCTAATTTTTATGTAGAATATTATTTGCTACTTGTATATGCCATTTCCCTTTCTCATTTAGTAATTTTAAAAAGGGGTTAACCAGTGTTATTTTACACAGGTAGAAATGACACATATAGCTTATTACAAGGTCAAACAACAAACTAAGCTTTATGGTGTTGAGTCCTGGATTCTATACTGCAGTTGCTCATGAAGCAAAATAATATGAAATGATCCAGATCTGTGGATCAGTAAAATTAATTGTAGTTGCCCATACCAGGATGTAAATTTTTCTTGGTCTTTTCTCCCAGGAAGTGCATTTTAGCCCTTTTTGTGTCCTTACTTTGATCCCTCCTTCTTTGTCTGCTTCCTTTTTTTTTTCTTCTGTTTTTAGAAGTTTTTTTATGGATCCCCTTTGTAAAATTTCTCCATTAGTTCTTTTGTGTTTTTCCTGAGTATCTCCACAAATAAGCCTGATCGGGAGACTTGCTCTGGGAAACTTCTCTGACCATTCTGCATGTTTTTGGTTGGAGCTTATCCTGTCCAAAAAGAATTAAGAATTTATTACTTCTTTAATCTTGCACTTTCCTTCCCTGTTAAAATATATGCTTTGAAACTATATTGAATGCTTTCAGATATTCAAAAATCTGTAAATAAGTAACATGAAAGGCCCGAGTTCAGAATACTGCTATGCTGGTAATTTGAACCTTTATAGTTTACCTTTTTATTGTACCTTAATTTAATTTATGTAGGTTGGTTTAATTTTTCTCTTGTTTGTTTGGGTTTTTTTGCAGGGAGTAATAATGATAATAGATGCCCTGGGACTGCTAGATTCCACCTAAAGAATGATGTTTTGGATTCAGAAATAATATTTAGGCTCTGATTTAATTTTGAGTAATACACAGACAGTCTTCAGTGTATTATTATTAATAGAAGACATTTATTGAGCTTAGTGGGAACTAAGAGCTTTGAACTTCTGTTTTTAAGCACGATTTTTCATTCCTTTATAGTATGAAGTTGGCCAGTTGAGGTTTCTCTCTTTTTTATTTTTAATACATTGATTACTTTGCTTTTGTATGGAGAGAATTATCTAGGCTACAGAACTCCTTCGGGATTATAGTTGGCCGTCATGCTAACCAAATCTGAAATGAACAGCAGTTGGAGTCATCCATTCTCAGCCTTCATTTCCCCAGCACAATTAATCAGCATACCACTTCAACTGAATTTCTTTCAGCCAGAGGATCAGTGTTGTCCCTTACTGTGTTGCTGTTGCTTGGTTGAGCTTAATTTCTGATAAGCAATCTGAGTAATGTTTTTTCTCATGTTGGCTGATACTTGGGTAATTGTTGTATTTACCCTCATTTTTAAATAAGGTTTCAAGTATGGTTAGTTAAGGTTAGCAGCTCTTGTGAAGGCAAGAATGTGTTTGGAAAGTGGACAGGACACATCACTCAACAGACTTAAATGATTTGAAATTGTTGATAAGGTGACATTGGTATTCTCTGGTTTCATTTCTAAAAAAGATTTTTACCTGAAGGGAAGATTTCTTATGCTTGCTTGAGTGAAAAAGATAGCTCTTGGTAAATACTGAATGAGAAATGGTGACATTACATTAAGGTACGTCAACATTTGTTTTTTCTAACTGGTTGTTAGAAGAGGAAACAGTTGAATTTTTACTCTGTTTTGGGTAGGGCTGTAGTTACTGTTGTGGTGATAGATCTTGGACGTTGGGTACTGTAATAAATGTTTTCCAATGCCAAGTTTTGGTTCTCAGAAAGTATGAAGTGAGGAATGACTTGATATAAAAACTTGGTGTCAATAGTAACTTGAATCTGGAGCTGTAGCTTGCTTGGAGTCATGGTCCGTGTGTTTTCAGTGCACAACACTATGAAACTCATCCTCCAGACCATTTCAGTGACACCTAATGTGTTTGAATTTACTTGGTGATCTGCTGTAGAGGTTACAGTAAGTTTCTTTTCGTGTATTGGTATGCCATGTAAAGCAGACTAGGCTGTGATGGGTCTTTAATTCACATGTGCTTCTCTTTGCTTGGCCAGGTAATTTACAAACACAGTTGCAAGAATATGCTGATTAAAACGAACCCCCGAAAATACTAATCCATAAACTGTTGTGTCTAGGCAACAGTACAGAGTGAGTGAAGGACCTGGGGAAAACACTTTTTATTTTCCCTGTTGGCAGCTGCTTAAATACTTGGTGGTCGTAAGCAATTCTGTGGACTCTTTCAGGCAAGAAATTTTTGCTTCAGCCATGTTAGGTCTAAAACATTTTTAGGTTCAGAAAGCAATTTTGGAGGATATTTAGAAATACTCAAGAATATTTATCTGTAAATTATTTTTTTTTACTGTGGACTCATCTACAAGTTCCTGTGCAGTCACAATTACTTAATACTGATAGATGATTAATTCTTTAAGTATGTATTATTTGCTAATAATATGACATTCTATTCTAGTGTTTAGAATTCAGCTTGGAAGACTTTGGGAAACATGTATTTGTAAATAGGGTGTTTTCTGGTGTCTTACTGTTTCTGACTGGTGTTGTGGAGGCCTGTGTTTGAGCTTTCTCTTGTGGCAGTGTCCCTCAAGCCTCACATGCATTCTTGCAAGGGGAGACACTTTTCTCTTACTCTGTCTGCTCTTCCACATACTCTGAGTTCTTCAGAGTCCCACTGTGTTTTTCCTCATGAGCAAGTATCTGCTCTGCTCAGCTAGCTGTGGATGTAGAGGAGTGCCACAGCTTAGAGGTAAGGGCAGGGAATAGGACTTACTGCCTATCTTCTCTGTCAGGTGATATAATTTAGCAATGAACTCAGCCAGGCTTAATGCAGGACTGATAGACTGGTGCCTATTGATTTTGGTGTTGTTTGGTACCACACGATTAGTTACTGTTATATTGGTATATTGTTTATCAGTATTGCCAAACCTTTTTTGTCCAAAAGAAAATTTACTGGAGCAAAGTGAATATTATTCCCAACAAAATGAAGTTATTGAGAATATATTGTAAATGGCAAAACAAGAAAGAGCTCTGTTGTTTTGATGTAGTATTTAGCATATATACAGCATGGTGCTGCATCTTGCTTAACAATGATACCATTCCTTAGTTGAAAATGGCTTACGTAATATTCCAGTGCAAGTGCCTCAAGTTGCTTTCTTGTTCTGCATCATAGTATGTGGAGCACTGGCCTGGCAAAGTCTGGGTTTTGTGTGATGCAAAGGGAAGAACAATGGAAGAGAGTTCTGGTTTTGATTACTTTATAGTAGCATTCCTGCAGTGAGATCAGCACTTAGGGTTATATTAAAAATTTGTACCCTAGTTGAGAATTCAAAATCTTCAGATACAATTATACTTTCAATTTCTAATTTGGCACAGTTTGTGAGTCCTTTTAATTTAGAAGTGGTGTACTATAGGTAAAAGGGTTTTGAGGTAGACTGTACCTTTTCCCTATTAATAGAATATATGTACATAGACATACATTTGTTTCATATATTTTGTACTTATCCCAACTTCACCTTGCAAACCTATGTTCTAAATACTTTAGAATTCCAAATTATTCTACAAGTGATTAGTGATTTTTATAGCTCATATGTTGTCTGAGAAACTATATTAATTTTTTTTTCAGAGCAGGCTTTTGCAGCCTAGGTATTGTTGAAGTATCAAGTTGAAATTTAAATCACAATTACTTAAGAACTCTAACCTCTCTCAAATATTAATAGGTGTGCTTACAGGATTTAAACCCTCCAAATTTAGACAAAGACTAGCTTGAGTTTTGTTTATGGGTTTGAAATAAGGAAAAAAATCCTTATGCATTGGTGAAGTGTTGTATGCATAGATGAAGTGTTGTACCTTCTCTCATTACTGCTTCTTCCTTCATAAACTTGAAACTTTTAATGGTTCTTATTTTTTGTTTTCAGATCCCTCAGGGAAGGACTTACTGAAGGGCACTGTTTAAATGTGTGACGTTACTGCAGGGAGATCGCAGCAGGATAGTCATCTTGCTTTGCACCTCTTTTTCCTAAGGGTAAGTTTGGGCTTTAGACCTTTATAACGTGTTTAAAGGTGGGTAAATAAGTACAAGCTGCTATTTTCTTTATAACTACACTTGGAAATCTGAAAGTCTGTAGAGACAAGGTCCTACAGTGTGTCTGTAGATGGTCAGAGATTCTTCCTGCAGTGATGTCAGATGCTTTGTATTATTTTCAATCTTAAGATTGAAATTAGTTGGGGAACTCAAACAACCCCTCCTTTGAATCAATAACAAAGGTGCGGGGCAGGGTTAGATGAATCGTAGTGTTTACAATTTGTTATAATTGAATCAGGCAGATTGCACTAAGATAATGGAATGAATTTACAATGAATTTCCAGTGTGCATTCTTTAAAACGTACAAAACGATAAATTTACAATAGTGGTATAGTGAAATGGAAAATCTTCCATTTGGAGAACAATTTAATGATGATTACATATTAAATGTGAAGCCATTATAATGTCAGATTTTTACCAGTTTTACTACTTAATGAACATAGATTTTGTTCTGTGACTTTGTACTATCAGTGCAAAATAGGAACTGTATTTAAAAAAACCAAAAACAAACCTATTCTGGTTTTAAATATCTTTCATGAGTCAGCTTCTACTATGGTTAAAATCTTTCTTGTCAGAACTTTAATGAGAGACTTATGTGTTGGTTCTGCCTTTGTCAGTGTCCCCTTTCCCCTTACTCTTTGTACTTACTTGCTTAGAAATGTATTGATTTAAAAAAACATTTTGTAGATGGAGGAGGAACAATGTTTGCTACTGAGGATGTGGAGTATGTGAAAGTATTGATTGTTTCCTACAGACTAATTGCAAATTGACAGTGTCTTCCTGATGAAATTAAGTAATCATGTGGATGAAGATTTTTGTGTTCTAGTTTAGTCCACATGAAATCTGTATTGTGCAGTGGCAAACAGAAAACATTTTATAGTGAAAGTGCTGACTGAATTTCTCATTCTAACAGTTTGAATGATGCTACTATGGTAAGCTTTGCTTTAGAAAGAAAACACTGGGTTTATTTGTAGTAATATAAATACTGCTTGTAAAGGATGTTATTTTTGCTAAGTATTTTTATTTCTGGAGTCATTTTCTGATAGGTCCAAATTCTCTCTTTTAAGAATATAATAAACACAGTGGAAAGAGTAAAAAGGAAAATTTAAAATATGAGTTGTCTTTCTGAATGCGTCTTTGAGTAATCTGATTTAATTGAAAAAGAATTCTAAAATCTGGCATAAAAATTTCGGTTTTTGAAATATAAAAGTTCTTGAGTATAAAAAAAGTTGTTCTCTTAATTTTGTAATGAAATCGATACTTTCTAAAAAATATATTTTCCTTTTCTATGATTTCCATAACTAACAGCTGGTTTTATGTATGTAATTTGTATTTTATATTTTGGTTAGTTAATTGTTGCTAAGAAGGACAAAGTATATAACACTAAAATTTCAGCATTGATGTTTGTTATACTTTCATTCTGATAAGGGCTATTTATAGGTTTGTTTAAATACGTTTGCTTTGTTACTTTGTACTCTACAAATGTAAAAGCAAATATGTTAAGTACAACAGTATCTACCTTTCATTTATAGTGCCATGTAATATTTGTCTCTTTACCAAGAAAATGAAAAGTATTTTTATATTTTTATCAAAATATTTTCACAGAGGACAGAACAGTGTAGGTTGGAAGAGTCTTCTGAATGTCAACTTGTCCAGCCTCCCTGTTCAAGCAGGGTCACCTAGGAAAGGGTTGCCAAGATCTGTCTTCTGGTGTCTTTTGAATACCTTTAGTGCAGGAGCCTTTACAACTTCTCTGGGCAAACCAGGCCAGTGCTCAGTCACCCTCACAATAAAAAAGAAGTGTCTCCTGATGTTCATATGTCATCTTCTGTATTTTAGTCTGTGCCCATTGCCTCCTGTCCTGTTCCTGGGCACTACTGAAGAGAGTCTGGTTCTGCCTTCTTTTCACCTTTCCTCCAAATATTTGTACACATTGATGAGATCTTCCCTGCGTCTTCTCTTTGCCAGGTTGAACAGTCCTAATTCTCCTAGCCTTTCCTTAAATCAGAGCTGCTGTGGTGCTTTAACCCCTTGCTGCATTCTCCAGTAGTTCTGTATCTCTCCTTCTCTGTGGAACTGGACACAGTGCATCAGGTGTGGCCTTACCAATGCTGCACAAAAGGGAAGGTTAACCTGCCTTGACCTGCTGGCGCTACTTTGTCTAATGCTGCCCAGGGTACTCTTAGCCTTGTTTGGCACAGGTGCACACTGCTGGGTGGTGTTCATGTCCACTGGGATTCCCAGGTCACCCTCTGGACAGCTGCTCTTCAGGTGGCTGGCTCCAGCCTATAGTGGTACATGGGCTCATTCCTCCCTGCAGGCAGGACTGTATCCTTTGCTCCTCCTAATTTTGTCATCAGCAAACCTGCTGAGCATACATCTTCCCCCATCATCCAAATTATTAATGAAGATACTGAACAGTATTGGACCCAGTGCTGGTCTGCAGAGTACATGCTGATTACTGGTTCCCAAGTAGATTTCATGCCACTTGTCACCATCTGCTGGGACTAGCCATTTGGGTATTCAATTTTTTCTGTCTTCCTCATAATGTAAATGATTCAAAACAGCAAATGCATTTCCATTTGCAGTATTCATGCAAGGAAAGTCTTCTGATTAATAACTGAGAGTTAGTGGCAATTGATATACTTGATGACAGCTTCAATAAAGCCACTGGAACCTTGTAGTAATTCTGTGAAACTGAATGTAAATATAGTAGTTTTTGTTTTCAGTTAGTAAAAGTTTTTTTCATAGAGACAGAGGAATGAAACAACATTGTAGTCTTAAAATCTATACATAAGTCCTACTCTTAGTGTTTGTATGATATTTGTGTTTTTCTGTAGAATTCATGTTTGAAACATTTCCTTAAAAGCAGTTTGCTGTTAGTATACAAATCAAGTAGTCTCCTTCTGGAGATAGGTAGCACCTGAGGCATGTGGCCAATTGCCTGCTTTTACAGCTACTCATTTTTAAATTTTCTTTACTGCATCCTAAGTTCAAACCTACCAATGCACACAAAAGTAATGCTCTTCTTGCAGGTGATCATGATAATCTGCTGAATATTTGAGTGTGAATAGAAGGGCATGAATATTGGGTTGGGTTTAGAGTTTTTATAATGTATTTTTGCTTTTTAGTGCCCAGTATTTGTGAGATAAGAAGGAGAAGAATAATTTGGGAGTTGGGTCTGGGTTTTCTTTTTTTAAGAAGTATGCTGCTCAGCTATCAAAACAGCTGACAAACCTATTAAACTGTGCCTAAAATCTGTTTATTTTAAAATCTGTAGTATAAATAGCATTAGTATTACTGAATCATGAATTTATGATCTCATTCAAAGTAGTTGTATGATTTCCATATATACAGAAAATCAGGGTGATCAAGCACAAGTGCTTCTTAAAATCTTTTCCCTCATGAATATTACAAAGACATATCTGCAATCTTGATTTTTTTTTTCCTCTCTATTTTTTTTAGGAAGATGGTGCTCCTTGTCCAGGTTATCTGAGGTTCTCTTAATTACAAGCTGAAGCAGGAATGACTGAAGGCGATTTCTGGAACCCTGGATATACAATTCAAATTTGTAGGAACCTTTTCCAGAATGAAAACCACATACAGTTACCTTGATAATTGCAAAAGGATGAGAGGAAAGTTATGATGGCAAAAAACAAAGAGCCACGCCCCCCATCTTATGCTGTTAGTGTTGTTGGACTGTCTGGAACTGAAAAGGATAAAGGTAATTGTGGAGTCGGAAAGTCATGTTTGTGCAATAGATTCGTTCGTTCAAAAGCAGATGAATATTATCCTGAGCATACCTCTGTGCTTAGCACAATTGACTTTGGAGGAAGAGTTGTTAACAATGATCACTTTTTGTACTGGGGTGACGTAGCACAAAGTGGTGAGGATGGAATTGAGTGCAGAATTCATGTAATTGAGCAGACTGAATTCATTGACGATCAGACTTTCTTGCCTCATCGGAGTACGAATTTACAACCGTACATAAAACGTGCAGCTGCCTCCAAACTGCAGTCCGCAGAAAAACTAATGTACATTTGCACAGATCAGCTAGGCTTGGAGCAAGACTTTGAGCAAAAACAAATGCCTGAAGGGAAATTAAACATAGATGGGTTTTTATTGTGCATTGATGTAAGCCAAGGATGCAATAGGAAGTTTGATGATCAACTTAAATTTGTGAATAATCTTTATATCCAGCTCTCAAAATCTAAAAAACCTATAATAATAGCAGCAACAAAATGTGATGAATGTGTGGATCATTATCTGCGAGAGGTTCAGGCCTTTGCTTCAAATAAGAAGAACCTTGTGGTCGTGGAAACATCAGCAAGATTCAATGTCAATGTTGAAACATGTTTTACTGCACTGGTACAAATGATGGATAAAACTCGTGGTAAACCTAAAATAATCCCCTATCTGGATGCCTATAAAACTCAAAGACAGTTAGTTGTTACGGCAACAGATAAGTTTGAAAAACTTGTCCAAACTGTGAGAGACTATCATGCAACTTGGAAAACTGTTAGTAACAAACTGAAAAACCACCCTGATTATGAAGAGTACATAAATTTGGAAGGAACAAAAAAGGCCAAAAATACATTTTCAAAACACATAGAGCAACTTAAACAGGAGCATATTAGAAAGAGGAAAGAAGAATACATTAATGCATTGCCAAGAGCTCTTAATACTCTTCTGTCAAATCTTGAGGAGATTGAACTTTTGAGCTGGTCAGAAGCCTTGAAGGTAATGGAGAAAAGGCCTGACTTCCAGTCCTGTTTTGTAGTGCTTGAAAAAACACCCTGGGATGAAACTGACCACATAGATAAAGTGAATGACAGAAGGATTCCATTTGACCTTCTCAGTACCCTAGAGGCAGAAAAAGTTTATCAAAACCATGTGCAACATCTTATATCAGAAAAAAGGAGAGTTGAAATGAAAGAGAAATTCAAAAAAACTCTTGAGAAAATCCAATTAATTTCACCTGGACAGCCATGGGAAGAAGTTATATGTTTTGTGGTGGAGGACGAAGCATTCAAATACATCACTGATGCAGATAGTAAGGAAGTGTATGCTAGGCATCAGAGGGAGATTGTTGAAAAAGCCAAAGAGGAGTTTCAGGAAATGCTTTTTGAACATTCAGAGTTATTTTATGATCTGGATCTTAATGCAACACCAAGTACAGATAAAATGAGTGAAATTCATGCAGTTCTGAGTGGAGAACCTAGATACAAAGCTTTACAGAAACTTGCACCTGATAGAGAATCTCTTCTGCTCAAGCATATAGGATTTGTTTATCACCCGACTAAAGAAACTTGTCTCAGTGGCCAAAACTGCATGGACATAAAAGTAGAAGAGTTACTTGCCAACAGTCTTCTGCAACAAGACCATGGACGCTCAAATTTATACCATGATAGTGCCAACATTGATAAAATCAATCTTTTCATTTTGGGCAAAGATGGCCTTGCACAAGAATTGGCAAATGAAATTAGGACACAATCCACTGATGATGAATATGCATTAGATGGAAAAATATATGAACTAGATCTTAGGCCAGTTGATGCCAAATCCCCTTACTTGCTGACTCAGTTGTGGACCTCAGCCTTCAAACCACATGGTTGTTTCTGCGTGTTTAACTCTATTGAATCACTGGCTTTTATTGGGGACTGCATTGCAAAAATAAGGGCTGAAGCATCTCAGATAAGGAGAGACAAGTATATGGCTAATCTTTCATTTACATTAATATTGGCTAACCAGAGGGACAGTGTTAGCAAGAATCTACCTATTCTGAGACATCAGGGACAGCAACTGGCTAACAAGTTACAGTGTCCTTTTGTAGATGTGCCTGCTGGTACATACCCACGCAAGTTTAATGAGGCCCAAATAAAACAAGCTCTGAGGGGAGTACTAGAAGCAGTTAAACACAATTTTGATGTTGTAAATCCAGTTCCCACCATTAAAGATCTGTCAGAAGCTGACTTAAGGATTGTTATGTGTGCCATGTGTGGCGATCCGTTCAGTGTGGATCTTATTCTTTCACCTTTCCTTGATTCTCACTCCTGTAGTGCTGCTCAGGCTGGCCAGAGTAATTCTTTAATGCTTGATAAAATAATAGGTGAAAAGAGACGTAGAATACAGATAACTATATTGTCATATCATTCTTCAATTGGTGTAAGGAAAGATGAACTTGTTCATGGATATATACTGGTCTATTCTGCAAAGCGAAAGGCATCCATGGGAATGCTTCGGGCATTTCTTTCTGAAGTTCAGGATACTATTCCTGTCCAGTTGGTGGCTGTTACTGATAGCCAAGCAGACTTCTTTGAGAATGAAGCAATCAAGGAACTCATGACTGAAGGAGAACACATAGCAACAGAAATTACTGCTAAGTTTACAGCTTTATATTCATTATCTCAATATCATCGTCAAACTGAGGTTTTCACATTGTTCTTCAGTGATGTATTAGAGAAGAAAAACATGATTGAAAGTTCCTACATGTCAGACAGCACAAGGGAATCAACGCATACAAGTGAAGATGTTTTTCCAAGATCTCCGAGAGGAGGTTCCCTTGACTATAATTACCCAGATTCAGAGGATGATGCTGAAGGACCACCACCTTACAGTCCAATTGGTGATGATGTAAGGTTACTTCCAGCACCTAGCGATCGTTCAAAGTACCGACTGGATTTGGAAGGAAATGAGTATCCTGTTCACAGTACACCAATCAATTGTCATGACCATGAGCGCAACCATAAAGTGCCTCCTCCAATAAAACCGAAACCACTTGTTCCAAGAACAAATGTGAAAAAACTGGATCCTAACCTCCTGAAAACAATTGAGGCAGGTATTGGCAAAAACCCCAGGAAACAGCCTTCTCGAGTGCCTGCAGTGCCACCAGAAGATATAGACCCATCTGACAACTATGCTGAACCTATTGACACGATTTACAAACATAAAGGCTTTGCAGATGACATCTATGCAGTTCCAGAGGATAGTCAGAATCGTATTATTAAAGTTCGAAACTCAATTGTTATAAGTAGCCAAGGTGAGGAAGAAAATGGATTTTCTGACAGAGTATCCAAAAGTCATGGGGAAAGACGGCCTTCAAAATACAAGTACAAGTCTAAGACGCTGTTCAGCAAAGCCAAGTCTTACTATAGGAGAACACATTCGGACGCAAGTGATGATGAGGCTTTTACCACCTGTAAAGGTAAAAAAAAAGGAAGGCATCGTGGAAGTGAAGAAGACCCACTTCTTTCCCCTGTTGAAACTTGGAAGGGTGGCATAGATAATCCTGCTATTACATCGGACCAAGAATTGGATGAGAAAAAAGGGAAAAAGAAACCCCACAAAGTAAAAGAAGATAAGAAGGTAAGTTAATTAATTTTAAATTTTATTTACAATTTCTGGTGCATTGTAGAATGGGAAGTGACCCTCTTTTGAAACAGGTGCTTTAAAATGTTCAAACTATATTTGTTTGATTTTTTTGCCTTAAGTTTCTAGTAAGTTGCTTGAACTAGCAAACCTTAGGGAATGATACGGTTTGTCTGTCTTATCCTCTATTCAATAAATGTCAGTTATTTTCATCTCTGCTTTCATGTGGAGGCTTCCTTCCATTTTAGTAAGGTGATGTGGTTTTTTTAAGGAAAAAGCTGCTTTGTGAGTTCTTGAGTAGAACTGGTTCTTTCAGTTGTTGCAGTTTTTGCTATTGGAATAAGGTTTAGGGCTGGTGAATGAAAGGAGTGATTTCTTTTTAATTCTTAGTTGTCTACCTGGAACTCTAGAACAAGTGCAAAAAAAATAAAACTTCATATAGTAGTTCTACTGACTGCTGCATTTTCCTTGTGTAGGCAAACACGTAGTCAAGATGAAAGTTGTGCTACCTTTATAGCTCTCTATAAAAGCAGAATAAAGGGAACAAAACAGGGAAATGAAGGGAAAATAATAATATTGCAGTTCACTTGAAAAATGTTGCATCTTCTTGCCTGAGAGTTACTTATTTTTTTACTGGCTTTGTGGTGTGGGTTCTAGATGGACATTCTTTATAGCTTAGATTTTAATTTTAGGCCAGCAATCATTGTGTTAGACATGAAATCAGGAGTGTTCCTGATCAGTTAGATATTTTCTTTCTTGTCTCAAAATAATCTGACCTTTTTAATATTATCTTTTGTAGCATTTTTAAAATGTCACTTTTTTAGCTTAAATATGATGGTATTTGAACTGCAGAAATAAGTTTTGTTAAAGTAGAGCATAGTTAAATTTAACTAATAGCTAAAATTCTTGCTGGTATGCAGCTGTGATTTGAATTACACATGACTTATTTAAAGGCCACTAAATTTTCTCAAGGCTTACTCATATGCATGGATAATGATGTCTTGTGGGTATAAAATCATATGGTTAAAAATACTTCAAAGTTAATATTTTGGAGAAACTTAGATTTAAAAAAAATATATATATAATTTATATACTTTTCATAGAATCACTTATAATATCCAAAGTTGAAAGGACTCCATAAAGATCATTGAGTCCACCTTCAGGACTCCTTTTGCTTGAAATAGTCTTTCTACAGCGAAATCAAAATGTAGTTGCATAATCTTCCTACTGTTGCAGCTGTGTTGAGTTGAGAGCAAGTTACTCTGAGTTGAATATATTTATGTGCTAAACTGAGTAGATTACTATAGTGGGGGGGATCTTCTCTTCCTGAAATTGTGTCAGGAAATCCCCTGATGGCTCTAACAAAGCCTCCACTTCTAGTTTTGGCCTGTTGAGAAGCCTGAGTTCCAAGTTCCAGGCTGTTTTAATTTTTGTAGTGGATAAGTTTCTTGAAGAGTAGAATTGTTTTAAGTTTTGGTTGGTTGGTGATTTGTTGGTTATGTGTTTTTTTTTTCTGAGGTAGGGCACTGTATTTTACTCAAAAGTAGCAAAGCTGCAGCTATTAAATTAGTAAAAACCTAATAATAGTGGAGATTATTGTAATTGAGAAAACATTTAACTTGATGGCTCAAATGTTTGCAAATTTTCAAAATATCTCGAGTGCTCAGTGCTTTTGAAAAGTAGTGCCTTCTCTGTGTGTTGACTTGAATGAAGTTAAGTGATAGTAGTTGCAGTTCAAGTGAGTCATTCTAGTTCATTATCTGTTTCTTTGGGGTTTTTAACAGTTAATTTTATTTCAGAAGAGATGCAGTTTAAGTTTTGGAACTTTTTCTGTATGTTTTCATTTGTTGTTTTGGATGAGTAGCTATTAGTCTTTTATTACAGAAATGCAAAAATTATTCTAATTATATGGTCCTTGTTATTTGGTCCATGGGAGAGATGTTAGTGCACTACTATTTACAGACTGTGTGCTGGGTTTTTTTGACCCCTTGAATGTGAAAGAGGTAAATAGAACTTGTGTACTTTTTTCTGGCTATTTCTTAAATCTTTTACTGATACTTTTTCTGAATTGTTTAGCTTAATGTAAAGGGAAAATAGGATACATGTGTAAGTATTCTTGCTTTAATTATATTGATTCTGAAATACAGAAATCTTATTAACAGAATGAATTTGCTTGAAGAAACTTGGATTTTAAAGTCTGAACTCCTAATTGTCTTTTTCCAAGACTTTTTTTTTTTTTTTAAGCCCAAGTAGGATGTAACATTCTTGATACTCCTTGCATTTTTGTTGGTTTGAGATGTGGTGTTTCTGGGTGAGTTTTTTGTAAGGTGTTGCAGGAGAGATAACTGTGCTGAAAGATACTTATTTTGTCCTGATCCTTTCAGGTCCAGTGTCCCAGCTCAGGATAAAATCACATTTTAAAAAAGGCTCTAGGATAGATATAGGGAGGTAGAGAATGGATGTAAAGTGATTGTAGGGTTCAGGTAAAAAAACTAAAGGGAAAAAGGCAAGAGTTGGGCGAGTAGGAAGAAGGAAGCGAGATTTGACATACAGTAGAGTAGGCTACATATGTGTTAGTTTGGCTAACATATATGTATCAAACTTTAAAAATCTATTGTGGACACATGTTATTAAAGGCAGAAGTAAATACTCAGAATTGTGCTACTTGTTGCTATTTGGAAGTGTAAATGAAAATGTTTTACTGTGGAGAGTATAGCAGTGACAAACCTGTGGCAAGCAGGTAACATTACTTGCAAGGTCATGTAATGTTTCTTATTGCCCAAAGAAACAATTTAAAACTCAGGCCACTTAAGGAAGTGTGCTTTGGTCTGAATTATTTTCCCATTATTTTTGTCCATAACACTGTGCTAGTGTTCTTAGATATTGTTGCAGTATACTGGTAGTCAGAACTGGAAGAGCATCATCTTTAAGCCCTTCTTTCAATTATCACAGAAATAATTCCTCTGAAGACTTTTATGTCCTCATTCTTACAATGAAAAACTCATCCAGAGCTTCTATTTCCTCTGTATTGGTGAAGAATCTTCCAATTCCTAGGTGCAATTCCTAGTTTTCACCCTTCCTTATTGTATCCTTTCTCCGAAAGGTTTCTTTTTCTGGCCAGTCACCTCCTCACTGGTGAAGAGAAAATGGCTACTTCTTGTCTCGAGTTTTAGAAGATTAAAAAAAAAAAAAAAATTGAATTTTCCTCTGAACCTGTTTTTGAATGAGGATGACTGAAACTGTGCATAGTATTGCAAGGAATGTCATTAACAGTGTATCATGTAATCTTAATGTTTGCTGATATCTACTAGAAATTACTACCCAACACAATTGTGTGATTGAACCCAACCTTTGCTTAGTTGCAGCTGCCACTTTAGGTACCTTTGGCCTGCTGTTGTCCTAGATACTTTCCAGGTAATGACTCCATACTACACAGTGCAGGTGGTTTAATGTACATTCACACACATATAGTACCTGTACATAACAGCACGTACGTTTTATTAGTGCGTTCCAATGCAGGATTTTTCCATTATTCTACGACTTTGTCCTTTTTGTTTCTGAATATAATCTTTTTTCTGTTTTTCCAGTTGTCGCTGTAGTTGCCATCACCAGGTGCCTTACTAAAGTCTAGATTGGTAAAACCAACAGATGGTGGTTCTGTCTTTGCTTCTAGAAAAGAAAAAGTAGAAAAAGCTGAATCAGTATAATAAAATTTGTGATACACCTGCCTTTATCCTGTTTTATTTTATTAGCACATGTCTAAATGTTCTGAGAAAATTTGTGATATGACCTTGCATGTGCTGTTAACAAGTGAACCTTTGAACTTTTTCTGATGGGGATAAATATGAAGAGCAGTAAGGAGGAGGAGGAGAAAGCAAGCAGACTGGCTTGAATCACAGGACTTTTTAACCAGGTTCATGTGTAGTTGTGTGTGCACTCTGAGCTTGAAATATTTCAAGTGCAGGTTGTTCAGTATTTGAAGTGCATGTTGTGTGCTAATATTTGTTAAACTAGTGGCTTTTTTTCTTCACCTACAGAACTACTTCTATAAAGTTTTTCCTAGGAAAAAAAGTACCTTGTCCTTTCTGCTGTTAAACAAAAAAGCAAAACAATGGATTTTGCAGAGTGAATTCTCCCCTATATTGGCATGCTTTTTATGTTTGATTATTTATTTCCTTCATGGTGTTCACAAACTTACAAAGGAACTAAGCACGCCCGAAAATATTAAAATGCAGCTTTACCTCAGCTGTTTCTTCTCTGCCGAGTTAGTCCTCCCCAACTGAGTTGTATGCTCATTCATCTCTGTATTTTTATCAAAAACTGGAAGTGGGAATTACAATTAGATGTTTTTCTCAATTAGAATTTTTAACGTTAAGGTCTAGTGTAAGCATTATTGGTGTTCATACACATGAAAAGCAGCAGGCTTGCCAGCTGTATCATAAATTATTTTTGTTTTCAGTTTAACTTAATGAATTTGGAAATGCAAAATGACAGAAATTGCAGAAAATTTCAGGTCAGGAAAGGGCATGAAGATTCCTAGAGGAAAAGGATCTTGCTGAAGGAAGCCTTCTAATATCTTAGATAGGATGAACTGCTTCAATAACCTTAAAGCTGCAACTGATGCATTTTATGCATTAATATAAAGCCTAAATCACAGTAGTCTTGGCTTTCCATTGTCTCACTGTGTAAACAAGCCCAGTGTAAATATTTAAAAAAAATATTTGTCAATTGAAGAATTATTATTAGTGTTACTATTATCATTAAATAATAGCAAGTTATTTTTGACCCTTGTCATAATTTAGTAATTCCTTCTTCAGTAGGAAGCCTGCCTATGGGGAAACTGTAGCTATTCCATATAGTGACAATTAATAACCTTATTATTTGTTTTTACAATGGAATTGATGAGTGTTAAAACTTTACCCACCTGCTTTAGAGCTCTTTGTGGACACTTTGAGATGTGTTCGATGTCTGATTTAGGATGTATTTTTTTCACCTCTTTTAGAGAGAGTATAATTGTTCAGGTTTTTATTCTCCATAACATATCAAGAACAGCAAATATCCTGAATGAATTTTTGCAACTGGAAAGTCAGAGCCTTATCTTGAAGAAAATAAATCCTAACTAGAGAGATCTTGTAAACACTATAGTAAATTAACTGTTTAGTGATAATTTTTTGGCATGCCATTGTTGAAATCTAAAAAATTTTCACTATTTAGATTCTTTGGACAATGGTCAATAGTTTGATTGTTCAAGGTCTGATTTTTTTTTTTGTATGAATGGAGTTTCCATCTGTATTGCTAAATTAAATCTGAAAAACAGTGTTTTAAAACATTCTGCCTTGTAATCCTGTTTGCAGAAAACACTAGTTGCTTCCAAAGAAGTTTGTGAATTATCGTTTCCATTTTCCTTTATACCGAGATGATTGTAAGATGCTTTTTACTTTAAATTAATCTGAAAACTTTCTCAGTATTTTAGCAAGAAAAATCCACTAGCATCTTGATGAATTCTCACATATTTACTCTGGCTTTCTAGAGGACGAAGCAGTGCATTTGCCATCTATTTTTCTATGATTAAATTTGCTTTTCAACATTATAATGTCGAAACTGTATGAAGTTTTATGTTAAATCTACTATGGAAATAGTGTGAGGAACCATAGAACCCATGTGTGTTGATCTCAGTTTTAGTAAGACTATGGTAAACATGTGAGCAGTGGGAGATCAACTTAAATTTTTATTCAGCTGTTCTTGTGTAAATTCAGTGGTTAATTTAGTAAAATACTGTCTACTTCAGACTGGAATGTGCGGTGGAATTTTTTTTCTCCTGAGGAATATAGGAGATATCAGAATCTGTATTTTCAGATTTTGTCTGTTCAAATTTAACATTCTTAATATGCATATTTAGAGCCTTCTTAAGCCTTTAAACTGGAATTCTCAAATGGCAGTAGGCATGAAGGGAAGGAAGAGCATGTTAGGGACAATGACCATCTGCATTATTCATATATCATACAGTTTCTGGAGAGCTAGCTATGAATTAGAGATTACAAATAGTTTTATGAAGACTATAAAATGAATGCTGTTCACGGTGCGTGGTTTTATGAATTATTTTACTAGTCCTGAAAATATTGACTTTGCCCTCCATGACCCTAGGGCTGACTGCATATGAAGCAGGCAGAAAATTTCCTTTGCATCAAAAGTAGAAGTGAAGTCTTTTAGAGGTAGAGAAGTAGCTGCATTTCTTCTTTAATAAATAAATAATTAATGGTAGTTCTGATGGGGTGGGAATGAGAAAAAAAAGCCTGTCTTGAACAGAAGGCTTGCTAAAGGAAGCGGCCCATCCATAAAGGGCCTTGATAGGATTTTGGCAATTTTTAGTTTTCTAGATTATTTTTAAAAGTTTATATTTAAGACATCGTACTCTCAAGACTCATATCTGCCTGAAGTCTTAGCCTAGTTTCTCTCTAGATGAGAAGTGCTGCTTAGCTGGCCATAGTACCTGTAGTCAAGAGGGTTAAGCTTCAGTATTCCTTACATCTATATCTTTAAATGTTCTTTGTAATAATATTTCTGGTTTTGAAATCAAGACTTGCATTACCATGCTAGAGTATATGCTTTTGTGTTTGCCTTGTCTTATGTTAAGAGGACTTTAGCTAATCTTTTGCAACATGTATTTTGGTGATTGAAGTACTGCAAAATAAAGCAATATTGCAAGTAAATGCAATGCAAGGCAAGTTTGGAATTCTCACAGTTAAAATGCTTTCCTGCCAAAAAAGGTTTGGCTTTAACCTCTGTTATGGTATGAAGAGCAGTTGTCTTTGGCAAGAAGCAAGTGATGAAACCCATGCTGAAAGCTCAACGTAAGTGCAGCAATCAATTATACAAAGCCCCACAGATCTCTAGGAAAACTAGGGATTTCAACTTTATGGTCTTGGGCTTGTGTTTTAATTGCATGAAAACAGTGATATATGAACAATGAGCATTTTGTTAGGCTTAAGTAACAAAACTTTTGTGCTGGTTCTTGTCTTCTTTAACTTGGTGTCTATTAGTCCATTTTTATGATGATGTAGGAGAAGCATACAAAATTGATTTTGGCTGTGCCTAGATTGGTACTTGCTGCATGGAGTATGACGTGACTGCTACATTGTGGGATGAAGGTGTATTGGGAAGAATGATAGAACTAAAAATACCTCTGCCAAAATCTAGGAATTTTAAAATGGTTCTCCTTACTCAGGTGCTGTTTAACTAAATTAATAATTTAATGTTTAACAGTTTATTGTTTCATTAGAGATGTTTTAAAAGTTAATTTTACACAGAAAAAATGATGGTAGTCATTGTCTTGATTAGCAAATCTAAAAGTTCCATTTTATGTCTGATGGATCAGAAAAAAATGCAGTTTTCTCATAGTAGGGAACAGGAATTAAAGAAAAGCTTTCACTGAGTCTTACTTTTATTAGAATAAGACCCATGTTTTTTTCCCAGAGTCAGTTGGTCTTTTGGCAAAACCAGGTATTTTGCACGGAACACCTTTTTGTTCAGAACAAGTTCTCCACTTAAGAAATCTAGACTTCAGGAAAGTATGGAAGTCTAAAATGAGGAAAGAGCATGTTGTTTTTTCTTAAAGCGTCAAAATTTTAGTTTTAGATTTCAGAAGTATTTTTTGTAAAGGTCATGTAGATAGAGTTGTTTGTGTGAGGATTTTTATGCCCTCACACACCCTAAAAGAAAGGAAAATAATGAGAGAGGTATTTTAATAAATGTTGTACAGGGGAGATACAAAATTCATAATTATACATAATGAGAAATAGATGATAAACTTATTGTTGTAGCTGCCTTGTGAAATTGTAGTTTAATGTTTATGGAATAGTCTTGCAGTGTCATCTCTTCTACTGTGCCTTTAGACCAGTGTGCAAAGGACTTCAGGGTTGGGGTTTTCTCTTTCCCTTTTCTCTTTATTCTTTCATTCTTTATGCTTCATTAAGTTCTTTAGAAAAAATTCTCACTTTCCAAGTTGGGGATTAAACTGTTTACAGGTAGAGTTCATCTAAGGAATCTTTCTGCGTTTCTGTGTGCATAATATCAAATCTGATATGGCAGTCCCTTGCAACCTGTCTTCTAAAAGCAGGACAATTATTAGAAAAGAGCATTCTCCACTCCTATTTTGTGTCTGTGTCTGATATTTCATACAATTTCCAGGCATTCTGCACAGATAATATTGGTAATTTTCTTAAAATTTCTGTAGAGACCTAGTTTGTTACTCCTTTTATCTGACTGCTTTCCAAGAGACACACAGGGCCTTTTTATATCATGTTGATCTTAAATATACAGTCTTGAGTATATCTTGCTTCATTTATTCTGCGTTGGTGGAGATGGGCACTGAACACCTTGGGGAAAAAAAAATGAATTATTTTTCCTTTCTTTACTGCCATTTATATATCGAAAATGATCTTTCATTTAACATTTGACAAAGATGTTTTCACTGAGTTTTATGCATTGTTTAGCTTCAGCTTGGCCCTTCCAGCTGTTGCTCATCTGAACTGGATGCTACCTAAATAAATACTTTTAGTGTAATTTATATTTTCATCAGTATTCAGAGATGAATTATGGTATCTGATACAATACAATTCTTGTAAACATCCAGGGCTGGTTTATCAGTTCCACTGATAAAATTCGTTCTCAGTGGAAAAAAAAAATAAAACCAGGAAAATTCCATATCAAACGTACCATCTTTGATTGAATGCAAACCTCCTTTTGGCTAAAATCCTGTGCCTGTAACAAAGCATTCATGCTTAGTATGAGTGCCTGCAACTTTTAAGACTTGATTGCTTGTTAGTCATTCTCCATCATCATGTTTCTTATATTGTTGCAATATAAAGATTATTTAGTATCTTTAGGTATATGCAGAAGACACCAACTTTGTTTTGGTGAAGGGCAACAGAGTTTTATCCTGACAATTTCTAAAGAGGTGTGGTTCAGATGTGGTTGGTGTGAGCAGTGCTGAAAGACTCTAAACAAGTCACAGCGCTCTAAACAAGTGGTGTCTTTACTTCTGTTCCTGTGGTCTTTCAGTTACTGATATATTGGTTAATCCTGTTCCTAATGTAATACAGCAGGGATCAAAACTTATAGAAGTTGAGTGCTTTTTATCTAATACATAATTACTTTATAGTCACGTACTTTGTAATTTCTAAAGTACATTTAATTTTTATTTTTATTTAATTTAATATTTATTTTTGCTGTAGAGGAATTTTAATGTCTGATAGATGTATGATATAGTTGTGTTTACTGAATGATTGAAATATGAGTTGGTTAAAATGTTGCTTGACTATTACTTAAATAACTCTGTTTTATTGTAGCCGAAAAAGAAAACTAAGACATTCAATCCTCCAATCCGTAGAAACTGGGAAAGTAATTACTTTGGGATGCCCCTACAGGATTTGGTTACACCTGAGAAACCAATACCTCTGTTTGTTGAAAAATGTGTGCAATTCATTGAAGATACAGGTAAGATAGGAGGACTGTTAGAGAAAGGACTTTCCCATTTTGCATAATGAGTAATACCTCTCATTTTCTCTTTTAAAGTACTTTTAGAATTTTATCCTAGAAATAAATAATTGTGGGCTACGTGCATTTAAAAAGTAGAATGTGTTTTCTAAATTTTATGCTTAATATGTGATGATGGTTTTTTGACTTTATTTATACAAATACTTAATTACCTTTTGACAAATGTCTGAGGTTTAACATGTTCCCTGTAATTAAAAAAAATTACATCAGTATCTAGTGCCGAGTGACTTTTAACCCAATGGCAGTCCAGTCTTACATGTCTCACTGTTACCACTGTGTTTTATTTCATGTATTTAAAAGCTCTGAAATCCACCTTTTCCAATTATAGAAAACAGGTGCTTGAAATGGCTTCTGATTTGGTATGATTAGTCTGCTTGCTTTTTTGATTTTGAAAGTAAACCTAGTTTTGCATTTTAACTTGTTGCAGAGACAGAAAAACTTATTTTCTAAATCCTGTGTAATTCTCCATGAAAAAATTTAATCTATTGAAGATGTAATGTCCCAGTTTAATGTAAAATATTAACATATATATATATGTTTACACTAAAGTGAAATTTCACAGTTTGGTTTTCTCTCTCCTTTCTCCCTGGCTTTCTGGTTGTGTTTGTCCCTGCTTTCAGCCTATATACTGTGTGACCATGAGGCAAGTAGGATGATTTTGCTGGTCAAACAGAAGACTACCGTTAAGAGTGGGAATTTGAGGTTTGGGAGTGATCTGTGATTGGGTTTTGTTTGGGGTTTTTGGGGGATTTTTTTGGTTTGTTTTAAAGATTGTGAACACTAGTTTTTACCTAGTGTGTAGATCCTGCTTGATCTGAAGTTTTATAAATGCTGTATTGCTGTATTTCAAGTGAGGGTGTGACTGAACTGAAACATGTTCAGGGCCATCTTTTGATGTATGTCTGCAAAGGGAATATTGTTTAGTGCAAAGTAATACAGCATCTTTTTTTCTAAATTTGCTTAGATCTTTAATAAAATTTTGGCTGTTAGATGAGAGTAGCAGTTTTAGCAAGAATAAAGCTAATGGGTTTTCTTCCTTATAGTAAAATTCAGTTTTGCTGCCATCTGTAAGAATAGTGTTTCCAAAATAACTACCAGAGGTGGTAAGCCTCATAGCTGTTTTTGAAGACTTACATGCTGCATTATTGCAATACAGAAATTAGGTGAAATCTCAGGCACTGATCTTTTGGAGTTAGAGATATTAGTGCAGATCTGTCTTTAACCCTTACTTTCTATGTATTAAAGGTAAGAGCTGTATGTTCTGCCCTCTTGCTTTTGCTTTGTCCACCTCACCCAGTTAAAAATGGGAAAGGATGAAGAAGGGCAAGGAGTGATAGAGTGGTGTAGGCAGTTTAATAGATATATGTTGTGTTTGCTGTTTTCTGTAGCAAAAAAACCCCAACCCAAAACAAAACGGCATCATTTATAGGTGAGTCACTGTCACCGGTTTTCTTTAAAAGTGACTACCTACAGCTACTATGCATAGCTATATATAAAACAGATATTGACTGGTATTGAAGACCAATTTCAGGAGTCTGTGGAATCTAGCAATAACTTAATTTGAGCATGTTCTACTTTTTAAGAATACTTTCAAACAACGAATTTATATGTCCAGTTCTAGAAGTTTTATTTGCTTAAAAGTATTGTTATCTTTGTGCTGAACTTTCAAAAAAAGTATTTTTCCCAAATGGTTTTCACTAGCTTGTGGGGTGAGAGAGAGAACTATAGTAGTGTGGGAACATTGTTGTCTTTTTTCCTCATAATCATCAAACCATGCAGCCATCCTAAAGGTTTTGCACATCTCTTCTCATGACCTGTCTTGGGAAAATAAGATGTTGGGTTACACTGCTATGTATTTAAAATGTAGGGTCACCTCAAAAGGGGTGACTCAGAAGGCACAACTTTTCTGTTAGGTACGTCTATGTTAGTTCATCCTGGAATGCTACTGTACACCTGGAGAATTTTAATTCTGGCCATGAATGTGAGCTGGGCAAACACTGTACATCTGTATAGTTCATGACTATGAAGATGCTAGTTGTCTTCCTAGTTTTGTTAAGCACTTAGAACAAAACCTCTGCTTTTGATCTGTATTACAGTTTTCTTTCTCCTACTCTGGATTCTGTCTAAGTAGCTTTGGTGTTGTTTTCAGCTTCTATACTTGGCTGGGGTATTTTTATTTCTAATGTATATTATATTTATATTGAATTAATATGCTGTAGGTATTTGAGTTTCAAGCAGGGTTCTGATAGAATATATTTGTTGCCTTTGAGAGAAAAGAATGTTCACTTGCATTGCCTTCAAATCCTGTACTGAGATAGACTCACATCATTGACTTAGGGACTGAGAAAATTCCACAAAAACAGTTTTGGAGATTATTAGTCTGCACAAGGCAAGTCAGGACCTATTGGCTCCAGGCTGGAGTTCAGAATGATACCATTCCTGTATGATAAAGCTGCTTGGCCCTGGGGAGTCATTCAGTACTCATCTGTACATAGCAAGTCAGTCTGCTGCCAGTTTGAACTGCGCTGAATACCAGTGTTTATTATCATTGTCTTCTTAATCAAGAAGTGCAGTCTTTTCCAACTCAGCTACTCTGTATAGCTCTCTTACAGAGGATATAATTGTTTAGCGTTTCCTCTTCAGGTACTTTCATGGTGTTCAGCTCCCTCCTATGTAATTTGGATTGTGGCTGAATTTGTGATTAATCTCGATTTGAAGGGCTAATCTTAATTTTTCATGTTTTTTGTTTCTGTCTCATGAAATTATACAAGGCAATGCTTTGTACCCTCTCATCTAAATTTTGACTGAGGCTAGAAAGTACATGGTGTGAAAAACCGTTTTCTCTATTTCAGATGCCTAGATGTAGTAGATAGTACCTTAAAGTGTCTTTGAAGTTTCTTGCTCCACCATAGACCTTAAAGAATTGAGCACATGCAGAAAATACCATCAGATTTTTGTTTTACCATAATATTCTGGAATATCCTCACAAAAAAAAAAAAGTCTATCTGTAGAAGAGGGACAGTTTGGAAAAACCAAAGAAAATTCAGGAGCTTAAATTTCTAACCTTTTATAAATCAACAGATTTTTTTTTTTCTGAAGAAACCATATTGTTCTTATCAAGGTCAAGGGTGATCTGGTAAAGATAAGGGATCTTAAATCTGTGCCTATAGCTGAAGGTTATTGTCTCTGTGCTCCTCTTTAGTATTTTTCAGCAAAAAGCTTTAATCCAAACTGGTTTAGCTTTATGGAGCCAATCACTTAGTTCTTGAAACAGAGCTTGAATCCCCTTGTAATCTTTTTGATAGTATTGGAAGCAGAAACTGGGGGGCAATTAATTCAGGTTAATACCTGAGTAGATCTGAAGCTGGGAAGCTGTGAATGTGTTTCAACCTCCATTTCACAGCTGCCTGCACTGTCACTGGTACTGAGAGTACGAAGCAGCAATAGCACATATACTTGGTTTTGTTGGAACATATTGATTAAAAACAAATCACAATACCATGTGAGAACATCTTAAATTTTATACTACTGTCACTTCTGGATAAGAAAGGAGGAAAAATTTGTAAATATTGTAAACAAGCTTTGCTTCTGTGTTTCTACATTGTCCACGATTATAAGAAAGCCTTTTTTCTATCCAAGCCTTTAATTTTTTAATTCATTTTAATTATAGCAGGATGAGTAATATTTTGGTTGGTTGTCAGAGCTCTTTCTTGGTTCACTGAACAAGATGATCAAAAGATTTTTTTTTTCCTTTCAGGTAAGTAACTTGCCAGTGGTGAATTACCAAGTTTTCCACTAAACATCTTGGTATAAATATATAATGTTTTCCAAAAATCTGATTTTTGGTAAAGGTATTGTGGTCTTATCTGTAACCTTTTACAGACAGTATGAGCACTTTCCTGTCACTAGTGACATGTATGATATTTGTGTGCTTTTACCTCTGTCACATCCTTTGCAAATCAGTTTGTAACTTGCCCAAGCGGGCAGCTATTTCAGTTGCCTGTCAGTGGTAGCTATTTTTGTTTATGAGCTTCCAAAAGAATATTTTGATGATACAGTTGTTCTGGTCTGTTTTTTTTGCTTTCTCCTGATGGACTGAAGAGAACTTAATTTTGTTGCATCATTTGAAATGAACTTTTAAAGTGTATTTTTTTTTGTAAACTAGGTTTATGGAAATGTATTTAGCAGGGAAAGTAGAGTTTTGATTTTTAAGAAAATTGTAGGGGTTATTTTTGTATACAAGTAATGGTGCTATGCTAAGATATGCTAGAAAAAAAGATTACCTGCTATTTTTAAATAAGAAAATCCAGTGTAGACCATTACCTTTTTAGAACAACTCATTTTTTCAAAATACAGGTAGCAGAATTGAGATACTTTTAAAAGTATGCTGTATGAATTGCTTGGGTTCTGTATTTCTCGAAGAGTTATAGTTATCATGAGGAGAATAAGGTAGATATTCAGTGCTCTGACAGAGGAACAGATTTCTGAAGGGTAATTTAATGTCTTCAACAAAATATTGATATGGTTTGAATTTTGTATTGCAGTATAGTGGAAAATACCGACTGTCAGACTGTAAGTGTGAAAAGTGTACATATTTATGCCAACTTTGTAGCTTGAGTGTTTCGTTGGTAGTGTTTTTATGCTGTCACACCTCAGATTTAGTGATGAACTGCTCCATGGACTATTTGTGTAGTAGTCAACTCCTATTGTTGATTTTTAAGTTTTCCCAAACTTAAAATAATTCAGGCAAGATGACTTATGCTGATACTATTAGCATATCAGATTTTAAAAAATATTTTAGTAATTTTTTGCATTTTGTGTTTACTTTTTGTATTCCTTCATGCATTGGTGAAAAGTTTGGTATAGATTACATTTCATTCTGTTTTACCAAGGAAGGAGACATCAAATTAACATTACAAATACTAGCAGTTTTGCTGTTGAGTACACATAGTTCTTGATGATATTCAACTTTAATATCAGTATTTTAATGGCTTTTTTCTTCTCTGAGCTTTCAAATGTTGTAAATTTTTTTTTTATAATATTGCTATCCATGTACTTCATTGACCAAATTATGAATTTTAGATTCCATACTTCATAGAAAACTGGTTACATTAATAGTTTTAATTGTAAATTAAATAATTTAGCAAAGAGAACCTTATTATAATAATTTGTGTTTTAATAATTTAGTTACTCAGTTTGTGAGACAAGGAATGAAATAAAGACAGAGGAAGGAATTTGACAGAGCTAAATGTCAGTATCTCACGTGGTTCCTATGGAGAGCTGTAAGAGAAATAAAAAATTGTGTACTTGGTATATGTACAATAATTACTGATTTTGATATTGAGACCATTTTTGTAATGCTGGGAAATTTACAGTTTTGGAGGTAATTCAAGTAAAAGAATATTGCCTTATTTGAATTTCCTTCAAACCTAGCTTACACAATGATCTTTTATGCTAAATCTGCTGTGAGGCTAGATTTTTACTCTGACCGTATAGCTAAGGCAAAGTTTGTCTCCAGAGAATGAGGTTTGGTAGAAATAGGCAAAGAAAATGAGTCAGCAGTGCTTGTTGTGGTAAAAAAGTCAGGTACATCATTGAAATATATTCCTAGTGGCTTGAAAATCCAGAAATTCTAGATTGATTACCTCCCCTTTTATATGAGGGGCTTGGGAGAGCTGAAGAGTTTTAGAAACCTGTTGTGTTGCACAGAGAAAACAGAACCAGACACCCCCTTGGCCTGCTGTATGAGTTTCTGTCACTTTTCATTTTGGGCACTTGTTGGGTGCCTCTGAATCAGTGGAGTTCACTGTTCTGAAAACCTGTATCAGCAACATTGGTAAATGTGCTGCTGTGTAGTATTAGAGCTGGTAAGTTAAGAGTCAAATACATGCCAAAACAAGTGCAAGGCAGGGAGCAGGAGCAAGGGAAGGACAGAAGCAGCGATTTGTGAGGTGGAGAGTGAGACCATTGTTTGCAGTCACATTGTTCAGTTAAGTTGACTCAAGTGCCCATGAAGCTTTATGTTTAGCAAAAAGCGCACACAGGTGGTGACTCGTGATTCTGGTTTGAATAGCTCTACAACACATTTTGTACCCTCATCTAGTTAGTGAGTGATTCCAGAGTGGGTGGTGTCATTAATGTGTTTAAGACCAGGGCTTCTACTGAAGGGAACGTAGACAAGCTGGAGGAGTGGGATAATAGGAACCGGAAGGAATTCAGCAAGGACAAATGCTAGGCCATTCAGCTAGAATTGCAAGGACTAATCCACTGCGGTAGTACATACTGAGCGCTTGACTGGGTCCATATCAGTGCTAATGAAAAGGATCTTTTGGTCCTGTTGGAGAAGAGGCTGGTCATGCCTTCTGTATTGGATTTTCCCAAAAGAAGGGGCAGGCTCTACAGCAGCAGAAGTGGTTACTAATTTTTGCTCTACACTCATTAGACATCATCTGAAATACTGCAAGAAAGATGTTGACAAACTTGAGTCTAGCAAAAGAGGGTCAGGCCTGGAGTTCTAATATGTGGGTTTATTCAGCTTGGAGTGAGAGGCTGAGGAGGTACCCAGAAGAGGCTTCCCATACCTACGAGGATATTACTGATAAGGTGCAGCCAGGCTAAAGTAATGAAGTACAATGCCATTAACAGGAGGTTCGATTAGAAAGAAAGGGAATACTTTTGCTCCGAAGGTTATTAAAACACTGGTTCAGGTTACCCAGAGAGACTGGGGGGTAAATTGGAGATATTAAAGGGAAGTTTAGATGAGCATCCAAATCTGATTTCAATGTTGACTGTTACTTGAGCAGAAGGTTGCACTAGATGATCTCCTGAGAATTCCTTCTGTGATCACTTCAAAATTGGCATAGAATAGGTTTCAGTAGTTAGGAGACTGTACGCCAGTCTGTGTTTATAACTTTGGAATTAATCAACAGAGAGGAAACAAACTCAAGAGGGTAACACAGGCATCAGTTATTTCTCCTAATGGAAGACTGACTACCAGAGGAGCACATGCATTAATTTAGTAGTGTGAGAGAATCACTGAAAACTGTAAACAAATATGTTTTGAAATACTCATAAAACACATGTTGTGCATTTGAGTTGTATTGCTAATGAGGTATCTCTTCAAAGGAAACATCATGGGAATTGTATAAAGAATTCCTAAACAATGCAGGTAGGCCCAAGATGCTGCTCCCCTTATTCCCTCAGCATTCTCCAGACCCAATGTGACCAAACCGTATGTGCCTGGAAAACTACAAAGCTTCAGTTGTCACCCATTTTTAATGAAGTGAAGAATGCTCCTGCCTTCTCCTAGGCATGTTCATATTAATTGTACTCTTGTATTCTTTTTTAGAAATGGGCAGGCCATAAAATATGGGCTTGAGTGACACTTCATAAAATGATTGAGACCTTGTTTAATAATCAGTTTGTGTAAATTATAGAAAGTTTAATTCAGCTTTGGAGAGGTTCCTATTGCAAAGGTCTTCTAAAAGTACTGCTTATTGTTTGTTGGACATTTCAATATGCTATAAATTATTTTATTACAAGATGCAGTAAAACACTTATATTTGGTTCTGGTTTTCAGTGTGTGAATTGAATGTCATGGGATTTTAGATGTCAGTGTTGATAAGGACACATTTATTTTATGTAAGTAAAATTAGTGTGAGATTCTTACTTAGACTTTGGCTTCTTTGCTCAGTAATTATATACATTCTAGATGTACATCGAAATTACTGCTTTGGATCAGTAAATTGGCAATTCCTTTAGTCTTGTGTTGTAGCATAGGAGTTGATCACTCCATGGAAAAAAATTAGACAAATACACAGATCACCAAATTTACAAAGGTAAGTGTGGGAATGATAGTCTCAGCTATTGTAGTGGAGAATGAGTCCTGAATAGTTTCATTGGCCTCTGTAGAGGAAGGAATTGAACTGGGAGAGACGGACTTGCTGTGACTGTGGCATGAATTCAGAAACACAGACAGAACTTGATAGCGGAGCCTGGCTGTGGGTGTTGTTAGCAGACACTCTATGACTTTTCAGCAGTCTAAATGTTAGTATAGCTGTTGTCACTTGGGAAGAGGCTTTGAAATCATCATAGACAGCTCTCTGAAAACTTAAACTCTCAGTACTTGCTATCAAGCAAGCGAAAAAAAAAAAAAAAGAGGGTAAGTGTTCTGGAGGAAGAAAAGTCAGGCTATTACATAATGCTATGCTATACACACAGTTTCGATACTGCTTGCAATTTGGTTCAGCCTTTCTCAGAATTGGAAAGCATTGGAAAATAGTAACTTTTTATTATGTGCTATTGTGGCACATGCACTTCCCTTTGTGCAGAAGGACATTGAATAGTAATTGGAGAAAACTAAGACTGTCCTGGAGCTGTAGGGTCTCCAATAGAGAATTCTTTCATACTAGACAAAGAATCTTGATCATAGCTTGCTCTTACCTACCAGTGGTTTTTGGATTTATTTACAGCTTCTGGAAGAGGAGTGTCAAGTGTTTCTGGCTGTGATCACATGTAACACTTTTGGGACATTTTTTTGAAGGCAGGTTTGAAACTCCTTTCAAGATGTGGAAGTCACTGAATGATTGAAACCAGTTTTTGTTCTGTGTTGCCAAATTCTACCTTTTAGTGGTATTCAAGGGTATCAGTGAACAAGGCTCAGGTTTTTTGAAAGTATATTTACAAGAGGAAAACTCTTAGCTATGGAATTGGAAAGCTAAATGATGGACATGACAGTTTATTGAAGAAATGCTTACTAAATAAGCTCTGATGCAGCCGGTGGAGAGACATGTTGAGTTGTTGAGACATTAAGAAGGAAATAATGAGTTAGGAGAGTCATGTGAAATTGTTAAAAATATCTCAGCTGTATGAACCAGTCAAGTGATTTTTGTACTTTGAACATTGTCATAGGATTCTTAATAGGTAATATTTCTTGGTAACTTAAAGGACACATTCGGTGGATTGTAGTATGACAGAAAAGTTAAGTGTTGATCTGAAGATCTAAAATGCATTCAGTTATTGGCCTATGATGGCAAAAGGCCAAGAGATTTCATAAAGCTGTGAAACCTGTGAATTTTTAATACATCCATGTAGTGTTATGGAGATCTAGTATAGAGATAATTTTGCATGCATAAAGGTAATTTGAAGAATTAAGGAACTATAAATTGTTTATATTGCTTAGTAGGTTCTAAATTAAAAAAGAAAACTGTCTTGGGTAATGGTGTGATTATTAGGATAGACTATTCAGTGAGTACCTGTGGGCAAAAAAAAGATAGCAATGTGGTAGGAAGCATAATCACTGGAGTGGAGTGTGTAAGTGCGTGTGTGTGCATGATTAAGGTGTACTGTTCGATGTTTACCTTGACAGGCTGATGGAATTATGATGGCAATGTAGTGTATGGTACAACAAAGTACTAATGAGAAGATTGGGGAACCTCTGCTTCCTAACATCTTTCTCCTTTTCCCCCACCCCTTAAAGAAAGACTTGTAAATGATGTGATAATTTACCTTAGGTAAGAAGTGAGGAGAAATGGTTTTGAAGTTGATAAAATATAAATGGTAAAAGGATGTTGGAAGATTTAAGTTCTTGTCATACACAGGAGTGTGTTACACCATGAAATTAAAAGATCGGTATTCAGTTAAAAATGCATGATTTTTCCCCGCAGAGTATTTTTAGTGTGTTGTTGCTTGTTAATAAATTGTTAAGCCCAAACTGTGAAGACAGTTTTTAAAAGCATAAATGTTGTGGGTACCACAGAATTTTGGTTTTCGATTATTAAAAAATATGGTGCAAATAACAACAGTCTACTAGAGATAAGTAAGAGAATAATTTTGGGTACATTATTCAACAAATATCTGCAACAGAGTCTTGTTATCCTACAATATCATTTCCTCTGATTCATGTTAAATGGAATGATGGACTCAATAGACAGTTGACATTTTGTGTTTTGGTAGTAGTATATTGCTGTAATGGTTAATTTGTTAACGTGTAACTTTTTAGGCATTTAAGAAATGTATTCCTACTTTGATTTCTGAATTAGTAGTTATAATTGGTTCTGCTTTGCTTTATTGTATGTAAACTTGCTTTTTAATATTTATTTTTTCTCCTCTTCTAAGGATTATGTACTGAAGGCCTGTACCGTGTTAGTGGGAATAAAACAGATCAAGACAACATTCAAAAACAGTTTGATCAAGGTAATCAGAGATTTTATTATTTAAAGCTAAAACAGAACATGAATTGTCCCTGGATTTATCACAGTGCAATCTAAAAGGATTGCACTTTCAAGCCAACTTCCATAGCACTGTGTCCTTAATGGTCTGGTGGGTTGTATTGGTATAGTCCAGGTTATTACCAGTGAAGCTCCAAGGATGGAGAGGGAATCTTGTTGCAGAGGGCTTAAATGCTTTTAAAATGTGGTATTAGAAGTTTTGAAAGAGTTTAAGTGCAGTCTTAGCTGCTCCTTGTGTTAACAGTAGGCATTAAGGGATTTACTGCTGCTTCTTATGTCCCACAAATAGCAATTCTTTAGTGAAAGCTCTCTTGAATAATATGCATTAACAATTAGGTCTGGATAATTTCTTAACACAGCATTTGTCATTGTACAATATAATGAAATGTGATTGGAAGTTTAGGCTGTTCACTTTAAGTTTTAAAATGTAAATATTTATTAAAAATTCTTGAATGTTAATCATGAAGTTGAGTCTGTGAAAAATAGTAAAACTTCTCCTAGATGTTAAAGAAAATAAATGTTCCATTTCTTTATGCTTTGCTTTGCTGTTTAGCAGCATTTTGAGAAATAGAATTTGTAACTCCTTACTGAGCAAAATTGATTAATCACTTAATGACAAATACAAAATTGTTCAAGTCTTCCTGGAGAATTAGACAACTTTGGTTTTCTGATCTTCTGCTGTTTTGTAATACTGTCAGATTTTCTTATATTTGATTTTTTGTAGGTTGGTGTGATAGCAGCTTGTCAATAGGTTTACCTTTTCCTGCATTATTTAATAATCATTTAGCAAAGTTTTAGTTTTCAATGTTTTGAATAAATCCTTGTCTTCATAAAGTATTATAAGGAATGATAACAGTAGGTTTTACTTACACTGCTTTTTTAAAAATTTTGTTTTGCAGATCATAATATTAGTCTAGAATCAATGGGAGTAACAGTGAATGCTGTGGCTGGGGCTCTGAAAGCTTTTTTTGCAGATCTGCCAGATCCATTAGTTCCTTACTCTTTGCATCAAGAGTTGTTAGAAACATCGAGTAAGTGATTAACAACCTTTTCTGGATTTAATTGTGTTATTTCCATTGCCCTTATTGCAATTATTACTTCATTGTAAGTTGAAAGGACTATCTGCACTGAATATTTTTTTAAAATTACTTAGACTTAGTATTTTTAATATTCTTTAGAATTAGAAGAACTGTATATGATGAGATGAATGTAATACATTTATTTTTCAAAGTTAGTGTTAGTATCTTATTTCTCCTTGTCTTAGAAAATTTAATTGGGAGATACCTACTTTTTTCCATTTCTTGTTAAGTGATAAAAATGATGAAAGCTCTTGGTGCAGCTTTGCAGTTCTTAATGGGAAAAACCCCTTGAATTTAGGAATTCTTACATTCAAAGTAGACTGTAAAAATCACACACATCTATTATGGTCATTCTATAATTCACTTAGATTTTTTTTCAAATTCTTTGGGAACTCTTATAAGATGCTTAGTTTTGTTTGCCTTTGCCTTACAGACATTTATCAGTTGTTTCATAGTATTCCTGTCTTTGAAATTAGTGTCTCATATTGGCAGCAAGCTCTTCCACAAAATGACCACCGCACTTTTTTACAGAATGTGATTGTCATATACTGTCTTCCAAAGTATTTTTTGTTCAAAACATGGAAGCAGTGGTGTAAGCCTAAGGCTTGGGCCTGGACTTGATTAATATGTTGTAGCCCATTAGAAATTTGGATTTTCTGATGATAGCGGTATATGGCGATTTTTGGTATTTCTGCTGTGCTTTTCAGGGATATTACTCATTTAGTGTAGTTACTTTGGCTTTATTTTTCTTACAAGTATAACAGTTAAATTCCAGTCAAAACATAAAGTAGATTAGAATATAAGTGTAATTACTGTTTTAAAACACTGTTAATACTACTCTAAATTTATATTTGGGATATACTGGACTGTATTTAACTTTTTTTTCTATGACATTAGGGTAGATGACAGTTATTTTTATCAAAGCAGTCAAGTAATAGAGGGGAACTTAAATTCCTTTTTATATGAACCATCATTGATTAGAAGCATATTCTGCAGAATGAGTGGATCCACAACATTAGTTGCTGATTTTTTAAAATAAAATTGTTGCTTTATTTCATATTTTTTTCCTACATGTTGGTTATTTCATGTTTGGAGTATGAATAATGTCCTTTGGGCCTGTGAAGAATCCCTGATCTTCTTTAGGCAGTATATTTAAAATAGCTGCAGCAGCCCTATTTCTAATTTTTAAATGATTTGAATAACTGTGAAGTTTAAGAAGCTCATGTGAATGTCTTTCTGTCATAACATTTTGCAAGCAGAGGGAACTCTAACAAGAAATGACCCTGTCACATTGTTATTCTACAAGCCAGCAGTAAGCTAGTCAAGTAATTATTTGCTGAACAAAGATAAATAATTTGCTTAAATTCAGGAAAATATTTTTCTGATTAAACTTGCAGTGGGTGTACTTAGTGTGCTTAGAGTAACCAGGACAAACTCTATAATAAAAAGTTACTCTATGGATATAGTAATTTTATTAAATATTTTCTCACTTGATATTTCTCTGTGGGTTACCTGTACCATAATACTAGGAAAAAGACTTAGCAACACTTTATTCAGTATGTCTTTCTAGATGTGTCAGAAAATGTCACTTATTTCTATAGAAATCATGGATAAGACAGAACGGCTACACGAGTTAAAAGAGATTGTGAAGAAATTCCACCCAGTGAACTATGATGTCTTCAGATACATAATAACACATCTAAACAGGTTTAGTATTTTTCAATTTTGTTATAACAGTTGCAAAACAGGTTGTGTTTTTAACAGTTAATTTTCTACTAGAATTGAAAATGTAGAAAAAGAAATGAAGAGTTACAGTTGATTAATAGAGCCTTGTAGGTTTGTTTCTCGTGTATCTTTGACATATATTTATCTGGCATTATTGCTACTATAAAGTTAAAAGAATGCTGTACATAATAAAAGCTTGAAAGAATAATTCACCTAATAATAACTATGCACCTAATTATAACTGTTACAGACCCTGCTCCCCAGGAAGTAATAGCTATTAAAATTATACACTAATTTAGGTTTTAAGGAATTTGAGTCATTTGACCTAAACACCCTCTTCTCCCCCTCCCCCCTTTCCCCCTCCTGCCAAAACAGGGCTACCTTCAATCAAAATCTAAAATATAGAGCCCAAACTCTGTGGTGAATCTTTAAATATAGAACAAAGCTGAAATTAACAGTAAATTGGTTACACTTGCTTCTTAAGTTTTGCTTCTTGCATGAAATTTAATGTTTTTATATTTAAAAGTTATTTCCATGTTTACTAAAACAGTATTGATAGATGTGTCACATAATCTATGCCTTTACATGTAGAATATTGTCATAAAAAAGAGAGAAAAAGAGCAGCTTACTCGTGCTTCTTACTCAGCTAAGATGAAATTGTTCTCTGAAATCCACAGAATGAGATAAACGATGTTATTGTTGAGATTATAAGGGATCATTGGAGATTGTTTTGTTCAACCCCATTGCTTTGACAGAGTTAACTGCAACAGATTGCCGGATGGTGTCCAGTTAGCTTTTCAGTATCTCCATGAAGTTAGACTCCAGTCTGTCAGAACAACCTGTTTCAGGGCTCAGTCACCCTCACAATAAAAAATGTTCTCTTATGCTAAGAGAATTTCCTATGGGCGTTTGTGCCCATTGCCTTTTGTCCTGTCACTGAACACCACTCAGAAGAGTCTCAATTCATCTTCTTTACAACCAATGATAAGACTTTCCCTGAGCTTTTCCAGGCTAAACACTCTTAACATTCTCAACTTTTCCCCATCTGAGAGATCTTTGATGTCTTAATAATCTTCCTAATGTCCCTTCATTGGTTTCACTCCAGTGTGTTTGTATGTCTGTTGTGCTGGAGAGTCCAGAGGTGCATCTCAGACTCCAGATGTGGCCTTTGCAGTGCTGAGTAGAGGGGAAAGATCAGTTCCTTAGACCTGCTGGCAGTAGTCCTAATGCAGCCTAGAGTGCTGTTGGCTGCCCTTGGCACAGGGTCACTTGGCTGACTTTTGCTCAGTTTGTTGTCCATCAAGACTTCCTTGTCTCTCTGTGCAATGTTACTTTTCAGCCAGGCAATTTTGTGTATAGACACATATATAAGCTTTTCATGACATTTAATTGTTCTGGACTACTGTTTGTGTTTCTGCAGGTATTTGTAATGATCTAACTTAGCTTGTAGTACAGGGGTAGAAATAAGAACCTTTAACTTTCCTACTTTGTCAACAGGGAGAATGTAGGTACTCTCTATTTGGACTTTTTACAGAACTTGTAAGATTTTGGAATTTAGGTGCCTACTTCTAAACTTCTCTCCATCATATGTTCAGCTTGCTTAACCTTTATAAACCATTTTCCTTTTCAGGGAAATGGATCAAATTTTCCACTGTACTCTTGCCCAATGCAAATTCAGCCCTAAAATGGATAAAACCATACCAGTGAACAAATGTCCATATTACAGAACTTCAAGATTTGCTTACAAGTATCTAACTAACCATCTCAGACTTGACACAGTTATTAGTTTTGTAAAGAGTTAATTCTTAACCAATCTGATCGAAAGTTTTGTGGAAGAATGGCAGTCTTGGAACTGTCACAATTCTTCATCTGGTCACCTACTGGCATAGCACAGCTGAATGTACAGTGTCAAGTACCTGGATTGCTGCAAGTAAAAGAACTAAAGATAATTTAAAAAATTCCCGAGTCGTTTCTGATGCATGTATATCTACAAGCAAATGATACATATTAATCATGCAATTTAGTGGAGAACATAAATTATGTACATTGAACTTTCTGGTCTGGTCCTCTCTCTACTAATGATGTGTGATTTACATTGCAGGTTGCTAGTAACAAAATGATTTTTTTTTTTTAAAGGAAGACTGTCATTTTTTGTCTTATTTGCAGTGTTAGATAGTTGGATTCCATTCAACAAGAAATCTACTTGGATGTAAGCAATTGCATATATAGAAAGAGGTGGATACAGCTGTGTACAGGATCTTAAAGGCAACTTGACAGTCTGTATTTATTTTTAAGAGACTAATTTGTAGTAAAATACTGCTGGCATATAATTAAAATGGAAATGTTGTTTGCCAAATGAATTGTTCATTTAATGAGGTAAAGCAGTCTTCTACATGATGAAAGAGCTCTCATCAGAAGTTTTGTTTTTACATCCTACATTATTACAGTAAAATATATGCTGTTGTTGTATAGTTCCTAATGATTGGTGATTGATATTATTTTGGTGCGTCCACAAGCTCAAGACCTGGTTGTTGAAACAAAAGGTACAAGTATTGTCCACATTGTATGAGACCAATAACCATGAGAATTTAATAAATGTCAACAGCGAGATGAATTTTTCATTAATGTTATAAGCACCTTTCTGAGCATTTCAGGTAATTGTGGTTAATTAACTGTAAGCATAAATGAGCTTTTAAAACAAAATAGTATTGGACTGACCTTGGGCTTTTTGATACTAGTTGTGTTTTATACACGTTCTTTGTTAACAAGACCCTTCATACATAAGGACTAATATGGCATAATATGCTTCTGAAGTCTGGGAAAATACCAGTGTACAGCTTTTAAAGTCTGATCAGAGTGGGTTTGCAGTCTGAAGTTCCTGAGACTTTGCAGTGGAGGAAGTGGGCAGGATCAAGAGAGACAAGTAATTTTTAATTTTCAGTAGACATGGTAAATGAACACTTGCTGAGCACTTAGATGAAGATTCTAAAGTAGTTAGAGAAAGTTTGGTAGGAGACCAACATACAGGTTTGGTAGGGTTTTGTTTACTCTTAAGAAGTGCAAGGGTAAAGTTGAAGCACAGGAGGGAATGCAGTTGATTGTTCACTTTGTTTAATCTGTTTGTGAGCTGTTATTGGGGAAGAGGTGTAATGCCTTTCTTTTTTTTCTCACCTCTAGCTGTACGTCCCCATTGCTTCCTTTATTTTGTCTAATCATTGTGAGGATACAGCATGTTAATAGTAATGCTAAGCAAAATGTAGCTTACATTTATTATTTGATCTGTAAATGAATTAATTTTTTTAAAAATGAATTTTACTGCCACTCAAAAATAGTATTAAATGCCCTTTGGACCAAACTTACTCAAAACAGATTTAGAAGCAGTATTTGTATACCTTCACACTATTTTTTATACGTTACCATTATACATGCATGGTAAATGAATGGAAATATTTTCTTATAGTGTTAATTCTAGTGTTTACTATGGCTTTCACAGCTCTTCAATTTATAGACTACAGCCAGCTGTCAGAAATTCTTGTGGGCTGCTCTTGTTAATCATCAAAATTGTAACTGACAAATTTCTGAAGCTTTATTTTCTATTTCTACACAACAATTGTAGCTCTGCTACCTTTGTGGTGTCTACTGTAATATAGGAAATGCATGTTCTCAGCTGAATGGATATTTTAGGTGTTTGCCAGCTGTATTAACACATGTTTTTTTATGTATCTCTCAGTAACTACTTTCAGATAAAATTGTGATGTCAGTTTAGAATGCAGAATATTTTATACCCTGGCTCTTTCTAGCCTATTGGTGTGGAAAGCATTTTGTTTTTCTGAGTAGGTATTTATTTGTAGGTGATAAATTTAATAACAGGATGGTTTGTTATACTTGGAAAGTTTTTTGGTTTTGTTTGGTAATAGTATTTCAATAGTGAATTTAGATAATAAGTGAAGAACCTGTCTCAGTTTATTATTGTCAGTTCAAAATGCTGGTGGAATGTTGGATTTCTTTCTGATTAAGCTTTTAATCAAGATTTATATTCGTTAACTATCCAAATCTGAAAATGACATGGCTTCTAAATTTTCCTCTGCATAATCACCTAAAATATTCAAGAATATTTCTAGTTGATTGCATAGTGGTTTTAATTCACTCTGTGTGTATCATTCTCATTTCAGGGTTAGTCAGCAATATAAGACCAACTATATGACTGCTGATAACTTATCCATTTGTTTCTGGCCTACTTTGATGAGACCTGATTTTGAAAACAGAGAGTTTCTTTCTACCACCAAAATCCATCAATCAGTTATAGAGACCTTCATTCAACAATGTCAGTTTTTCTTTTACAACGGGGAGATTGTAGAAGCACCCAACCCAGTGGCTTGTCAGCCGCCGCCTTCCAACCCAGTGCAGATGGTGGAGCCCATGGTACCCCTGCAGCTGCCGCCCCCGCTGCAGCCTCAGCTGATACAGTCGCAGTTACCAGCAGACCCTCTTGGCATTATATAGACAGATGATGATTGCAGGCAGCCTGGAGCTGGACAGTAGAGACAAGCTATAGACATGCATGTTTCAGGATACAGTAATGTACTTCATATTTATGAAAAATAATTCCCATCCAGCTGATTGGACATCTTTTTGTTATATCCTGTACTGTGTTCCTCATTTGTACACACTGCAGATAAAAACTATGTGATAAGCATGACTGGAGAGGTTTAATTTTTAAAAGCAAAAATAGCTATAAAGTACAAAGCTGCTGCTGCATGATACCTTATTGCAATCACTATATCATTCCTGTGACAGTTTGTCACAATATATTGTGAATAAAATTTTTTCTATAGAAATTAAATGATTTAAAAAATTACATTTATGAAACATTCAGTGCTTACAGCCTGCTTTATGGCTGGTTTTTGTTATTTAACATGCTATTTTTGGCAATTTTCTTCACATTCAAGCATTCTGTGTAAACAACTAAAGCCCAGCTATAGTTTATTTTGTAATCTCCTGGCTACTTATGTGACTTTATGCTTAGGGTGGTTTATGGAAGAATGAAAAATGCACTGTTGAGAATTTTACGATCCCTCACCATCCATCTTTACATATAAGTAAACCTGTGGACAGTTTAAGGGTGGGTGAACTTGCTTATTTTTTCTTACAGCACAATACCAAGGACATGCTTGTTGTAAAAGTGAGTTTCAAATATTGTACAAAAATTTTGATGTTGCCTACTTATTTCTTTATGTTCCATTACCGAACTAAACATTTTGTAAAACTGTTAATTCTGTAAACAGCTGCATGTTTAAAAGATCATTGATGGTCTTGTAAACTTAATCTAATATATTTTAGATATTTTAATTTTTCCCGCTTGGGAATACATGTAGTGTTTAGAAAATAGTTCATGACATTTTCATATAAGGTTATAGAACTTTTCATACATAAACATGACTTTTGTTGTAGTAAAATTCTCTAAACCAAACAATGTTTTAATCTAGGACTTCAATTAATCTATTCTTTAAATCTATTTTTATGTGACCCTCTAAAGATATACAAAAATGCATTGCTAATACATGGCAATAAATACTTTGGGTACTGACAATTAACCTCTTTGGAGTGTGTATATATAAAATCACATGAAATTGTGTTCATATTTTTTTCCTGTGGTATGTTGTACTAAAATTTCAAATAACTTTTTTTTCACCATATTTTTAAATTATCTTTTTTTCATTTATTTTACTTTTATATTGGTACAAATTTTGCTGTAAAAATGCTGCTTAATTTAAACAAATCTTTTGGTTAAATATTTTGATAGTGGTAAAAAAATTAGAAGGTTACAACTTGTAGCAAAGGAGAGACCATAGATAAACACTACCTGTGAGACTTTTCATAGCAGCTTTTTTTCTTTCATGCTCAAAATGTACCTTTTTAGGTCTGCAAAGAAGAAGGTTTTGGCTCATTCAGCTGCTAGAATGTTTTGTGTAGCTTAAAAAAAAAGCTTTACGATGGTCACTGTTGTAATCTTCACTTATAACAAGATTTAAGATCGTCTTGTATGTATTATAGTAAATAGATGATTTTGAGAATTAAGGCTTTTATTAAGAGATTGATTTGCTCCATTTTCCAAAAATAAAAATTGCCTTTCCCACTTATGTCCTAGGTATTGTACTTCTAATGACTTGGATTATCATTCTAGAATTACTACGATACCATAAACCTGGCTGCTGTTTGAAGTACATGTATATTATAAATTATCTTGATATTGTGTTATATTCTTGCAAGTAATTATCTTTTTTAAGAAAACATAAACAAAAAAGAAAAGTCAACCCTATTCCTATTGCAAAGCACACAGGAACTAATAGTACAATAAAGTCTGTCCTGTAAATTGTAGTATTCCTAACTTGTTCTACTTTACCTGTTGTCTATTTAAGAAGCTTTTATTTATAGTTTTCAGTTTAATCTTGGCATGTTTAGCAAAGAAAATGAAACTTCAAGAGTTTTATATACTATTTCTAGGTTGCTAAAGAATTTATTTTTCTACTGTATATGGCATAGACAAAGCATCACCTGTACAGGAAACAATTCTATTTCTAATAGAAGTAAGCTTAAGAATAAATGCCAATCATATCCATATTTAAAAATTCCATCTATAAAGTATCTCCAGTCTTTGTAATGTGAATTACATTTTAAACTTTCTATAAATTCCAAGTTGTTTTGCCATAATATCTAACTAATTTTTGGATACTAATTTTTAGAATAATTTACATTCCATTTGATTATAAACTTTCATGTTGAACTTTTGATCAGCAGTATTTGTAGTACCATTTCTTTATGTATGATGTTGTGGCTAAATGGCTAAATCACTATTATTTTAAAGAATCTCAACACTTCCATTCAGCCAAATGTGAAAGGGGTATTATATTTACTGGATAAACATAGAGAAATAAGAAAGCATGGCATGTGGCGCCTGCTTGTCACATGGAAGAGTCCCTGCATACTGTTTGCATTATGGAGCTGTTGTGTGCAGGAATGTGGACATGTGTGTATGTGTAATATATACACTTTGAGGTTTTTTAACTGTTTGTGTGTTTATGCAGACATGCATGCACATACACCCACATAGTAAAGTTTTTAAAATATACTAGGAAATTAAACTGGTTATTAAAGATTTTTAATAGAGCTTTCTCTATTATTATTTTTATTAGTGCTATAAAATGAGGAAGCATGTTATTATATCCAAATTCCTCATACTTTGGCTCATGTAGACCCTTCTAGTTTTAATGAAAATCCAAATAATAATAACTATATTTTTTAATGTGAGCATTTTTACCATAATATCTATCTTGATAAAGATACAAATGTATATTACTTTGATTGAGCCATCTCAGTGACACTTTATGGAGTAGTTTCTTTTTTTATGTTATAATGGTATAGACATACTGCAGTGTACTGTCTTTCACTGTTTTAGCAATTCTAAAATCCCAGTCCTGAGTTACAGAAGTGCCATTTTAAGCAATGCTTAACAGGTTGTTTCAAAAATCCTTACCCTTCTTGATCTTTTGGAATTTGAACTCATATAGTGTAAATAGATCGCAGATGTCAATTTAAGTGAAAAGAAACTTTGTTGTTGTTACATGTTTTCTCCTTTATTTGAATCCTGGTTGCTAGGAATTTATAGGTATGTTTATTTTTAGTTGCTGGAGTTTAGCTTCTCTTATTTATGATACACATAGAAAGACTATGAATTGGAGATTAAAAAAACAGGCCATAGTTTATGTGCTTTTTCATTTTTTTCAGTAATTGTGATGCTGTTTGTCAACTGCAAAAATTGCACACATTTAAGAAAATTTCAAGTAAAAATTTTGTTCTTTGTTTATAATGTAATCTTTTATTGCTACATCAGGAGAATACTGCAGTGAATTAAGTATCAGTGAAGCTTATTCTGTATAAAAGATGCAATGAATAAAATACTAAGATGCTTACTGTGTATAATGTTCAGTTTAGTTGCCTACTAAATTTTTAAAGGCAAAAGCACCCTATCTTTCACAGACACAGAAATGAAATTTAGCTCTAAATCTTGCTAAAGTAAGAGTGCTGTGTGTGTTTAACTTTTTTCTTGGGTGGGAGGCTGTCTCTCATGGATCTCTTTAAAAATTCCACAGGAAAAATAAATTTAAGCTGAAGTGAAAATTGTGGGCTTTTAAGGTCAGCTTTAAGTCATCAGGATTGTACATTATTGGTCATAATTCTGCTAACTATATGGGATAAATACAACTTTGATAGTAGTACTGCTTTTAGTTCTCATGTTTGCAGTGTCTGTGCTTACTTAAGTTTTTTCAGAACATCTTGAGTCATATGGCTGGTGCAGAAATAACTGCAAAACCTTCCTGATGGTCTTCAAATCTGAACACTGTTCAGGTTTTATTATATATACATACATATATATAGTATCACATTCAGATACTGGAGCACTTTAATCTCAAATGGGATTCATGTTACATGTAACTTAGTGTGCAAATCTCAGTTATTTAGATTGCCTTATCAAAAAGCAGCTCTACTGGATTTGACTGAAACATAATGCACTGTTCAGACTCCAGTTTCTGATGTGTAGCTATCCCAGAGTACCAAAGTGTAACATCAGTGATCACTTGTGTCAGATTCAGTCCTTCAACTAATTCATGGTTTCCATGGATTCAGAAAGGGATGAAGTTAATCTGTCATCATTAGTAAACTGAACACTTCCTGCCTTTCCTTACTGATTTCTTTTCTAAGTGTGTAGCTAGTGCATATTATGGCTGTTACCCATATGTTTCTTATCTTCCTTATAGAATACAATGCATGCATGTTTAGAGCTGACATTTTGTTGCTGAACTGTGTCATTGATGCCCAGCAGACAACATAGTGCTTTTATATTGCAGAATAGGGTTCAGTATTCTTTATTATGAATAATATGACCATTACTGATTTTTGTTTGGTGTGATTTAAAAAATAGAGAATTAAATTGTTTCACTAAATGCCTGCAGTGCAGCAGCTGTGGGTTTTTTTTCAGTTTTACAGTGTGATAACAAAAGACTGTTGTTGCTTCTACTTAGAAGCTGTTTGAGTTTGAGAAAGTTGGAAAGGAAATCCTGTGTGAGTCTAGCTAACAACTCCATGTCATGCTTCAGGGTTAGAGGCTATGATTTGCCGAGTACCTCTTGCTGCTTATGTGACTGACCAATTTCTGCAGTGCAGCTTATATTTTTGCTTCACAACTCAAGAAGTGAAGACTGTTCTCATCAGTTCCTGGAGTTCTCAGCTTTGCCACTTGTGAGAATTGTCAGGGCCCCCTAAATGGCTCTAGCACTGTTTTACTGAAGTAGAAAACATGGAGTAGTAAGTTTTGAATTAACTGACACTGAGTGCAATCAGTTAATGAAACATGTAGAAACAACCCAGGTTGCACTATCGATGTGCAAGTGTTATGATCTCCCCTTGAAGGCTGTCAGTACTTGACAGTGTGACCTGAGTTTCTCCAGTAACAGCCCTTGGTCACATGGATCCTGTGCTTGCTGGGAATGAAGAGATCAAGAAACCTCAAAAAAACCAAAACAACTTGGAACAGCTGTCTCCAGAAATATTTAGATGAAATTATTAAACATGGAGTGTAGTAAATATATATGGAGAATTAAATGCCCATGGCTGATTACTGAAATATATATTGAAATATGTATGTATATATTCATGCTTTTTAACTTAGTAAAGAAATGGATGATGATGCAGGTGTTTTAACATAGTAAAAGCAATCAGTCTGTTACAGGTAAATACTGGCTACAGCTCAGATGTGAAGTTTTGAAAAATGAATGTCGTTTTATCTAACTTTGGTACTGTATTGGTGAATTATCTAGCCCTAACGTTAGTTTAATTTTGTTATCCTATTATCTTGTGGCCATGCAAATAAGCCTGATTTTATGCCCTTTATGTAACTGTTATGAGTTGGAAAGTTTCTTTTCACAGAAGATTGCTTTCTTTACTCTTTTTTTTTTGACTTAAAGCCAAAACTTAAAATTCATAACGTGATCATACTACTTGCCTCCTCTAGAACAGACAAGGTCCCACCTAAGGTTTATAAAAATCTGACAATACTCTCTTCGTCTCCTTTTGCTTGTACTTTTGTGTGTTCACTGCAGTTTTGGGGATGCACTTTTTTGTATCTGGAGATTTCTGATTGCTAGTAGGTAGATATATCAGGGTGATCCCTTTCCATATCCTAACCTGCTTTTTATAGAAGAGTGCTGGAAAGACCAGCAAGGAAGTAATTCTAAAATGGTGAAGGATAACCATGAGCTCTCAGTACATCAATGAGGTGAAGATGCTCATCTCAGCTGGGCTTCTTTCTGTGCTAGAAGTTTGTGTGTAGGGTGCTTTTAAGCCTTCCACTGATAGAGTAAAAGGGAGGAGGAGATGAAAAAACTCTTTCCTATGTACCTTTGTCTCTAACCTCAAGGGTGAGTGTTAGTCTTACAGAGTTTGGGGCACAAAGTTCTCTACATCCAGTGTGGAGTTTTGACCCCACAGAGTCATGGATCGGCATGTGGCCTTCAACTGAACTTGGCACAGCAAAGCAGTGGGGACATACATACAACCCTTAAATTGTTCATCAGCATCCTTGCTCCTGAAGCATGCTGCCCTGAGAGTTTTGTCGGATTTTACTTTAAAATAGTTTTGAGTGGTATTACCACCACGATCTTCAGATCAAAATGTTCTTTAGAGGATACAATGATTCTTTGACCTGAAATACTTCTGAGGAAGTAGAAATCAAGCTCTATTCTCCTTGGGATTGTGTACGGTATTTTGTTTTCTCTCTTCTTTTCAAAGAAAGCAGTTTCTAAGAAAAATCAGAGGTCTGAACTGTTATCTGTCAAAGGTGTGTTTTTGTAGCATGATAGTGACACCATGAGGAAAATGCCCAGGTCATTCAATGAAGGCATTGAAGATGCGAATCCTGCTGGAATCATTTGGAAGACTGTCTGTGGCAGAGTAAGTGAATTGTAGAACAAATTCTCAGTCATGGCTATAGTTCCTCTTTGAAGGAAATGTAATACTTTGCTTTGTTTGTTTTCTGTTGTTCAGGAGGGGGATAAGCTCGTGTGCATATAATGTGATTGTCAAAGGTGAGCTCTGACCCTGTTGGGAAGTGAGCAAAAAATTTCACATCAAGCACAATTAAACACAATGCAGATGTCTACGTCCTGTTGTAGTATACAGAGTATTGGGAGGAACTGGATGCTTCTGTTTTTCTCCAAGATCACGTGCTTTTCATGAAGGGAAGGATCTCAGTTTCTTTTGGATTTTGACTGCTGCCCCATATCCATTATTTTACTTAAAACATTTGCTGTAATAAATGTGGTTTTTAGGTACTGATCTGTAAATGGATTTAGTCTGATTTCCTGAAGTACTATCCTTTCCGATTCTACATTTTTCTTTATTTTTTATCTCCCTATACACTCCTGCTCATCCCCAAAACAGCAGAGCTGCTTAGCTAGAGTTCTGTCAATATGAAGAAAGGATTCTGCAGGCTGCAGGGCTTTATCATTTGGGAGTACTTGGCTTTAGATCTTGGCTCTCTTCCTTTGCATTATAAGCATTTTAACTATGGAATTGCTACAAACCTTATTCTATTCTTCTCCTTAAAGTTGGTGGGGATAAGTGTGCCAAAGTGAGTGTCTACAGGCAGTTATTTGTTTTTGTGCATTAATTTATGGGATGTATGCCCAGAACCCTAAGATGGCAATTTTTTTTCTGAAATGAGAAGTGTAGCTTAAAACTTCTGAGTCTTCTTCTGTCTGATGTACTCCCTAAGGAAACCTACAGCTATTCTTGCGGTGAATAGTAGTAAGAACTATGTTTCTGAACTCATCCAGATGATAAATATCTCTATATACAGAATTGTCTAGCTAAAAAAAAATGTAAGCAATTGCCTTCTTGCAGACATACTGCATGCAAGTAGCACGTGCAAATAGCTTAGCTCATCAGAAAGAAACCAAGATAGAGTGGGGATTTTAAGAGCCGAGAAGTTTTAAACTGACCGGAAGGAAATGTTTATGGTGGGTGTTCTTTCCGTTGAGGCTTTTCAATGGCTTCTGTCTGTGTTTATAGCACGAGGACATGTCCCAACACATTCCATTCCCGGTGCTGCCGTGCTCATAAGTAACATCTAGCTGTGTGCTTGATGAGGTGATGCTGAAGGCAGTTTGCATCAGCCTTTTCCCTTTCAATGTAAAACCCAAGAGCTTTAAAAGGTTTCATGTAGGATAAGGGAGTTTCCACCTTGACTTCTCAGGAATATAGGCTGTTGGCCAAAACCACAATTCAACAGTTTCTATGGGGTTTTTTGAAGTATTCAAATTAAAAGCAATAATCTGTGATTAGTTTTTCTAGAGACCTCATAATTTTCTTACTAGCAACTAGATTATTTTTTAAGGCTTTAAGTGTGTTTTGTTTGCAGGGATATTAATGCCATTTTTAAACTACAGTTGCAGGTAGTAGTTTTTGTGTTGAAGTAGCTGCATACAGGAGGTCCTGGATTGTTCATTATTCTGATGGTGAGTGGAAGAAATCCAGATTTCTTCCTGAGAATATAAAAATGAGACAGCTGACGTTCTTCATTGTTACAGAAGAACTAGGGGGACTTTTTTTTGCCTGGATTGGCGGAAGTTTGCTTTCAACTGCAACTGGCAATAGTGCAACTGGAGTATCTGGAGCACCCATGTACAAAGGAAAGAGAGCCATTCTGTGGATGTAACTTTCAGAGAGAGAAGTTTAGGTAGAGCAGATGAAAGCATGTCTTTATTTTTTCCTTACCGAAAATTTGAGTGCAAGAATGACTATCATGGTCTGTTTTATAGTCTTAGGACATAATCGGGCTGAATGCAAATGTCAGATGTATATTCTCTAACATGTCTCTCAAAAATATTTAGCAGACCTATGTTCCTGCATTCATTATATTTTCATTTCTGACTGTACCCAGTTCCTTTTTTTAAAAAGAGATGATACCTACACATGCCCAAAATCATACTAACACAATGGCAGTATTAGTTCAGATTAAAAGGTTTAATAAGTGTTGTCAGAAAAGAGTCTTTGGTTAATTTGATAAAGGTAGAGCAAGTCATGTGCTATTGTTAAAATGCTGGTCTTCACCTTAAAGGGAAAGTAGAAGCTAAGTGGGGATAGCAATGTCTGCTTTGGTGTAGGTTCAGTTAGTGAGGAGGGAATGAAAGTTTTTGTTTACTTGCAAAGTCCTCAGCAGACGGCTCTAACGTGCTCAGTGGAAGTCTCACATGCGTGCACAGAGGGTTACGAAAAGGGCTCTTTGGCACTTCTGTTTGCTCATTAATCTCGGAACTTTATGTCTCCAAATGTCTCAGATTCAGCTATGTATAGCACAACATGTTAAATTTTCCAGCTTGTCGTAGAAACTCAAATTTGCTGTAAGTGCATACATTTTTAGTCTCTCTGCTTCTTGAACAGGATCCATGCTTTATCAATATACTTGGTATTTAAGAAGCAGACAAGAAAATAAAGGTGAATGAATTTCAGAAAAACATGGGAATTTCTGTATTAGGAATTTGCCCCTGTTCTCTGTCTGTGGAAGGGATCCAGCTGCATTGTTCCTAAAGGGGCTCTCAGGGTAGATGATTTTTGTTTCTAGGCAGGGCACAGTCTCAAAAGATTGGCATTTCATATGCAGTTGGGTCCTTGAAATCTTTGGTAAATGGCTGTGTGATGCTCTCTTTAAATGTTGCAAAGGAAAAATTATCGTCCTCTGATTTTGAAAATAAAATTTAGAAAACTATCCTCTTGTTTCACATTGGTAATGGAAGTCTTTGCCCTCAAGAGGCTTAAAGGAACACACTTCCATTCCTCAACTGCAAAATTTCCCTCAGCCTTCTGATTTTATTTTATGTTGGAGATAATGAATTGTGTATATGGGAGAAAGAAGTTCACTTATGTGCCAGATATCTTCATGTGCACATACTGAGGAAATAATTGAAGTTCTTTTCACTTTTGACTCTAAATAATAGTTGTAAAGATGTGTATAAAAATGCATGGGCACCACCAATGTATGGTGGTCTTCTCAAATCTAGGGATCTGATCTCACCCTTTGGTTTATTGGAAGAACTGCAGATGGTATTTTTAGCAAGATTACTGCTAAAAATTCTCTGGCCCTTCCTACTTCCCCAGATGAATCGGGTAGCAAAGAGCAAAGAGTGACCTTGCCTGACTCGCATCACTCACTATTATACTCTGTTGCCTTGCCCACTTATTACAGCCAGCTGTTCTCTCTTGTATTATGCTTAAATCACAAGTTTCTGGAACAAGGAACTTTTCATGCTGTGGGGTATTTGGCACCTTCCTGGGTCCACACCTGTACAATAAAAAAAAAGTAAGTGTACAATAGCTGGGATTATGCTGAGTTTTGTAAATCATTGGCAAAATTTAATTGGATACAATACCAATAGGATGGTAATAACTTTTTGTATATTTTTAGAAATAATAAGGATACAATAGGAACTGCATTTAGAATTGAGAGACCTTAGAATGATTTTCTCTTCACTCTTTTATTTCACTCTCTTTTTTTTTTCTTCGCCCCTGGCCTACTTTTTTTCTGTTTTCTCTTGCTAGGTGATAGACCTCTGTAGCCATTTGGTTGTTTCTGCTCACAAAATTCTGGAATTTGTGGAGACTGCACAAGAAACTGTTTAAGAAATGTGTGGCTGGGGGCAAATGTATGGTAAGGGGATGGAGTAATATTTAATAATAATATTTAAAATGCTATAAAATAGGGACCCAAATATGGAAATGGATAAGAACTAGAGTTAAGGCAAGGGTCTTCAAAAGGGGAAGAATGTAGTTGTTAATAAAGGTGAAGATGCAAAAATAAGCTGCACAGGGGAATAGTTGCATGCATTAACATAATGGTTCTAGTTCTACGCTATGCAAGTGGATTTTTTTGACTATTTCTATGCATTTAAGTTGTCTTGTTTAATCAATACATCACGCTCATTAATCACTTAATCAGTATTAATAAAATACACTCATTAGGTTTTTAAATTTACACTAATATTGAGATGAAACAATTCTTGACACACCAGAGATTTTATTAAATAAGCGTTGTCATTGAATATACAAATGTAGGTTTTAATCATTTTTATGGTTTGGAAATTCATCCTTTTTTTCCTTCTAAACCTGTAAAATAGATTCCATGGTTTTCTCTGTGTCTTATTTTAGTGATTCAGTAGCCTTATGGGAAGAAAGATTCTCCAGGTAGCCGAGCTAAATCTTTACTGAAAGATATACAGAATTCTTGTGGTTCTGTTGCAAGTGGACGTGGTGGATATTTACTACTGTCACCTTTATGGTGATCTTTAGATGCCAGAAGATTTTTATGGCCCATTTTTCTCTCACCACTTTACATGACTCCCTTAACTTTGTCCAAGTAACACAATCTCTTAAGCTTTTTTGTAGTTCTGTTTAGAAATGTAGTATTTCTTTTGCCTTTCTTTTAAGTATATTGGTGGTCCAAACTGGGCGCAGTCCTGTCCACTCTATGAGTACAAATTACACCTGCTTAATACCTCTTGTGTCTTGTAAATAACAAGTAAGGCTGATTTACCCCATGGCTAATGTACTATGTGCCCTGATTTTATTACCAGTGTGTCATCTTGAAATAGTACCGTTCATTCATTCATACCGTTCAAACCATGCGAGACTGGTTTGTTCCCCTATTGCATAGTTTTGTGGGTGTTTCTGTCTCCTCGAGAAGCTCAAATGGTTTGAACCACTGTGTCACAGGCACAGTGAGTGCCCACTCACTCAGTAGGCACATGAGTGACAGGGAGATATGGGATGAGGCATCCTGCCTTTTGAAGAATTGGAGAGGCAAGTGGCTTTCTTATTAATTTCTCCTGAAACACTAGCTATTAAATCATGCTACAACTCTGTGATCTAATTCTGTCATTGAGAAGGATGATAGAGGAAAGACAAAAGACACAGTAAACCTCACGGGTGAGAGCAAAGGCAGTCTTTTAAAATGGTTACTGAATTGAGTAATGAGAATAGATGTGCCTCTTAAGGCATGTATACTTAATGTAAATGTCATTATCATGGCTGCCTTGCTTAGAAATGTAAAAATTGCTTTGTTTAGTGAGGATTCAAGAATTAATGTTTGTTCTTTATTGGATGCTTCTAACATTCTGGAGAGAAATATAGTTGGGTGACGTAAGTTAGATGTCTTCACAGCTGAATTACTTCAATATATCCAAAATGTTTAAATGCTTCCCATTTATCAGAGTACCTAATCAGCATTTTATGACTCCTGGTTCTAAAATTGAAAAAGTTTCTTGCAGTGTTCTCAGCTTTGTCTGCAAAGATACATGCAATATTTTACAAACAATGCAAATATATTTGGCACTGAATCCTGTAATAAATATCTCATTTAATACATGCTAATTTAAGACCCAATATCATGTTTCCATAAGGTTAATTGACTATTAAGTTTATGGCTCCCTTCATCAGTTCCAGGGCTAGATAAAAGCAACAGTCCCCCCACCCCCAAATCCACAAACTTTAATTTATGGAGTAAATACCACTGTCTGAAGGCCTGTGATGTGGCCTTTTAAACACACATCCCTCTCATTCTTCTCACTTTCTTTACATTCATAGGAAAGTAAATCCATAGAACTGCAGTGTGATTCCTCATTGCAATAGAGGCCATTCATCAAGTTTTGCTGGTTTTGGAATGTGGTATCAATATCACTCCCTTCAGTGTTGACAGTGCATTCTAAAGTCTTGAACCAGCAGTTTCTTAAATGACAAGGCAATCTTACTGTACACCTGTAGAAGGTAATAACATTAAAGGATTGCTTTAAGAAAAATGTCCTATTAGGAAATGTATTTCTCGAATATTCTTCATGATATATTTATATTCAGCTATGCACACTGGATCTGATAAAGAATTTACTGTGTATTTTTCTGCGGTAGTTTGTGTTTTGAATGTGAAGGTTTTATTAACAAAAGTGTGGGATAACTCTAGGACCAATTGATTGCAAAGCCACTCAGAAAGCACTAATACATTGTGATGGTTTAAAGCCCAGCTGGAAAATTCAACTCCACTAAAACTGCTCCCTTTCTCCCTGTGCCTCTTCTGGCAATGAAGGAGCAGAAATAACAATTTACTATACTCACAATAACCACAGCACTACCAAGAGCAAAAAGCATCTCAAAGAGAGGGTGCTTTACCCACAGAAGGGTATTCACCACAGGGAACAAAAGGAATGCCTCCCAAATATAGTGCTGCCCATGTGGTCTCCAGACAAAAGACAATATAGTGAGGAGAGCCCAAGGAACCAGCGCCTGACAAACCCCCTGGAAGCTTGACCAGCCGCGCTGCACTGCCTGCTGGACTCTCCCGACTGCCATGCCCCAATTATGTCACACTACTGGAACTTTTTTAATGTGTGTCTGGGAACTGAGAGGCTTTACTGTGTAGCATTCATGTAATGGAAGATCACGTGTCTTTGAGTTTGGAGCAGAAGGAGAGGATCCTTGGTGCACTTCAGTGTATTTTTCATTGTGCTGCTTTGAATAGGCACTAAAGTACAGTATCTTTAACAGGGACATGTGGATTCTTTGGCTAGCAAAGGCTTTGCTGTGAATGTGGTTTAGATAAGCTCCCCTCATCATTTCAGTGGTCAGGGGGATCTGAAGGTTTGCTAGCTCAGTTTAGTATTACTCATTTAGCCCACAAGTGGTTATTTTATTTTGAGCTGCAGCCCACTACTTGGGCCTAGCAGTGAGATTTTATGGCTGGCATGAGTTGGTGTGCTCCCCGTAAAGGCAGGATAAGGTGCGATGTGGCTGGGGGTTTCCAGCCATGGGCCTGGTGCTGTGAATGGACCACAAGTCTTCAGCTGAACTTCAGAGCTCAGTCAATGAGTTTCATTTAACAGTGAAGCAGGCAAAAAAAAGCATAGAACTAGGCAGATCAAAACCAAATTCCGGAATGTTTCTGTTCTCCATGAAATACCATAATGCTTTCAGGAACACAGTAGGATGTGTGAAATATTTTACTACACAAGCTTTCAGTAATAAAGTGTTAAGTTTTCATTTATTTAAAAACAAATACCTAATTGTTTGATCTATGAAAGTTGCTTCCTTTAAAATGAATTAACCACTTTGAAAAATAAGACCTGCTTGAACCATTCTAAAAAACTACTTACTTTCCTATTTTATTAAAATATTGTGGCCAGTTTTTAGTTTTTTTCTCTCAGTCATACACAACTCAATTCACACAACTTGATGTTCATCATTGAAAGCATTCACTGATAGTTTCAGGCCTTCTCAGGCTGAATTAAATGTAGGAGTGATGCTTAAGTTTTCAGTCTGAATGGCTTCCTCCTTTCTTTCCTATGAGATTCTGCTCAGCAATGCTGATCAGCAACTTGCACAGCAAATCAAGAACTCTTGCAGACCTTGTACACACAGAAGCTGCTGAGCAACATCACACAAATTCCTTCTCTCTCTGCCACTTGGCTGTCACTCTGCTAAGATGATGGTTTGTATTGGCTGCAAGTCTCCAGCCCCAAAATGTTTGCCAGGGGACTGGACGTGTTTGAATCAATGGCACACCCAGCAGAGAGGTGTGCACTAAGAGAGCAGACAAGTTCATTGTAGCTAAAGGCCAGGAGGCACACAGCCCCAGTTTTTTGTGTTGTGTAGAAAGGAGGACAGGATGCTTTCCAGGTTTTGTGTCATGGCTCAGATGTCCAGGTTAACATCTGGGAGCTGGCACCCTGCCAGCCCTGTGAGCAAAGCGACTGAGCGTGCCCTGGGAGAACTGACCCCTGCAGAGTTCCAACACCTCTGCTCCTTCCTCTGCTTTGTCCCAGTTTGCCTGTGATCACATGCTTCCACTGAACGTTTGCTCATATTTTATCACTGTGTTTCAGTTTCTTTGCTCACTGATGGATTTGCTTGCATTTTTCCTGGCTAAAAATCTTTTTTCTGCCAATATTGAAATCTTCCTTAATCTCTGCACTCAGTTCACGAGAACTTTACTGTTACTAAGAATTTGACCAATATGCACAGATAAATAAGTATTTTCATGTTTCTAAATTAATTACTCCTCCTTGTCATTTAAAAAAAGTTTTTGCTTAAGCCTGTTCATGGTCTGAAAACAAGCATGTGTAGTGGTTAGGATGTAAAACAGAATTCATGGCATTTATATGTGGTTTTGTATTGGCTGTTACTCTGAGATGTCCTTACTGTGTGTATAGTTTTCCAAATCTGTTCTCTTAAGAAAGCAGCTTTTCGCTTTCTCTACCACTGTGAGATACAGACTACTGACACTTTAAATAATTACCTTTGTGAAAACAAATGTCATCTTGCTATTGCTACTGTTTGCAACAGTATGCAACTGAGGCAAATCACTCAAATTTTTCTGCTAAGTTATGACCTTACTGTAAAAACTAACTATCCTTGTTTGACAGAATACAGAAAAATAATAATCCTTACTGTAGGTTAGTTAAAAAAAAAAATGTATTTCATGCAGTAGGTTTGACCTCTAAGCTGAAAAATAAAAGGTCTGTGAGACCTCCATTCACATTCACCACTGAACCTTAGAGCTCAGCAAACAGGAAAAATAAAGACTTAATGCATCAGCCTGCATGACAGACAGACCCTCTCTATGCATTACATCTCTTCTAACCAGATGTGAATTGTATTACAGCCAGAATAAAGATTCTGTGTGCTAGAGGCTAATCTCTTGAATCAGAAAGACATTTTTTATTTTTCTTCAGGCTCTTATACTGTAGAAACCCACTGGAATTCAAAAGTGTCAGTAAACAAGCTGACGCTGACAAAAGTAAATATTGCAAAAATCCTGTTTATAGGGAGAATCATAAACTTATGTGTCTGAGCACATTATTTCCATTTAGAAGACTTCCAGTGTTGCATCAGTGCATTTCACTACAGATAACTGAAATTAATATTATTGGGTTTTGTTTTGTTGGTGGTGACATTGTTACTGTGACTTCATGTCTACGTATACACGTTTAATACATGTTGAAATGGTTTTAATATTTTGACTTCCAATAAGTAAAAATAACATTTTTACTGTTTTTTTTTTTTTATATTTCTGTTCATGCTTTACTGATTGTTATGTACATAAATGTTAATTTGTGGCAAAGATTCAAAATCAGTTTTTAAAAAGCAATCAAAGCAGCCTGCATAGGCAAAAAGATTTCAAAATGTGTCAAGTGGAGAATGGATCTGGATGCAATTCTTCTATGTCTATGGCATTTAATGGTATGATGGAACTATAGAGCCACCACTTGGACTCCTGGTTTTGTTTTATGAGCAATGGCTATTGGAGACTGAATTTCGGAAACAGGCCCAAGACCATGATTCCCATGCAGACACACCCCTCAGTTTGGTCCATTTTTTGCTTCCAGGCCCGTTTTTTGTGTAGGTACACAGTGTGTGGAAACTGGGAGCGGGGCTGAGCCCCATCCCCAGTGGGCACAGCTGTGAGCAGCAGGTGAGCAGCACTGACAGCAATGAGCCATGGAGTGCCCAGGCACTGCCCAACCACCAAAGGGAACAGAGGGCACACAGGTGCACTGCATCAGCAGGAGGGGATAAAAGGCTGGGCTGAAGAACAAGAAGGGCAGATGCTTGCAGCCTTCTGAAGTGGTGTGATGCTGCTCTGTATGGGTTGGAGCTTTCTGAAATTGTATAGTGATACTCTGTGTACTGTGGCTGTCTCAACTGTGACATATGCAGCAACATTTTTGTACATCTGCTTTTTACTTATGCCTTTCATCATCACATCATAAGAGAAATCTAAGTCCCAGTTAAAAGCTACATGTTGTACTAAACTTTTAAGTGCTGAAAGCTAGGTGCTTTGAAAGCCAGCTGTGGATCCAGCCAGATTAACAAAGGGTATTCTTGGGCCTCTGAAAATAAGTAGGGAAGGTGTGCAGTGGAACAACTTTCACTCTGTCATCTCCAGGTTTTCTGCACTATTATGTGTGTATCCAAGTTGGTTATGATTCAGGGGCTACGTTTTACGTTAAAATGTTTTTACCGAGAACTCACTCGAATTTCATTGTGTTTTAAAGCTGTACTGTAATACAGCCCTTTGGAAGCTGTTTCACAAACAGTTTGAAAATCCATGCAATGGAGTTAGCAAGATATAACCTTGTCATGTGTCCCAAGGTAATATGTTCTGGATGGTTAATCAAACCCTTCAGTTAAAACAGAGATGGGAGTGACTGACTTCTTTGGTGTCCTTGCAGCATATTTGGAAAACTGGTGCTCAAAAGACTTATGAGGTTGTTAAAAAAAAGATGTTCCTCTGGGGGAGGGCAGCATGCTTTGATGCACACTCTTGTCTAAAAAGCCAACTCAGGTCCATTTGCAACATCAGAAGTGGACTGCAGAGTCCACTTTTGACTGTTCAGTTGTCATGTGGTGAAAGTGGTTTGTCTTTTCATATGTTTCAGTATGATGCTGTGGTATACATCTGTTAGTTTTTCAAAAGTCGCTTCTATTGCTTCTGTCTTTATTTTGTGACGTGAAACAAGCATGAAGTAGGAGATAAAGGCAGTGGCTGAGTGACAGCAATGCTTGCATTGCTGCCTTCCTCATTACATCCTGATAGTGTTATCTCTAATTCTCACTTATATTTGCTGCACTGGAGTTACATTTATTCATGCTTTTTTCCTTTGTTCACCTTTACTTGGTTTTCTTTTTCAGGCAGTTACTCTGCTTTATTGTTCTTGTATGCACAATTCCTCTGCAGTTATATTTATGAAAGATTTTAGCCAAACAAACTAGCTTGGCCTGTGTTCCACAGGGACTCATTAAAGTCTTTGTTATTCTTACTACTCATGTTAATGCTTTGAATTTTAATTACTTCCACATGCAGATAAATAGTACATGTTTTTTATACTTTTGTAAAGCAGGTTCTATGAATTCTGTGAAATCACTTCTGTTTCATCTAATATTTGTTTTATAAGGTTTTCAAAAGGAGAAAATTCTGAGGAGTTTGCTGGGTTAAAATCCACACTGACATCTCTGGTGATTTTTATCCATGCTAGATTTAACTTTTTATTGTGTTTTGTATATAACTTTTTTCTGTTAAAAACCATAAGCTTTTGCCATATGTACATACCAGGCCCATGTTTTGTGTCCCCATGCTTTTAGAAAGTGGATGTCACTGGTAATCCTTTTTTGAATTTAGACACACAGGAACAAACTTGAAGAGTTTGAGCATTGATAGAGCAGACAGAACACCTACTGAGGCAGTACACATGGCACAAACAATAGTACAACAATTGAGACCTAGGAAAGATCTTACCCAGGATCAGCAAGATGACTTCAGTGGAGTTCACAGAGTGGTGTGGATGTACCAGAGTGGGAAGAGCAGTGCCCTCCCCAAAGAGCCTTGGAAGACATCACTCTCGGCAGTGGCTAATTCAGAGGCAGAGGTGTTCTTTGGAACTTTCTGAAAGGCAGCTCCTTCCACAGATAACATGGCTATGGACTGCCATGTGAATTGGTATAGTGCAGTTAATTCCAGTTCAGTAATGATGCTGACATCTGTCTGACTTCCTAAACCCACAGTGGTGCAGGATGAGCGGCAAGATTTTTACGTGGGAAAAGGTTTCTTAACACCTGAGATAGTGTTAAGAAACCATACAATTATTTCTTAATATCACAAGCAATTTGGTTGTTAAGTAAATGATTCTGTATGTAGAATAAACCACAAAACATTTAGCTCTTGACAGCTGCTGTTTCAAATGCCTCTATAGCTGTGAATTAAGAAGGAGTTCTAACTCCTTAACTTAAAGACTGAAAAGGCAAAATCCCATATTAGGAATTTAAACAAGGGTAATTTTTCTTTCTCTTTTGGTTTTGCTCCCAGAGAGAACATTTCAACCTCTGACAAAGATTTTGAGTTTAATGATGCTTGTGCTTTGTGCTTTAACTTTGATAGGTAAAATTGTATATATTCTCCTCTCCCTCAGCACAGGTTTATTTCAAATTGTAGCTGCTAAGATGTTCAAATTTAAAAAATACAGATCATAGATTTTTCCTTGGGCTGCTGTAGCAAACCAGGTTTTCCTTAAAGTAATGAAATTTATTTTAACTTCCAAATTAATTTGTGCACACATTTAATTCTCTAGAATTTGTAAGAAAAAGAACACCTTAACTCCCTAATGATATAAAAAACAAACAAAATAAGTCATTTTCTTGTGGTCTTGCAGCCATCACACAAATTATGATCTTAAAATTTTTTATAGTACTGAAATGAAAATTTTAACTTAATTTTTTTGCAAGGAAAAATAAATCAGAGAAAACAATGCTTAGTTTCACTGGAAGGTAGTATCCTTTCCCCTAGGTTTACAATGGCCTGGTTGTGCTCAGATGAACAGTTAGTACATCATAATTCATATAACAAGGCTAACAGCAGTTCAAGCTTTCGTTGTATTAAAACCTCTAGAGACAGGAAGGCAGCTTATATACTTTAATATTCTCTGGCTTGATGCCCTGATTTAAAACACTCCTACAGCACCTTTTACACTAACTTTGGATTGGTTGTGTTCAAAGTAATGGTATGCAAGTTGTGGTTGTTAACAAAGATTTAGAATATATGTAGTGTTTTCCCTCCCAAGATCCCAGAGCAGTTCAACACATAATTTCCTTATAACCTTTCTGAAAATGCAGCTTAGATTTTAAATCTATATCATGACAGATTATAATTGTTACTGAGACAGTTACTGGTATTTTTTATTATTTCTTATTTCTCTATCACACATTTGGTTTATCTGCTTTGGTGATGGAATGCAAGCATCAAGCAGAATTGCAGCCAAGGTGAATTTGGCTGGGTACTGGCAGCCACTGTATGTGCTATTTAAATTATTTATATACTCCTTTGGGAGATTTTCTTCACTTCTGTCAATCATAAGGAAAACCAAACCAACAATGAATACATTGTGGTATATCTTTTGGAGAAAAGGTACACAGAAGTAATTGCATGCTTCTTTCTTTTTATATCTCTGACTTCCGGAAATGTTGGTGATTAAGATAAGAATTATTTTTTCAGCTATTGCATAAGAATTAATTTTTCATCTATTAGATGGTGTGAGTAAATATCCTCAGGTTTATTTATGAGGATCTCTGCATAAACGCTGTGTACAAAAGAAAGGCAAAAATATAATTAGTGATTCAGACTGACAAAGGTAAGTAGCAGGGCATACCTAATTTCATTGCTGCACATCTTGGCTAGTTAGGCTATATTTTTCAGTTTAACTACTGGGAACTTCATGCCAAGTATTATATCCCTGTCTTCAGAATTTGTAGGGGAATGAAGTTCACCAAAATTTTCCCAAGTTTTTTACCTACAGAAAGAGTATCCTGTATCTCCTGGTGACAAGGCTTACCCTGTGCCCTGTGTCCTTGCTGCTGAGTACCCTGTGCAGCCCTGCTGGCCCATGGCTGAGCAGTCTGTTCTCAGCTCCCTGGTTTGTCCTTTTGGCCCAGACCAATGGTGTTGCTGCCTCGCTGACCTTGCTGTGCTTCTTCTCCCTTCTTGGGCTGCAGAGCCACCTTGCAAGTACCCAGCAGGACTGTCCCCTGGCCCTGCAGCCCTGTCTCTGTGTGTCCTTGGCTTCAGCCACACACCTTTTGCAGGGCTCTTCCCGGACAGCAGGCTCCAGGTAAGCCATGACCATCTCTCTCAACCCATCAACCCATCCCTGCTTTTTTTTTTTTTTGCTGTGGAAAGGAGGAGAGGATAGGTGGAAGATGCTAAATCCTCATACTCAAAACTGGAGACAGCATCTTGGCTGTATTTAATGTGAAGGAGAGCAGAGCCCAGTGCTGCAGAAGGCTGTGAGGACTGACCTCATCCTCAGGGCTGCTTTTCCTGGGCTGCTCTGGGCTTTCAAAGTATGTGTGTTTGCAGGGTTTGTTTTCTTTACAGTGGCATTATTAATAACTAAAACTCTCTTTTCATTGGATTCCAGACCCAAAGTAGTGCTGGCTGTGATTTAATGCTTTTTTTCCTCACTGGCAGTCCCTGCAGTTGGCTCCTGGTATGTGGCTGTGGCAGGACTTGGAGTCCAGCAGCCTTAGTATGGGTTCCAGCTTTCTCTCATTTAAACTGGGAAGTATCCTAGTATCCTAATTCCAGCTTGCTTTTCCTGTAATGCATTTCATTATTGTTTCCACATTGTGAGGAAGAAATGATATTCAGACTACTTTTTTTGCACAGACAGATGGCCAATAACTGAGCCTAATGAAGAGAATAACTTGGATCATGGAGCTAGTGTCAAAGAGGGGATTACTGGAAGTCTGTCTTGTACAAGCTGAGAATGCAACAAACATAAATTGTAGCCCAACTATATTGCCATGTGGCTTTCTTATTTAATTTGTTCCCTCTTCACCAACATTTTTGCAATTGTGCATGTTAATGAAAGGTAAATCAGTGTCATTCATGTGTAGGCATGTGGCCTTATCAAAAAATAGCTTTAAAATCTTCTTTCCTAGCTCTGCCCATATGTGCATTTTAGTATTTCTCTTCCCAGATCTCAAATTTTCTCCCTCCTTTCGCCCAAAATGATAGAAATTGAATAAAATTTTAATTTATTTTTTAAATTTGTGCTGTACATGAAAAATCTTTGGCAAGTGTTGCCATGTCTAAGGATTTCTCTGACTGACTGGTGAACTGAGAACACTTAATTGAACTTTGCTGTCTGTCTGCTCTTGGGAGATTATGGTTGTGTGCGTCCCCAAGCCTGGCAGTTGGCCTAATTTAGGTTTAGGACCCATTGTATCTAGAGGCATTCAGGGCTGGCATTTGGCCAGGCTTATTTTAATTGCAGCTTCTCTCAGGCTCCTTCCTGGAGTTTTGCTTTTCTCTCTCCCCTTCCCTTCAGCTGTGTGGCTGGAGAGGGTGTAGAAGAGCAAGCCGCTCACAAAGACCCAAGCCTTGGAAGGCTTACACAGCCAAAGCCCTTTGGTGCAGACCAGCCACCCATGAACTCATCCCACTGGGTAAAGCCCTTGGCACTCAGTGGATCCATTTTTTTTTGACTATGGATGGTAACAGGAGTGAGCTCAAAAACCAAGAAGGAAAATATAGTTTTCACCCCACCTGTTCTGTGAGCTGTAATCCCTGCCCATGAAAAAGATATTTGTTTCCAAAAATATGGCCTGCAGTCAGGCTTAGGTTCCTGAGTGGGTTGTTTAAATCAGACTGTGTATTTTACTTACAATTTTCTTTGTCAGAGGTTGAATCCTGAGCCAGAGTCTACTTACTGTATGTGAATGCTTCAGCAGACAACTGAAATTTGGGGGGGGGGGGGGAATGTTTCAAATGTTTTAAAGAAAAAGAAGTCTTGCTTGTGAATTATTTCTTTGCTTTCATGCTATCCTTCAAAACTCACTTGCCCTCTAATTATAACTTTTCTTACATTTACCTTTTATAGCAAGAGGAGAAAGAAACCTTAATGTAACTGAGCTGTAGCTTTGCAGATAGGTTATCTGCTTAGCTGCTAGTATGTGGGAGCATTTAGTTCAGAAGAGAACTTGACCTCATTTTTCGCCTACCTTTTTCTTCAGCTATAAAACTTTAATTATGACAATTTCTAGTGGTGCACTCCTGGTTTTTGTTAACACATCTTTTCATCCATTTACAATTGAAATACCAAGTCATGAGTCTTGGAATCTCACATTAAAAATATTCAATACTGGAAGATGAATTAAGCGAGTTTCAGAGGAACACAGGAACATGGTGAATCCTCCTTTTTTACATATATATACATATATATATATATATATACACACACACATGCACTTGGCACCGTATTTTAGAAAAACATCCAGTTGGCTAAATGTTCTGACTTTTCTCTCTTTCCTGGAAAAAATTTAATTACCTCAAAACAATCAATCTAATATCCCATTGACACTTTATTTGCAAGACAGGTTGCACAGCTGGAACAAGGCCGTGAAGAGTTTTTCTCCAAAGGGAAACAACTATTAGAGAAACTGCTCATTTTTCATTTCACCACATTTCTTTCCTTCCTATCTGATGGTATCTGTTCTGCCGCACAGCACAGGTGCTCACAAGCACCTCTTCCAAATGTAAGTAATGACTACTATTTCCAACAATAGTAAGTGCTCTCAGAAAAAGATCATCGATTGATGGGGGATAGAAGCTAGGGAAAAGCCCATGATTAAGACTGCAATCAGATCTCCTGCCAGTGAATAAAATTCACTTATGCATTGAAGTCAACAAGACTTTTTACAGAAAAGTTGCTCAAAGAGAATAATGGGAGAATGTAGCTCACAGCATTTGCTGCCATGGTACTGAAAAAGATGGTACTGGCAGAATGAGTAGCTCATATGGGTGACTGACTTTCCTGATCACAAATCTGATTTGTGGTGATCGAATTCAACTGCATCTGATGTTGCTAAGAAAGTTTAACACTGAAAAATGCACGAACAAAGCACATAAGCCTTAATGTTTGCCAGAAGAAACTGTTGAGATTGACCCACAAAAGAACCTTTCTTGAAAGCTCTCATACCTTCCACGATTTGCCAGCCTTTTGTAACCAGTTCTCTGGAATCACAGCTTTAAGACAGACCTACCCTCCTCTGAATTTTTATTCTAAACACCCTCCATACCGTGTCTGTTCATTACATCAGAATGCAGATGAGAGTTCTGCATTTCAGCGCAGGATGTTGCAGCTGAGTTTCCCAAGTTAAGCAATGCTAATGGATGGAGCCTCTGAGCCTCACCTTGTTTGACATTTACTGTTACACAGAGGTTTCACACAGGCCCACAGTGTTTAAATGAAAGGCACCTAATATTTCAAGGAAATAGAAAATGAACTAAAATATCCTGTTCTTCTCTCTTGAATATGCAGGTACTCATTTATTTCTTTTTTTTTTCTTTCTTCTTCTTCTTCATAATAATGAGCTTTATATCTTTTTTGAATATTTTTTTGCATCTTTTTGACACCATGGTTTGCTTGTTTTTGTTGTTATTGTGGTTTTTTTGGTTGTTTTTTTTTTGTTTTTTGTCAACTATGAGGATTTAATTTCATCTTTTCCTTGGTGAAAATTTGCAACATTTTGTAAATTTGTCTTCTTTCAGAATTATCTCCAACACTCTCATTCTAGTTTTCTTTTCTAGTAAAAATATTTTTTCTCAGATGACATTTTTGTCAACTTACTTTTGAGTCAGCAACAATATTTGCCTGCCTTCTTAACTTTTTGTTCTGAAAATATTTTAAATATTTGGATTAATTTTTGATTTGCCAGAAAAGGCTGCTTCTTACCAAAGAATCTAACCAAAATCAATCAGTAATAGTAAAAATACTTTGAAATAAGTTCCTTTTCACTTAATTTAAAAAGAAAACTAAAACTAAATTTCTTAGAAGTCTGATGGTTCTAATTTTCAAAATGAAAACCTAAAAACAAAAATATTTTTATTACAACAGAGTATCTCATCACTGCTTTGTCTATTCTGGCTTTATAAGGGATTTTTAGGTGAAAATCTTTGTACTAATTGGGGAGGAATTACATACTGTGCAGGAAATGTCATCTTGACCTTCTCGAGCCCTGGAAGTGGTTATCCTGAAATATGGGGATTAATATTTCCTGTGTCCCATAGTGTGTTTTACAACTTTTTATATCACAAGCTCTCAGCAGACATCTGAAATATCAGTACTACTTGCACTTATCTAGCAGCTGTGAGTACAAATATTGCTTCAGAGCACTAACAACTGAAAAAAGAGGAGAAGTCAATGGAATGCTACTACTCACTTCTGGTAAAAAAGAGTATTCTCTTCTTTTCTGTATGGGTATGAATGTGTGACTCCTTTGCATGGTTTTCAGAGGAACACTGCTCTTACCCTGAATTTCTCTTCATATCAAGGCACCATTTTCTCTGGTTTTATTTTCTTATCTTGTTTTTTCTGTATTAAATTTGTTCAAAGAGATGCAATAACTGAATATCTTTTCAACACAGAATATAGCATTAGTTTATATTTTAAAATCTTGTAGTAGTTTTACAAGGTAAATTAAAGTGCTCATTAATTCCAACTGGTCACTTTAGCATTTATGTGGTTAGGATAATGAAAAGTAAGAGAGGAAATGGTGTGTCATAAGGGAAGGGATAACAGGATTTTTTAATGGTGAAAGTCATTTAACATCTGGTATCACACAGATTATTCACTCTCCTTACCTGTTTGTCCGTGGCCTTGGAGAATGTTTGTGAAATCCTCAGAAATCCATAAAAAAATGTAATTTCACTAGCATGAGAAGAGATTTTCGTTCTCCCTCATAGCAATTGGGGAATTCATCACTTGTCATGCACTGGAAGTCATCTGAGAATCAACTTCAATAATTGCAAATCCATATTGGGTGCCAGGTGGACACCCTTCATTTTTCCTGCCAAATACCGAGAGAGATAATTTCAGTAAATAGGATTTAACTAGTCCTTGTTTATTTGTCTGCTTTCCTAGACCCAGTGCTGATTTGGACGTTCATGACCAGAGTTCTCAAAATTTAAACACAGGATTATTCACTTCAGACTATGAAATCATGTCCTCTTTGATCAGAACTCCAGCTTCCCAGGTCCTTTAAAGCAGACTGTCCATAGCACATGTGTGCTAGACAGCCTTCAGCTGTCTGAAAGAGAAAATTTGGAAAAGATGAGCAGAAGTCTCCTTTCTTTCTTTTTAAAGCCAGAGGAAAGGGTTCCTAGCTTGTAATAATATTTAATGAATTACAAATGTTGTTTAATGAACTGACAGATGTTCACAAAAAAAACTGTGTATGATAAGTAAGCTTTATTATGAACACATATACAGAGAGACAGAGTTTCAGGGTTTCAGAGTTTCAGACTGAATTCAAGACCTAAAGCAGAAGTAGAGCAGGACACAGAAGGAAAATCCAGCCCTTGAAAAATCTCTCTGGGATGCACTTTCCAAAAAAACACCTCAATTGGAAGGTCCCTGCAAACGAATGTTTGCCTTCAGATTAAGTACTGGCCAGGATCCCATCAAGTTTGCTCTCTGAGCTGTACAGACAAGACATGGGAGACTGACAACTTGGCTTTCATTTTTCCCAGGCCTCTCTTTCAGCCTAGCAATTGTTGCTGTTTATGTAGCTGGGTCTGGTATGTTAATCCCATTAAAGATTTTTCTTTCCTTGACTCATATGCAATTTATGGGAAACATGCCTATCTGATGCAAAGAAATTCCAAGTGTCACCTTTATTTTAAAGTCCATATAATTGCTTGTCCAATAGGTTCAGCTAAGTGTGTCCCATGTGGGGCCTACAGAAACAGAAAATGTCAAACATTAGTATTTATTGAATTATATACTTATATATAAAAATGTAGGTATGCATTTCTATACTTACATTTAGGGTATTGAATAAAATTAAATTTGTTCAGTACAAGATCAGTTTGTCTTGTCTTTGCTCTTATTGAAAGAAAGTGATTATTTGTTTATGAAGTCTATAAAAACCACTGTCTCACCCAGAAATAAACAGGTCTTTAGTAATGTTATCACAGGGTATTAAAATAATATTTGTCAATTATGAGGCAATGGGTGGTGATTATTTCTATAAATGAATTTCAGTACTCTCTATTCTCGTCTGGACCCATATTGCAGTCTCTCTTTCCTCTCTCTTTTTTACCTTAGCATGCCATTAATAAAGAATTCTATCAAAATCCTACTCTTCTGGAGAATATTAAAATGGCACTGCTGCATTCACCACTGTGTGTCTGCTTTACAGAGGGTAACCTATTTTTTGATTCTCAATAATATGTCCATTTCTTTTAACTTCTCAGGATCTTTTTGGTAATACAAGGATTTTGTTTTTACCCTGACAACACTTTTTTATTTAGTACAGCTAAACATGGTCCTTTCACTGAACGTGCCATCTATCTGAGTAGATTCATAATTAAAGTTCCTTTCCCAAGGATCTCAGGTCTTCCCATCAGCTGTGCCAATCTAAGGCACAAAGACTCTTCAAAATAAGTGTTTTAATGCAGATTTCCCCCCAGGAATTAAACAAATTGTTGTATTAAAAAAACTCCTAGATTCAGTAATCCTTGAGCCTTCTATTGATCTATATTATTCATCATTGCAGTTTCCTTGTCAGAAATTCTAAAATTTTGACATAACTGAAAAATGAAGAAATATTTGGTTTTGGAAAAATGTTGGTTGATAGTACTTCCCTCCAGTAACTAATTCCAGTCTACAACGTCTACATGCACTAATTAATTAATTAATGCCCAAGTATTGATAATCAAGGTAGGATATGTTTTCAAGCAATTGTTGCTTGATTTATCACTTTCAGACCACCTTATTATGACTTTCTTTACAACTGTTGATTAGTCTTTGGCCACTAATATGAATTACATGCTTAAACATCCTGTACCATCAAGGATTATCATGCTTCATTAGTACTGTTTTTTGAACTGAATGCCAAGAAAATGTTTGGTCACAATGGATTGTAATATCTATTTTTAGAAACATTTGAATTTACTGCCTCACTTACTAAAAGAATCAAATTTGTCACTTACTAAAAGAATCAAATCTTATTAAGAGACAGCTAAAGTTCAAGTAATTAACAGATTTCATACGCTTTTCCCATGAAGGGTGAGACTGTAACATTTGAGTTAGGACATTTTTTTTCTGTAATGTATTTATTTGCTTATGGTTTCTGTAGATGCCAGTAAAATTAGCACATCTATGGCATCAGATACCAATAAGCACTATGCCTTATCTACTATATGTGCTAGGAAATTAGGACACATTTGGCAACTATTTATAGCACTTCAAACTCCTAATTACTGTGATAGCTAGCAATTATTAATAAGGTTAGGAATCCTTATATACAGGTTGTTTAGTGATGGAGAGGATAGGCATACTATGTAGAAGGATCTTGTTTCCTGAAATACCAACGAACAAATTTCCTTATAAAAATTGATGGGTTTTTTTTGGTTGGTCAGAACTTTGCATGTTCTGAAGCAATTTTCTGAAAGGTATATGTTATTTAAATGTCTTCTGCATTTAAAGCAATGAGCCAAGTTCTAGTAGTCTTAAAAAAACATCACCAGCTGTGATTTGTTTATCTGGAACAACAATACCTGTCGAAATGGGGACAGAGGCTGAATTTTATGGAGCAGACTCACTGCTGTCAAATAGTCAAGTCCTGCAGTGCTGTACTTTTTGTGTGGCAAGTAAATGATGAATCTATCATGACCTGTGTTTCTTATTCACTGAAGAGTTGCCCAGTGGTGTGGGATGGCGAAGTGTGGGATTTTTGATAAAGGAAGGGTGGGTAATACTTCTCTCCTCTTTCCCTGCCAGAGTTAAAATGATTGCTGTCTCCATTACCTCATACCAATACTTTCAAAAGATTGCCCTCAACAGAAGTCAGTAGTGGAGAACAGTTGTGATGTGATGATAGTAGCATGTGGGTTTTTTCTGTTCACCAGCTGTGTTCCAATGAAAAGGGTCACCTGTGGTAGTTTTATATCTTCCTTCTTCTCTCTTCAGCATAACTTTTCAAACAAGCCATCAGGAGGCCTGTTCTAGAGATATGGCTGTGGAACGAACATGGTGTGAGTTGCACTGCAAGGTTAAATGTGTGAACAGCTACTGTGGACCAGAAAATTCATAGTAACACTTTGTCTATGTGCTCTTAACCAGAAAAAATGCTAGGTAATTAGATTTAGCCCATTTTCATGGAAATTCATTAGTACAAGCTTCTATAGAGACTAATTATCCCTGCTTATTAGTCAGACTAATACTGCACTGTCTGTCTTGTTGCTGGTACTTGAATTAATGTTTTCAGAGGCCATGTGGGTAGCTCACCTCAGCTTTGATTTGTGTGATATAGACATACCCCTGTTATACCATTTAATAGAGCTATGCCAGGCCACCCCTGCCCCCTGCCCCATGGAGCAAAGCAGGCAGTTACAGCTCTTCCACATGTACTGGAGGCCAGGTCAAAGGTGGTCCAAATTAGCTCTAGCAAACAGCCAGGTATACCACAAAATGTAGCATGGTACTTGGGAGTATCTAAGATGCAGCTAAAATAGGCTATAAGATTTCTTTTTTCTTTGCTAAACAGAATCAAATTTTTTGCAGCTGAGATGTATATGCAGTTGTCTCTTCATGTTACTTAAAAGTAGCCTTCAGCAAAATGGCTTAAAGTCTTGAAAACACATTAAAGACATTAAGGTAGTGGAAAGTGTGTTTTCTTCTTTTATAGGTGTATCTTTTGGTCAATGCTTTAATGCAATGATTGATGAAAATGTTGTCTGTGGCTGACATCTGGGATTATTAATGGATGTAGAATCAAATTTCTTTGGCATTAGAGGAAAAGGGAGATCTGTGTCTCACAAGATAAAATGTTCAAATGGGAATGAACCTTCAGCTTAATTTTAGGTATTACAGTTTAAACTTGACACTCTAATAAATGTTGCTTTTTGCTCCTATTACTTAGCTCTGTTTTACTTATGAAAATATGTAACTTGGTAATAAATAAGAACAAGAGCTTTGAATTTTATGGCTAAAATCTGAAGCTTTTATATATACAAAATTTTAATCAGAGACAAAAGGGCATAAAGTAAAAGCAAATAGGAAGTTTAGAAGGTGGCACATTACTCTGTAATTGTTACATTTAGTAGCACTCCATGAGTTAAAACTAGAGCACAGCACAAGGCTGCTATTGTGAGAAGCCAACTCAAGGATTTTTAATGCTGTAAGACAAAGGGTTCCCTTAGCTAAAAATAATCTTTTCTTTCCTCCTGCTCCTAAGCTTTTTCCTCCAGGGAGCAGAATCATTGTGCTGCGTGTGCGTGCTCAGTGCATTGCAGGAGTTGCTGAGATTTATGACGTCATGGCTCTAAGCTTTCCCCTCTTGCCACAAGGTCTGCACGCGTAGCTGTTGCCCTTTGTGTCTTTCTAAAATGCCACTTTGATGCACTAATGTGCTTTTTACCTATGTAGACAGCAGCGTTTACTGTTCTAGGTCAGTAAATTTACAAAAGGAAAGCATGGATAAAGAAAGTGGGCTCTTTTTTTTTTTTTTTTTTTGTTAGACAAAGATTTCCCTCGATTTTTAGGGCTTGTTAATCAAACAAAACAAACCACACACCTCATCAAGATTTTACATGGTTCACTTGTCAGGCAGAAGTGTGCCTGGAATCCATTTCCCTGCAAGGTCAAAGATCAGCAGCGCTAAGGCAGCCAAGAGAATGATTCCCCTGTGACACTTTTGCTGTGTTTTGATGAAAGTGAAAGCCATGTGGTGCAGCCATGAAAAAGCAAACAGACCTTTTTTTTTTTTTTTTTCCTGAGGCAGGGGTGAATTTTGAAGCTAAGCACAGCAGGTAGGAAGAGTCTAATATGTAAAGAGCACTGGTACACCGAGACGCTAAAGCACTATCTCTGTCTGTTTAACAGCTTGCAACATTTCCTACACAAATCTGTGGGTTTTAAGATTCACAGTAAATTTTTTTCTCCTAAGAGCTTGGGTGTTTCTCTTCATTAATCCCACACTGGCATCAAGAGAATTGTGTATGCAACACATGGGAGGTCATAATGCGGCAAACGATGTGTATAATATGTTACTAGAAGAAGTATCACAGAATCACAGGATATGCTGAGTTGGAAGGGACCCACAAGGAAGTGGCTATGTTAACTTAAATATGCAAGTGATATATGTTTGAGTATTATCTAAGAATAGAGTTAAAAGCCACAGTTATAATTCATTTACTATAGCTTTTTTTTACTATGCCAGAAATAATGTATTACTCATATATTTGGTTATACAATTCTATTCTCCTGACAGAGTATTTCCTTTCAGTGGGTCACAAGCCTCTTACTTCCGACCCATTTGACTGTTATATGGTGTTGATTCCATTGTATTGCCCCATTTTGAGGGTCATTTAATGCAAGTACTTAATCTCTTATAGGTGCAACTTTTTATTTTTCATTTTCTTGACACTCGATGAACATGGAATTTTTATAAGATAATAAATAACAATACTGAAAAAGCCAGCTAGGAAAAAATTATAAAGGGGATTTTATGACTCGGGGAATCAGTAATGGAATACAGACTTTTTCACCTCTAGGGCACTGATTCAAATATAACCTAGGTCATTAGTGAGCAAAAATCATTACCAGCAGCTGCTCAGTGACCTACAGAACGGGAAATGAGTTTATGGTCTCAATACAGTTTCTGCTAGATGTGTATACAGATAACATAGAAATCACAGTCAACGCTGGCCTTCTTGTTGGCATTCTCGCTGAGGAAACTAAAATCCAAACAGATGCATGGAGTGACTAAAGGCTCTCACATTTGTGAGTATGAAAAGCTTTTGGCTGATAGAAGGAAGGAGTGAAATCCCATTGACAGCATGTTTAAGAAAATGTACAGCTGACAGTTATTGATTGAAAATCCTCTCTCCTCTAATAAGGATAGATTCCCCTTCAAGTGACTGCTGTTGTGGCCATCCAAAGGTGTAGAATTAAGCTTGTAGAGATTTCACTGTCATTACCATATTATGCCACCAACGACGCAAAGAATCGTGGGTTGAAATAACAAAGCATTAGAATTGCCAAGAGATGAATTTCAGTTTCTAAAAGTTTAGGTGGGGATTGTGCAGCAGCACAAACAATGTGGGTGGAAAAATGTTGTGGGTGGTGGGAGGGATTTCATGGCAGCTCTTTCCGCATGACTGAATTAGTTATTGGCTTATCTTCTAAACCAGTTATGTGTTCTCGCCTCAGCTGATGGATGTAGGAAGAAGATAGATTTTTGCTTGGCCTTTTTACCAAGAACAAATATATCCTCAGCTTACTATCTGATACATCTTCTCTGACAGCCCTTGCAGTCACATAAATTTGATGAGCTCTGTAAGTAATTTCCATCTAAAACTACAGTGCAATTAGAGCTTAACTGACTAAGGACTTGACATTGAGCAAATTTTCTTCTTGTGTGATTTTTATAGAAGCTGCTAAATTGTTGATTGTGTTAAATTCTTCCTTTTTCATTTAATATTCCCAGTAAATGAATATGCAGTGTTTAAATGCTTTCATATTTTTAGATGATCAATCAAATTTATTACATTTTTTTATACAGTTCTGACTTTCTTTTAAAGAATTGCAAACCTGATTGCACATCAGATAAGGTTTCCTGGAATAAGAAAACCATGCTCTTTATGCCACATTTAGTTAATTAGAAAGATTAATCTGGGATAAATCGTCTGTGAACATGCCATGAAAACAAACAGCTGCTAGAGAGGTTCTTGACTGCATTGTTCTTCATTGTATTTATCTAGGTGTGATACTAAATCATGGCTGCTGGGTTAGAGATACAAAGTGCATGAAACCTTTTGCCCGCTCTCTGTTTTGCAGAGTGGGCAAAGCAGTTATGGCTGTATGAGACCAGTGGTGTTTAAATTGGCAACATAGGGCCTTCCTTGTGTGTAGTGCTCCAGTAACTTGTCTTTATTTCACCTAAGCCCATTTGGTCATACCCTGATACCCATTAACTACAACAAATAGCTTTGCAAAGGAGATTTTTCTTTATATAGCCAAGCCTGCCCTAGTTGAAAACTGGAAACCTTTTGCAGGGTTTCCTCTGGCTCATTCTTCTGGGTGAGGAGCAGACTGTTCTTAATGCATAACTCAAGTATTTAGCACTGATACCAGGCAGCTTAGGAAGACTGCAGGATCTCAGCAAAAAGACAGAAAAGTCAGTGTGCTGCTTTGTTTCCTTCATTTCTGCATGTCCCATGCAGTTCTGGCAGTGTAAAAGCCTAAATGCTGCCAGACAGAATAATCATGCACCTGGTGGAGCATGGGGATGCTTATCTAGGGGAGAATTTGCAGTATGGTCTAGGGAGATCAGAGCTGACCCTGCTTAGCTCAACCTGAAAATACCAATCCAGCATACACTGGAGATGACATCTTCATGGAAAAAGTCCATTTGGCCTACTCTGATACACTTCCTTTTTGGCTCAGACACAAATCTTCCCAGAGATCAAGGCAAGACAAGAAGCCCCCTCAGTCAACAGCCAGTGCAGGACCTGCCATTGTCTCCTCTCTGTGGTGCCATAAGTAGTTTAATGCAAGAATTTTAATTTAGTGCAGGGCATTTTACTGATATTTACCTTATCAGTCTTCTTCAATCAAGTAAAAGCAAACCACCAGCATCTGTTCCTGTCCTAAAAAGAAGACAATTTAAATAGATCAGAGAGGCCCAGTTGAAGAAGATGCGATGCACCGCCTCCATTACTTCTCAGGTGAGAGTAGGGATGCAGCTCACCCGAGGCTATGTGGGATCTGTGAACCATCATGGTGACAAATCCCTGTAAGATTGTATTTTTTTCCAGCTTCAGTCATTAATAAGATTGTTATAATTTTAATCTTTTTCATACATGAAATAGAAGCACTCGAAATGTGTTTTTTTCTTTGTGAGGAGAATCTTGTTATATGCACTGGCTTCTCTTAGATTTAGGGCAATGTCTCTGTGGATGCACAGTCCCACTGGTATAAACAGAAACTATTCTTAAACTCGACTAAATTATCTTGGAGAATCTGGCTGCTTTAAACTGAAAACCTAAAATTCAATAAAAGGTACAACAAAGTTTGCTCGTGGCACCCCAAACATTAATGTATTTCAGCGAATTAATTTTTCTGGCTCACCTCATTGTATAAGGGAGGGAAAAGTACAAAAATGGCCAACTAAATTCTTACAAACCTATTTTCCTGACCTCTAGGCCTGGAGCAGGAGGGAGGGGTGACACTCTGAGGCTGCACTCTCTATGGCCCTGTGGTGGACATTGAAGTTGTCACATTGCACAGCCTGGATTCCTGTAGCTCTTCTGTCTGTGTGTGGGCAACATTCTCAGTAAAATGATGTATTTTCTTCCTGACAAGCAAAAAAAATTTAAAAATCCCTTTTTCTACACTTCACAAAAATTCTAATCACTTTAAGCTGATTTTTAAATGCTTTCTTAATTTGATTTTCTGGCTTGAGCAGACTTTGGAATATTTTTTTCTACTAAAAAAAATGTTAGCATTTTCACAAGTTGAAGAGGATGTTTGTTATAGAGACATGGTCATGTCCAGCCTTTTTGGCACATGACTGTTTACTGCTATTGCTGCTGTATACTTGGCTTTAATGCTTCTGTTCACTTTGACTGGTTTTTCTCCTGACTTCAGGTTATCTTTTGCTTCTTATTTTATTCTGAAATAACTACAGCAGTCAGTTCTACTGAAAGATATTTCCCAAACTGTTGTTTTTTAAGCCTCTTAAAAGGCCAGTTACTCATATGGTATGCCAGGGCCAGAGCCCTTTCCAGAGCTTGTGGGGATTATTCCTAATGCTGATCCTCAAAGGGGAAATAGCAGTTTATTGATTGGAGGTGTAGGAAAAACTGGAGGATCTAGTACAGAGGTAGAGAAGGATTCTAATGTGCATGTAACATGTCTTTTTGTCTGCTGTAAACAAAAGAAACAATGTCAGGTGGATAATAAGAGAGATACTGTAAGGGGAGAGCTGAAAATACAGTGTTGGGCAAGATTTGCTTCCTCTGTGCATCACTGCGATCAGCCACCTTAGGTAAATCCAGGAGAGGAACACAGATGTAATCACTAGTTTGGAGAAGTCCCTCATAGCTTTTTTGTAAGGAGGGGGCCTGTGGCACACAGCAGGGCCCTGGGCTTGAGGCTCAGCCCTGGCTCATCCATCCCGCTGGGGCACACGAGGTTCCCCAGCCTGACGAGCACGGAATGGGGCTCAGGAGCTGCTCCAGGCTGCAGAGTCTGTTACCATCATCCCGAGCTGCTTCCTGCTGGGCTCATGTCTTGCTCCTGCCCCTGCCCTGGATCCTGGCTCTCGAGTCCTGCTAGAAGGCTCTCATGACCAGCTGTTCAGGCAAACTGTGTCCAGCCTGCCCCCCACCCCTTCTGGTGACCCTGCTCAGGAAAGCCCTGTGCTCCAGAGCTGATTGCTGCCCCATTCCATGGCCAGATGCACAGCCCTGCGTGATCTGAGGCTGGGGCATTCTCCACATGCCATGTGCCCTCATTAACCATTCTTGAAAGTTATGTTTTAAAAGCCCGATCTTGAGTTTCTTTTAATAAATCTTTATTATTTGAAAACTCATCCAACAGGAGGTTATTGCCCTAGAGCCTGGGTTCAGTTGTATTAAAATATGATCCTCTTTCTTATCCAAATTTCTTTCATATCCATTTCCATTCAGATGGCCAAGGTATCGCTAGTCGGCATTGGTGCAAAAGCCTCCATTTCCATAACAATGTTTGAGTAGGTCATGATGACTAAGCAGTTTAATCTCTCCTGTTTGTGATCTTCTTCCTTAAACCTTTGTTATAGCAGATGGATATGTTGCACTGTTTAATTTAACACAGAATTAACTCTTTAATTATTTATTTTGCTTGGGTGGTAGGACTTTTAAGGTGGTAATTCTGTGACAAGGCAGAGGTTGGTTATAACCATTATTGGTCAACTGTGTGGTCTTTCTGCCACCTTGTGGGGAAGAATCACTAAGCTGTTGTGATGAAATGGAAAAGAAGACATGAATTTTAAAATCCATATTTTTCATAAATGGGTCTAGAAGCCACTGTAGCAGAACAGAAATCATTGCTCTCTCCAAAAGCGTTTTAAATTAATTTAAAAAAATGTGCTGAGATCACCCCAGACTGCTAAAACCTAGACTGCTTGCAAGTACACTAAACTATTGCCATACGTTTTCTGTGCTTAGTTTTCTGTGTTTCCTACCCATACCTCCATAATACCACTCCTGGCCTCCCCATTCTCCCATTTTGAGCAATATAGGTTCATAGGACCTACATCTTCATAGTTTATTTTACAAGGGTTGCCACAGCTATTCTTTAATTTGGTCATAGCACATGTAATTAGCCTAAGAGATGCACCAGTCTCTGTTCAGTGGCTATGGTGAATGTTAGAGAACACCAGATGTTAATAATTTCCGTCTTCTAATTCCTGGCTGAGCCCCCAGCATCCAGCCTCGATATCGACACTGAAATAATGCTGTTGCCAAATGCAGAAGTTTTTGTCAAGGGTAGCCAAGTTATTAAAAGATGAATCTTACCTGAAAGCATGATTTGTTTCACCCAGACATGTCAGAATTTGTTAAGTGACTATATTTAACCCTCTACTGCATATATAAAAAATCTCTGTGCCATAGGCTGTAAGTAGAAAGTTCAGAGTGTTGCAGCACTGTGCATTACAGATCTTCAATGAAGCAGGAAGTAAAATCTTTAAAGATTCCTGGCATCTGACAGTCAGTCGTGCAGTGCGACTTCTTGATTGACTGTCAAATTTCCTTCTTCTTTTCCTTCTCTGCTGTGTAAAGGACAGCAAATCCAGTTTTGCCTCTTCCATGTTCTGGGACTTCAAAGAAATGGAAAATATTAATTTTGTTCACTCTACTTCCATTTTGCATGATCAATGATTATATGAATGCTTTAAACTAGATTAAAAGCCCCTCTGATTTTAGAGTATTTTACAGAGGTGAGCTATTCAAACAGAAGACTTTTATCGGCTACTGTTAGAATGATACATGCCAACCAAATTTGGGCCTTTTTGTGCTAGGTCCTCTACACATATGTACTACCCAGAGGATAATGAGCCACTGGAACAGGTTGCCCAGGGCAGGTGTGGATGCCACATCCCTGGCAGCATTCACGGTCAGGCTGGGTGGGGTCCCGAGTAAGCTGGTCTAGTGGGTGGTGGCCCTGCTGGGGGGGTTGGAACAAGATCATCTTTAAGCCCCTTCTAACTGAAGCCCTTCTGTGATGGTTCTGTGAAAAGTCACCCAGATATATTCTGGTCTGATCAAGTGGTAGGGCAGTAGCGATACATAAAGAGAAAAGTGCCATGAGCTCATTACTTAGTGTTCTGCATCATATGGAATGGATGATTGGTGCTGTAGAGAGATAATTGTAACTACATTAACTTATGTGAAAAGAACGGGCTATTGGCATGAGCAGGATTCATCATTTGCACAAGAAGACATATGCCTCTGAAGCCTCCCAAGACCATGAAGACAGTGTGCATCAAAACTCACAAATAAACTCAGATTTCTTCCAACCAAATTCTGTAAACATTCATAGTCTTTCATATGAATACTTCTATGGATTAAAACAAACAAATTATCAATCTAATAGCATTTTAATGGTTTTATATCTAGATTACCAATTATTACATTTTCTAAATTATTTTTTATTATTTCTATTTTCATTATTTTTAAATTATATTTTTCAACAGCAGCACTGCATTTTTCATAGAGGACAACAGAAATGTATATTTTACTGGCTTGCCTTTCTTTGCTTCTACAGCTCTGCAGAGAAAGAGCTCATGCATTAGTTTATCTTTTTTTAAATTTGTTTTTTTCCCCCTTGTAAGAACAAATCATAGAACATAGATGTTGGTGGTGGCGATATCTATATCTTGGTTTTGACTTAGCTGTATAATTCCAGTCCCTACAAAGATGTGTTTCCCAGTTCCACTGTGCCAATGCCCTGACTCATCCTTGCTCTGGATGGCAGAAATCTACTGTAATTTCCTCCTGGATCTGTAGCAAGTGACCAACATTTTGTGGAATACTTTTGGGAAGCGCATTTTCAGTTTGGCAGTTCTTTTTCCAGTTCACTTGGCTTTCTTGTTACTTTACACTGCCAGATGTAGCAAAGAACACAGTTCCTAGTTTTTCTTGAATTTTATCATAATGTATAAATACAGTTGTGAGAATAGAGAGAATAGAAATACAGTCGGTTACCAAGCTGTATTTTACTGTATTTTTGACTCAATGTAGGCCAAAGCAGTACAGCACAGAAAAGCACAGTAGGTAGGGGTAGGATCGCTATGTGTCACCTCATTCTGCTTTTTATAGAAGAGAGGTGGCAGATTTGTTGTGCTCTAAGTAGCTTTCAGTGTAGTGCTAGCAATCTTGGCTCTCAGTCACCAAAAATCACCTAGATTTTTTTTTTTTTTTGTTGCTGAGAATGAGTATCACAACATGAAATGGCCTTAATTACTATGTCTGTTAATTAATCATAATTATTCCATTGTGCTGTGGAGGATCACTTCTGTGGTAAAAACCTGGATGCTTTTTCTATGTTAGCTGAGCCCTGGAAAGTTTGATTGCAAAGAGATTTGGAGGGGGTTGTGTGAGGGAAGCAGACATAAAAGCTGGAGAAGAAGGGAATTCCCACTTCCCCAGAGGGACTTGGCTTTATTTTACAGCTGTCTGGCCTGTAGGAACTTCTATCAGCTCCTGGAGTGTTTCTTCCTTTGAGGCATAAATCCAAATGCTGAGACTCAAGTTAGTTCTGTGTAGACAATGATATTGAGGTAGTTATTTGTGCTTAAGAAATAAAAAAATAACCTTTTTTTAACTCCTTGGATCTATAGTGAAAATTCTGTGCAGTCCCTGCCCAAGTGCCTCAAGCAAAGATAATTTTCCTAAGAAGGAAACTGCCTCAACAGAGGTAGCAACCTCTTTCTCAGTGCCTGTGTCACCAGAAGAGAAATTTTGTTTCGTCTGTGTAAATAAATACAGGTTATCACTGAAGAAAATGTGCTCTAGGCATCTTCTGGTCAACAAAGTTGATTCTCCATTCAGTACTGTGCAGAGCTCAACTGAACACTTAAAAAATACTTAGCAAATTCACAAAAGGTGAGTTATTATTTTCTGTTTACTCCTCCTGCTAAAAAGTTTTTACATTACTATCTTTTAATTTAAAGAATTAATTAGAACACATGGCCTTTTAATGTGAAAAAGAAATTCTATTTTAAATGTAAACATACAAATAAAGGATTCCATTTATTTGAAATTCACGCTCAAGCCAACTAAAGTAATTTATTGCTCTCATATGATCTGGAAACTCTGAGAATTTTAATATACATCTTATGCATAACAATCTAGACAAGGTCAAAATCTGTTTTTGCTCCTCAATCACCTTCACTCTTTTATTTTTTATTTCAGAGGGCAAGAAATTCTTCCTTGAGAGAACATCCTGCGGGTTTGGGGTTTATTTTTTTCCCCATATGTGGAGAGGTCAAATGCCAGAGTCTGATTGAGCCTGGAGGGCAGTGATTGAATTGCATGTAGTAGTAGTTACGGAATAAAACCTTTTGAGACAAATATATACCCATATACTCTGTGTGTGTGTATGTGTGTGTGTGTGTGTGTGTGTGTGTGTGTATGTATATGTATATGTATATGAATGCCTATATTATATATACTTACATATATAAAATCTGTTTCATAGTGCAACCCACAAACGTTATTTTGAAGAGTCAGATAAAGTGGTAGTTGAACTATGGGTCACAAATTTGGCAAGACCTCTGATAGGTTTTAACCTCTTTTCCAAAATAAAAGCTCAGGTATAAAGAATATTCGGCACCATTTAGGATTCTAAATAGTCAAGTCAGCCTGCAGTGTAGGGTTTGACAACTTAAGTTTTTTGTTGCAGATCAGTTTCATCTCAATGTCATGTTCTGTTGCATCATGGTAAGCTGTAGGGGAGCTCTCCTGTGTAGGCTAAAATCTGCACTTGGGCAGTCCCACAGGTTCAGTCAATTTGCAAACAAAAGGAAAAAAATTTTAAAAATCAAGAGGAAGAAAATTCCACTGAACTGAGATGGGTTTATTGCAACTATTTCCACCTAATGCCCTTAGTAAGCTTCAGGAGGTTTCACATCCCATGGTGACTCTTTCACTCTTCCATGCAGAAGCTTAAAGCAGAGCTAAGCTGTGTTGAGATATGCAATCTGTGGCCTACCAGTTCCATCTTGTCCTCTTCTAGTGGCATGCAGCCTTTTGTAAATGAAGCTAAGAAAAGTCTTACAGCCAGCAGGATTTTCCTGACTTCCCCTGCAAATTCTGTGTAGAAAAGAATGCACATATGCTTCCCTGTCTTTGATCCTTTGGAGATGTGAGATGATGTTCGGAGTCTTATTATCTCAGAGGTTCCACACAATGATGTGATTCATGAAATGATGGAATGTCTTTTGAAAGCACTGGAAACAGGCTGACACCTCCCATTGAAACTGCCAGAACGTGGCTGCTTGGTCTCTCTGAACCAGGCAACGCTCAGAGGGCTGGAGGCAGTGTGAATCAGGCTGACATTCCTGTGGCCAAGGCTCAGGCAGCAGTATCTAGGGTGACTTGATTGTCAGACTGGTTCCAAATCTAGAAAAGAAAACAAAAGCAGTGAACAAATACTTGAAATAATAGTGAATTTATACATACAGGTTTGTCCATTGCATTCAAATACTTCCAAATATTTATGCTGTTAAATCCTGCCTCCTTCTGGTCCTCAGCCTGTGACAATGCTTAATTTCACCCTAGACCACTACTGCTAAACCACTGTAGCCTAAATCCGAGTTCCATTTCTGGAGGCATTTTAGTCAAAATTCTGCATGACCCCTTTGAGCTCAGAGGGTCCAAAATGGGGATGCTTTCTATGCCTTCTACTGTTTTAACCTTATCTTGTTTAGGCAGGCTGCTTTCAAGAATAGCAGGGGGCTACGTAACTGTGTCACAAAGGGGAAGATTCTCTTTTGTTTTTACAAGGGCAGCTTTGCAAGAAGGGTAGAACTGAAGTTCCACTCCTTCCTCCCACTATTAGTTACTGCATTGCTTCTCACTGTTCCATCGGTTGCTCACTGTTCCACTGCTGTTTCTTCATTCTCATCAAGTCAGAGACAGACTATGACACTTCCATCAGGACATGCAGCATATGTAGTGTGGGTTTTTTTAAATTAGGTTGTGTCATTTCTGTACTTTCTACTCCTATGTAGACAAAACAAACCCCAAACAAACCAGCTTCTTCACTGGAAGGGTGGAGTAGCACTGGAGCAGGTTACACAGAGTCTGGAAGAGCTTGATCTTTGGATGATTTCGAGACTTGGCAAGCAAAGCTGTGACTGACCTGATCTGGTGCTGGCAACAGACCAACATTATCCTAGCCATGAACTGGACCAAGCCCCTTGAGAAGTTATTTCCAACTATAATTTCTATGATTGATCCATCCTCTGCAGCCATGGGCTGTAAAATCATGGAGGGCTATTACCCAGTGTAAAGGAAGAATTCAGTTCTCATCTTTCACAGTCAAGTTGAGTCTTCTGCAGGAGTAATATGCATGTCTGTTCTTGCCTCGCAGTAAGATTACTCAAGCATACCTGCTTTTATGGATTTTATTTTCTTTCTTTTTTTTTTTTTCTTTTTTTTTTTTTTTAATTTTTTAATTTACATTTTGGTCTCTTTATAAAAGAAGACAAAGGAGGGTAAAACACCGGAGAGGAACATTAGTGTTTCTATTTTCAGAAATGAACATCTACAGAAAAAACAGATGGAGTGGAAACCCACACTACACCAGAACCTTCTGCAGAATCCATGTTCATGCTCCTGGGCTTATCTCTTGCTTTTGTGCAAATTTGGATGGTGACTAAGCATACTTCCAGGAAAAGAAGATGATGTATTGAAATGGGCATGAATTTTTATTTTCCTGGCAAGACTTGGTTAAAAATACCATGTCACTCATCCCACTGGGAAAGAACATATATCCTTAATTAGCCAGGAAATAACATCAGCAGTGTACCCATAGCTACTTCTGGGATATCTCTTTCAAAATTCTGACATAACATTTACAGGAGGATTCCTGGAATAACTCTCTCTTCTCTTCTCTTTCAGTGTTTCTGAAATGGCCTCTAGATAATGTTCTGTTATTTTTGTATCTTACAAAAATACATCTTGTAAGTAATTTTTGAAAGATTGAAAGTCTAGTATTGTCATGAATTGCCCTAGGATATGGGACCTATGGATTTCTCTTTCCATTTTACAATATTTTTTTTCTCATTCACTTTACAATAAGTACATAACCCTCTGTGTTCCAGAGCAACCAAATTTTATGGGAAAGTCTAGCTTATTTGAGGATTTTTCATTAAATTATGCTGCTCTATGGATGCTGAAATTAGCTCTTGGCAATATTAATGAGCACATTTAAATCTTAGTGCACCAAACAACTGTCTTCAGGTAGGGAAACACATAATCTTTGTTCCCTTTGCCATCTTTTCTGTGTCTGTATACATCTTCAAGTTACAAGAGTTGAAGAGGCAAACATTTTGGTAGTTCTGTGTTCTGCTGTTGATTTGATTAGAGATTTCAAAAAGTATCTTGTAAAATGTAGACTTCTGAAAAAAATTTTCACCAAATATCAGAGAAGTCAAATATTCTTGCAACTTTCCTAATACCAGTAAGCAATTAGTATTTAGGAAAAGGTAGGTGACAGACATTGAAACAAATTATTCTTTTATTCCCAATTGCACTAATATGATTGACATATATTTTAAAATAATCTCTCTAATAAGGAGAGTTTCTGAACAGACATGATAAAACACATTAAGGGTTTAATTTTACTGAAGAACGTGACAGTTGTTTCCTGTCAGCAAAGGATCTTCAGCGCACTGCCAACAAAGCTATTCCCTCAGCAGGTAAAACAGGGTGGTTGGTAGAGTATTTGAGCACTTTCACACGGAACCATCAGCAAAGATCAGACTTGAATGAGGAAATTATGAATCACATGTGTTCTTTCTGCTTGTGGAGCAAAGGAGAAAAATGACCAGAATTTCCATGCCAAGGAGGAGAGACAGATGGGCTGTGGGCTCCCTTCCAGTAGAGGAGACATTGACTTTGGCTTCAATATCCTGATTAGACTACGGTGAGCACTTGCTGGTGCTAGTTTCTCAGATATAAGTAAAGTATTTAATTTGGTTTGGTTGGTGTTTTTATGTTTGTTTTATATTTTTGTTTGATTATTTGTTTTATTTCTACAGCACTGAGCTCAGGTTTGCATTGAATTATTTATGAAGTCCACAAGATCTCATTCCTGACTCATAATAAACACCTCAGCACCTACCACTGTATTTCCAAATTAGGATAATTTTTCCTATGTATATTATTTCACAGTGCTACTTGGTCTACTGAAATTTATCTGCCATTTTAATGCACTGTCACTTGTGTAACTTTGTGTGCTTTTTTAGAAGCAGCCCATGTCCTTACCACACTGAATTTGAATTACCAGCACAACACCCCACCCCACCTACTGTCAGAAATCCCCTGGTGACGTCTCTCTACTGTACAAACCCTTTATCTTCTACCCTCTCCTACATATATTTAGTCTAAAAATTCCTTTTGATTTCTTGGCTGTTTATTACTCGTGGTGAGTCACTTTGTTGAGTACTTTTTGGATATCCACATAGATACTATTTTTGATTAATGATGTACTTTTCCTCTGCCTGTAAAGTGGTGTTGTTAAGTAGCCAGTCTCTAGGTCTGCCTGCAAATATTTAGCTCTTAGATGCCTCATACAGCTGCTCTTTAAGAAGCTGTCTATATGGCATCTTCCTGAAATTGATTCATTTATGGGGGATTGTTTCTCCTGTAAGAATAGAATTTTTATTAGTTTTATAAGTTACAGAAAAACTCTTGGTCATGACTTTTTCAAATGGGTGCTATGTGCTACTCTGAAGTTTTGTTAATTTGATGTTGTATTTTTATTCCATGCCACTAACTACTCCCTCTTGTCCCATATATCATATTTATCCACTTTTCTCTTTCTTATTGGAGATAATCACTGTATTGCTTCTATCCAACACCCTTCTCTGCTTTTACATACCAGCTCCATTTTCTTCTCTTTCAGATAAGGTTTTTTTTTTTTTTAAAGCTTTTTTTTTTTTTAGCTCGTGCATATCTTTAAAATGACTTTCTTATGTTTATATGGAAAGACTATTTTTCCAGCTTTGTGAAGTTGGCCTAATGAAAATACATCTTTTTTCAACTTCACTTCTAGTACTGATCACCTTGGAGAGCTGCTGGTACCTTGATACCTGTGCCTTATAACCTACACAATGCAAAGAAAAAAAATAATGGAGTCTTAAGATGATATTTCTATGAAATTGTGAAAAAGTTCTTCAGAGCTTATGAGAAGCTTTGCCAAACAAATGAATGCTAATAAACTATCTGTTCTGGAGGGTTTTTAAGGATGAAGATGTTTTGTGCCTTAAACAGCTTTGGAGATAGAAATAACAAGAGATTGCTGTGGTAGTGTTTTATTAGGAAGAATCTGAAATTGAAGCAAATAATTAACACTTGTGAGAAAGCAGAGGAATGCAGAGAGCCATGCAGGCAAAGTGAAAGTCAACAAAAAATTGCTTTAGTTTCAGTCTGAAGCTACCAAGGTCGGATGCCAAAAGGTGGCAGTAACTGAGTCATTAAATGATGACTAAGTGGATTACATCTGTAGCTGTGTCTATGGACAGGAAGCAGGGATGTGCCCTAAAGTCATAAGGCAAAAACACTCCATAGGGTTTAAAGCATGTGGTAATTTTGCTGACTGTTGAAGAAATTTTTTCCTTTGTTAAACTGAATTCTAGCCTTTGGAAGAGCAATGTACAAGATTGTCACTTTTGTGTTTTTTAGATCATTAGTGTCACTTTCAGTTTTTAGGTCATCATCATCATGAAGAGGCAGATGTAGAGAATTTGAGGCTTGGCTATCTGTTTTTTGTTTGTTTGTTTGTTTTGCTTTGTTTTGTTTGGATTTGAAGTATTCCTACTGTAAAAATCCACATATATAATAGATTTCTATTATTTTATATGTGGATATAATAGAGTATACATTCTTACTAACTAGAAGATTAATTTGTGCAGAAAATATTAAGCAACTTAAATCAGAAAGTAAACCAATTTATTTAATGAAAATTTCCAGGAGCCATGCAAGATCCAGATTTTTGTTTTAATCAAAAGCTTATAATATCTTGTGTGGTAAATGCACATTCAGAACTGAAAGTTTCAAGTAGAAACACAAACTCTGCATAGATTTATGCTTTTCAAGTTATTGATATAGCCAGTTATGCATTAACTAACCATGCACTATAAAAATGATGAATTGTTCCCCTTGCTGGCAGCCAGTAGTTCTATATATTATCACCTAATATTCTTCATATGAAAATGCATTCTGATTTATTATATATTGATAATCCAAAGATTGCTAAAGAAAAGTCACTTATACTGTAAATCAGTCCTCTGCCTATTTCACTGCATCAAAATTTAGCTTCACTTGATGGCCAGACTGTGTCTGCTGGGTCTGCTCTTTGGCCTTGTAGCTCCTATGCATATGTCTGTATCAAACCTATACTGTACATAACATTTTATTATGGAATTTTAATTTTTGTGTAAATTATAGATATGGATCTGGATTTATCTCATGTAGGATAAACCACAAAAAATCACATGTACTGTTCAAAAAAACCTCTTTTATAGGTCCCTTTAAGGATCTGGCTGCAAACGTTGGCTAAGACAGAAAACACTAGAATTAACATTTAACCAGTCCTTTTGTGTGAATGCTTTCTAATATGGTCTGTAATTATAATGCTCATCTGTTATTTCCTCCCCTCAAAATACCTGCATGGGAAAGATCTGTGCTAAATAAGTGAAAGCAAAAAAGGACAAGAGAAGATTTCTGTATATCCATCATTCCTCTGTAGCAGAAGTTAAAAGCACGCAGCAAATACAGAAAAGTTTTTAAAAAGCTCATAAATTAGGTCATCAAGTTCAGAATGGTCCTTGCCCGTGTTTCTGCTTCTACTGCAAAGCTTCTGTAGAATGCTGACCAGTTTATTTAGGCTAAATTTTTGTCATGTTGATATTTGTTTTCTTCATCCTGACTTGAAACCCAAGGAACTAGCTTGCCAACTCTCATGGCTGCAACTGAAATCAACAGCAGCTGGGCTTCAAATAAAAAACATGCTATAGAAAAACATGTGATCTTGAAAAGTCAAATCTAAGGTCAGAAACACAATATTTGTCATACTTTTATTTTTAGGCACGCACTTTTTGTGCCTTTGTTTATCTTCCTGAAAGCAGGATTAAAACCTCTTCTATTACAGGGATTTTGTGAGTGTGAAGGAGTTTGGTTTTGTGACGCTTTCAGGTACCCAGTAAGAAGAATATAGAAAGCCTCACAATTAAATTTAATCATTCTGCCCCTTGAATTCATATAATGAATGATAGCCTATGGCCATCCACCAGATGAGAATAAAGCAGGATGGAGGAACAACATGCTAAATAAAGCTGACCTACCTTACATGGAAAATGAGATGGTGTCTCTGAGTTGAACAAATATATCTCTGTTTGTGAGAGAACAATTTATCATAGTGAGGGTAGACAAGTGTTTCCCAAAGCCCGTGAAAAAGGCAAATTCTATATAAGCACAGTATGAAAAGAAGGACACAGAGGACAGGAAAATACATGCTCTGATGATATTTGGTGAATAGGAGGTATAAACCCCTCAGGTGATGGTGGGAACAAGCACATAAAAGGTCCAATACATACAAATGTTATGTAACTGCACTGAGGAAAATGTCAGGCTGTTGTGTCACCGCAGCCCTGATCCTGCATCAAGCATTGTCTGAGGTATGAACCCTGCCTCACCAAGCCCAGAAAAAATATGCGAGAGAAATATGCAGTTTGGAGGGAGAGGTGGAACCATCTATCAGCATATTTTTCCTAAAGGTAGGCGTGTCACAGACTCAAGTGTTCAGCCTCAGTCAGTCAATTAATTTTACTAATTTGACAGGATACAAACCTAGCAAAAATTGGATCATTTTCTGCTGAACTAGTGAGTTAAATGAGCTGATGAAATTATCTGACAAGTTTCATTAGTGTGAGGGAAGGTGTGGAACTGCCCTGCTGAAAGTTAAGAGTCTAGGAAGGAAGGATTAATATTTATCTTTATTTTTGTGGTGGAAAGTGAACCACTGAATCATGGCAGCTGCATTTTATGATTCTTTTTATGGAAAACTGTAGAATCAAGTCCTGCAATAGTAAGATCTCTTTTCCATCTATCATTCAAAGCACAGATGCCTGTTCCTGGCAAAGGTCTGACTGGATTGCTGTAGTGACTATGGAGGCATGAGACAGCCTCAGCCCCGATATGCCAAGGAGTGCTGAGGCACAAGCAGACCAAGTGAGAATGCAGCTGTTGGAGGCTGTGGCCACCAACTTCTGTTAAGTTCTACTAAAATATGTGAATTGTGGTGTTGAGACATTTTGGAGACCAAGAGCACATGGAGGTTGAGTGATACAGGTAATTTGCTAGTGGAAGATGAAGGCAAAGAAGAGGTGCGGTGAGATGGCTGTAGCATAAAGAGAGCCTGAAAGAGGAGAGGGAGGGGAGAAGATGTGGTTTTGCTGTAAGAGTGCAAGGGGAAGAGGCAATGATGCAGAGTTCTCCTAGGACTTATTAGACCAGATGCTGTGTAGTGTGAATGCAGCTGTACTGTCTTCAGGGAGAAGTCCGATTTTGAGGCTATGCAGTCGCTCTAATGCAGACGAGACTGCATTATAATACTGGTTTCTAGCCAGCAGTTCCTGCAGCTGTTAACAGGGAAGGTGCATGGCAGGGACCCCAGAGGTCCAGCCTGGTGACAAAACCTTGCTTCAGTGGCAGTGCCGCCCCAAACAATGCCTGCCTACTCAGTGAGAGAAGAGCCTTGGAACAAAACAGCAGGCTCTGGAGACACAAGGCCTGCACTAAAACCATTGCAGGGGGTCACTACAGACTAAGCTGTGTCTAGTTCCCAGGATTAAATACCTCTTAGCAGTTGGAGTGCACTGGGTGCACTCATGGAGTTCATCTTCTGGTTTAGATTCATGAGAAAAGAATTCTGTCAGTGTCCTGGGAGACTGCTCAGTGGTTGGAATGCAAGTACAATAAATGTGGATGATTGGGATAGTTGTTTTGAAAACACACTCTTGCTTTGAACTAGAAAGCTAATTTAAGCTCATGCAAGAGGATCTAGTCTGGATTTAGTTTGACTTTTGAAAAACACCTGTGTGGCTTGACTGGCATTTCTTCTGTGTCTGGGGTGACAATTGCATTCAATGTGTCATGGAGACAATTCTGCCTCTTGGTGTTTTAGTTCTATTGGGGTCACAATGCCGTGGTAGGATCAAGTGTTGCTGCTGAGCACTTCCAGCACACCTGGCCCTGGGGACAGGGGTCTGCCCAAGTGGTAGTAGTCGCTCTGCACCCAAGTTTGCAGATTTCAACCCTGTTTCATTTAGATTCCAGCCCCTCAGTTTGTTTTAAATACATATTCATTGGCTGACTGGCAATCTGAGGGGATGGATAAATTTGCTCTGTGGCTGAGGTTTGTTGTAAGTTGATTTGTCCTGTTCAGCTCTTGTTCCCCAGCATGGCTTTGGCCTTTTCTTCTCAAACTCCCAGCAGCTTCACCAATTTGAAGGAAATTCTGGCAAACCCTATAACACTTTCCTGTGCAACAGCCCAGCCAGAACATTTCCTGTGGGTCCTCAAACAATTCCTATGAAAGAGTCTGCAGCCACTCTCTAGCAAGAAGTTTACTCAAACTGTGCTCTAGGGTCAAACTTGACATTATGAGGACCTGTTGAGACTTCAAGAGCTTCAAGAAGATCCCTGCCTCCTGTATTGTCTTGATGACCAGATGAAGCACCTGTTGGTTGGAGCACCACAAAGGGTGTGGGAACTGAGGGGAAAGGGGGCCTGGGAGGGGCCCAGGCATGAAAAGCTGTCTTGTTTTTGTTGGGATTTTTTTTGCTTTTGTAATATGGACACTGGGTTCATTTAGGTAGGAAAGGGAGGGTCAGATTTGGAGCTCAATGTGCCATCTCCATCTGAAAAATGCATTTTTAGAGCAGTGTGATCTGCAGTATGCCTATATTTACTGGGACATTAAATCTGTGCAATGCTAGGGGTGGTAATGTTACATCTACTCAAATGTCTTTATTGCCTCTACAGCCCAAAACATTTGTATGGACTCTAACTGTAGCCAGAGCGAATTACTTTTAGACTAGATTTTATATTATGAACATCCTCACATAAGAATGGCCTTTAATTATCTTTTGGTTGTTGGACAAATATCCTCTGCCCATCAGAGGTGAGCCACTATTTGTGTCACTGCTTCTATATATTCACCTTAGCATGCACTCTCTTCACCTGATAGTAAAAGGTGTTGGTTGTACTTTAATACCAAAAGCCAAGATGAAATAAACAAGAAGTCTCAGCTTTTAGGTTTTTTTTCTTTAAGATAATGTTTTGCTTCCTTCCCTAATTTAGTATGTCCCAGCATCTGGGTAATTTCAGCAAAGAGGTTAATGATTGGAATATGAAAGTTTTTATTGTCCTTATAAAATTGTCTACTACAGAAACTAATTAACTTAAAGTGGTAATATGCCAAATAGGGCTTATAAAGGACTCTGTGTCCATTCCTAAGTTGTCTTTCTTCAGGGCTGTCAAATTGGCATATAACGTTTACTTCTTAAAAATATAACAAGTTGTTTCTGCCAGTCTTTCATCTATATGGTGGAGTTAAGTGCCATGACTAGGAAGATCAGAAGTTTTCTGCTATTTCTTGCTGTGTTCTCCCTGCTGTGGTAGTTTTTTTTTTTATTTTTTAACTTATAAATCTGTATTCTATTACAGTAATAGTCAGACATTTTTCCATCCCACTGTGCTTAAGTACTAATTTGGACTCCACTGAATGTTGAATTATGTTTTAAAAAAATAAATTATGAAAAATAAAAGCAGCCGTGTTGTAAATAGACGTTCTTAAAATAATTTGCTTTATCCAGACAAGAACAATTTTTATTTGTTTGTTTGTTTTTATTAAATGACTATTGCCTTCAGATTCTGGAAATATATCCCTTCTTTAAGTAGTGTGGAGAACCATGGTGTGTTTAACCTCTGCGGGGATATGTACAGAAGGTGACTTATCTTTGAGCTAAATGAAAGTTTTAACCTAATACTAGAATGCTCAGCTAACTTTAAACCAGCCAATTTCAGAGAAAATAGCTGTATATTCAGCAGCATGAATCCAAAATTATTATTCCTCTTTTCCTTTAGAATTTTGAGCCTCTGTGTGTACTAAATTTATGCCATTATCCTGTTGTTCCTGAAGTGTAATACATAGTGAACATGTGAAGCAAGCAGGGAGGAGCTTTATAGATTGAGTGGAGGAGACAAAATAGGATGTTTTGAACATATTGGTCAAGAATAGCATGGAAGTAATTCAGTGATGGCACTCAGGTTTTGTTTTCCTACTTGTTTACAAATCAGGTTAGAACTGTGCAAAGCAATATTAGTAGACTGTTTGTGTGAATGACTGTGAAGATTATTCATGATATTATGTTTTTTTTTTGGTGGGCATTTTTCTTGCTGGCAGGAGGAAGTGGAAAATGAAGTGCTTGTAAAATGGATAGGCTGGAAAGTTACTGGCAGAGCAAAAAAGTAGTTGATTCTGTAGGAAGAGGAAGATGAAACTATACAGAGTTTTCCAGAGTGTTTGAAGTAAAAATAGAATTAATTATCTTTAAGTCAATGCTTGAGTTAAAGCTCACTGTAAAATGAGCCAGAAAGATGAATTTATTGTTGATAGACTGAATGGAGAAAGACAAAACTGATCTTTGGTGTTCAGAGAGAAGGATTTTGTGGTTTTCAAGACATGAAATGACCAAGTCTTGACTTTGATTAAGACCTGTATAAGCAGAGAAGAAATGTGATAAAAGAATTCAGAAAATATGGAAAGGTGTGCACAATGAGGTTTACAATGAGCCAACACATATGGCTGTGACAGAGGCAAAAACCAGGACTGTGACTTTTGGTGCTGCCTATTATGGAGTAGGATGGAGTAGGCAGAAATTTTAGAGGCAAGATTTACAACTTGATTTGGGAAAGCTTAAGTTTTATTATTAGAAGTGAGTGAGCTTTGTATTGCATATATGTTGTATTTAAGAACATAAAGGAAAAATCTCAAGCCAATTAATTTTCATATAAATGTTATTTTAATAGGCTGAAGACCTTCTAGGGCATTTTGTTGTTTTGTTAATAATATACTTCTTGGGTGGTTGAAAGCATGAGACTGAAGACAAACAAATACACTAACATCACAATTGTATGCCCTGGAGTATTCTAACAACATAACATTTGGTCCAGAGCTAGACTAAAACACCTGGAGATTATGTGTTTCTCCATCTGAGGATCTCAGCTCACTAGTGGCTGACAGAAATATCCCATTTCTCAAATTCCTGCTGTAATCTTTCAGTATGTTGGGAATTAGGATATTGCCTTGCTTTCTGACACAATACCTTGAGTCGTGACTAAATAAGGTTTATGCTTGATGGAAAGATTTTATTCTACCATATGGATGTAGAATATGGGTAATTTTTCCAGTTGTAGAGTTACTACTATCTTTGTGTTCTTGACATGTTTAAAAAATATGTGAAGGTATTTCTGAATAGACTTATTGATGGATATTAGGACTAGATGCATTTATATTATTGGGAAAGAAGAAGAAAAATATGCTACTAGTTACTAATTTATTAATCTTCTAAAAAATGAAGCAAGGCAGTCCCACTTAGGAGACTGAGTTTCAGCCTTTTCATCTCATGCCTCTCTTGAGATTGAGATGAAGATAGGAAAACAGTGACCCAGATCCCCTTCAGGCTGTAGTAACAAGTGTGAATGTGTTCATTGTGCAGACAGAGACTTCTCTATATAATGATTCCATACAAATGAGAGGCTCCAAACTTAAACTGATGTATGGCTCTGACTAGTGTCTTTGGGTTGTGCAGCTGTGGGAGCATGGCTGCTCTTTATACTTCATGTGAGGTGCAGTTTTGCACCAGGGCAGCAGCTCCCATTCTTAGTCTCTCTTACTGTGGGAACAGAGGCTCAGATGACCTTGGTGGCAGGATGGAAAATATTCCCTACCTAACAATGTAGGTAGAAATATATGTTTAACAAGTTTAGGCAAGGAATAACTGTGTATAAGTCTCAATGCAAACTTCAGTTGATGGATTCAATACAATAAACTCAATAAGATCCTGATTAACATCCCTTTGCATTTAGGGAAACAGGATAGAGTTGGCATCAAGGTATATGCCCTAGCCTTTACTTCTGACAAAGTCAACAGTAGAATAGAAACCCAGGTATATATAGCTGTTTAATTAAGGCACTCCATGCAAAATCTGGGACATGGGCTCTTGAAGTGGATTACAACATCTTGAACGAGAGTTAAGGTTTCCTTTGCAGTGTCGTTGCACATTGCTGTGTATCAGTGTTCAGAAAATTGTGATTTTGCTTTTTATGTAAACTTAAAGCTGTTTCTGGCTTATTTGACAGGTAATTCAGAATATGCAATTCTCATTTCCTTTGGTCCTTCACCATACCTCCCCTTTCTCTCTTGGCTGTTTGGGTAGGGTAGCTGGCAAGCAGTAAGCATAAGCAATTGTTTTCTTTCATTTCAAGGGAGAAACAACACAGAAAAAAACAGCTGGATTATGCAGAGAAAAGGTCTGCAATAACATTTTACTTTTTTTTATCTGTGTTTGAGAGTTTACTCTTTACTCATTCTCTTGAATAGAATTAAATGGAAAATAAATAATGTCAAGGTTAGTCTCTGGCTTATTATTGGTCTTACTGAGGGGAAATAAAACTTTTTAAAGTTAAGGCCACGCCTACTTGAAAGACCACTACTTGCTTACTGAAAACCTTGTGGATTATGCAGATGGTTAGTTGTGCACATAAACTGACCAAGAGGGAAAACAATGGCAGACGGTAGATGAAACATTTCTTCCTTTTCAGGTGAGTATCAATCCTTTCAAAACAACTGTTGGGGGTCCCAATGTGGAGAAAAGGAAAGACACAACATGTGTTGGTGAGCCAGAATGTAATGAAAATAAGAATTTAAAACTGGTAATTCATACCTATCATTAATCTGAGTTGTTATGATTGAAAGTAGGATAAAGTATTTCTATTTGGATAAGAAAAAGTTAAAGCCCTGTGCTTTTGTCTTGGAAACCTGCTTGTGATACTTCAAAATGATCAATGTATTTGTGAGGTAATAGGGTAGATTTGGCTCTCTCTCTGCACCTCCTCTTCCACTGATTTGTAAGGAATTTTAAAGCTTAAATCTAGAAGATATGTCAGTCCTGGGCTGGGTGAATAAAAAACCTTCATTTTATCTTTCCTTATTAAAAAAAAAATTAAAAAAAAAAAGATCCAAAGCAGCTAGGTCCAGCTGTCTTCCTCTAGACCTGCAGATTTAATTAGGAGGTTGCCAGGTTTGTGGGTGCTACCTTTTGTATTCATAAGGTAGAAATTCCTTTTAGCATCATGTGGTTGCGGTCCTCCATGTAAAGCCATTGTAATATCATTAGATCTGTGCAACACGTACTTAGTTTACACTCACCCTGGGACATTCCTGTTGTAGCTGTCTTGCACCCAATTTAACACGTGCCTTGGCTCATCAGAAATAATTTTTGGGAAAAATTAATAACAGACTGATACTTTAAAAATAGAAAACATTCAAAAATCAGGAAAAGCATTATAATTTTGTCTTAATTTACATATAATTTGCATATGTGAATAAATAAGCACATAGAGCTTAGCAATAAGAAGGCAGAAGTCTTTGTAAAAAATTGCCTGATGTTTTCTCTGTTCTTTCCTGGCCTCCCTCCCTCTTCATTCTCCTCTGTGTCCCTGATAGACCTGCTGCTGCTTCACTCCTGCCAGAGAAGTTTACGTGAAGGTCACATGCAGCCAGATTCCCTCTGGAGAGTCTGGAGCAGCAGCCTGGAAAAGGGTGTCTGGTGGGCACTGCTACCCACCATGGTGGGGCTGGCCCCGGGTGTGCTTCCCCGATGTGCCCACCCCACCACTGTCACTTCCGAGTCTTTGGGAACACAGGGCAAGCTGATGGGCATGAGGCAGAGCCCTGGTATCAACTAGATTATGACTCCTGGCTTGCCATAATGATGTTTCTGAATCTCCTGATTTGCCTAAGAAAAATAAAAGTTCACTGCCTCTTTTCAACTCCATTTCCTGCAATAAAGGTTGAAGAAATCATATCAAATAGTAATTAAGAAAATAGAAATAGTTCCTTTAAGGAAAACTTCAGATACTCAAGTTATTTGAACAGAATGGCATGCAGCACACCATCAACTTTGCTAACTTAAATTACATAGTTTCATGTCAGTCTAACACAAATGAAGTTTCAGTTGTATTGTCCCCTGCTAAACAGTGAATTACATTCTCAGAGACCCAAGGAAGTTTCAAACATTCAAAATTCTACAGCTATAGCTCTTTTTTTGTGAGTAACTGTTCATTATGGATCACTAGACTGGATTTGATACTGAGTCAGTTTGAGAGCTTTATTGTATTGTTTAGAATGACATAGGATTAATATTAGAAGAGAGAAACAGTCAAAAATGAGACCATACAAAGTCAAGCCAGCACTAATTGGGAACTCTATGACATTTCCCAGTTCATGGAGAAACTTTATTTAATTCATTAATGTAGGCACACAGTTTGTGGTAACTGGGAGCGGGGCTGAGCCTCATCCCCAGTGGGCACAGCTGTGAGCAGCAGGTGAGCAGCACTGACAGCAATGAGCCATGGAGTGCCCAGGCACTGCCCAACCACCAAAGGGAACAGAGGGCACACAGGTGCACTGCATGAACAGGAGGGGATAAAAGGCTGGGCTGAAGAACAAGAAGGGCAGATGCTTGCAGCTTTCTGAAGTGAGGTAGTGTAGCTCTCTATGGGTTGAAGATTCCTGAATTTTTATGATGATGCTCTGTGTACTGTGGCTGTCTCAACTGTGACACATTAACCAGAAAGTATCAAAGTCTTCTTTCTTTCAAAGGTGGGTGGTGGCTAAGAGAGTATTATTATTTCCTATGGTTTCTTTTGAAGTCAATAATCAAAGTTTTTACTTACAGGCTAAAGTTTAATGGACAGAAGTGGTGTGCACATTGGACATTACGGGACATCTTCAGGGCATTGGGGCTTCTTGCTTCAAGATGAGATTTTCTTTTACTCTGGGCTTCAAGTGTATAGGGTCCAGCCTTTTGTGTACTTTTTTCCTACCGTGTAAAATGGGATTTTCATGGCTAGGGAAAGCAGTTTTTGCCAGAAACTTTTCTCATCCAAATAGAACTGGCAAGTGGCCAAAATTGTGCTGGTAGTTCTTTAGTTGTGAATTTTAATTTCCAGGCAGCTCCTTTTAGTACTTGTTCACATAACCTTTGCTTCTCTCATCACTACTCTTAACAGAGGGTGTGAGCAGGTTCCTGGTGCAGAAGGTGATGGATACAGGCTCAGCCTCCAGCCCCAGGCCTTCATGAGGGTTATGGGGAGGGGCTCTCTGCTCTGCCAGCCTTCCTGCTCTACCTGGAGGCTGGCAGCAGTGTGGCCCACTGGGCACTAGCAGCAGCTTGCCCACAGCTTTCACAGTCTTCACTCATCTCTCTGTCTGATGGGCAGATGAAAGCCATGCTACTCAGCATGCAGAGGGCAGTGTGGTTTGTCCTACAGCTGAAAAATGATAAGGAGATTTTTTTATGTGGTTGGCTAGAAACTTCTTTACCCTCCTCTGAATAAAAAGCCACCTCCCTGGCATTTTTTAAAAACTCATTGTCATTCATTCAACAGTGTTAAATCTGCTCATTTTGAAGTATCAAGTGTTTTTCCCTAGCAACAAGATTTTTCTTGTAAGTGACAGATTGGATGTAGGAGCAGGGTGGGGCAGAGTGAAAATATATATTTCTTAAAATACTGTTCAATAACTACTGCCTTAGTGTTAAGATCCTGCTACTGAATGTTTATTTTAAGTAAGGTTCCCTTGTATGATAACCAGATTTGACTTACAAAATTTGTTCTTAGATTGACACACAAATGGTATTAAGTTTTAAATATAGAAATAATTTACAACTCATATATCTCAATTCTGTATCATCTCGTAGGAATAATTTGTTGAAAATATTCCTTAACAACAGGCATGTACTAACATGGGCTCTAAAATCTGTGGCACCATACTTTAAAAGCCTGTTTGCATTTTGTCTGTTTCTTTAAAGGGCTTCCGTATTGTCTCGGACTCCCCTGGAAATGCAGTAAGGATTCGTATCACATCTCAGTTGCCATAGCAACAGCAGTCTTTCCCATAATGAGCTGCATCATCTGAACTGATGTCACAGCATCATGCAGCAGGTCACACAAGGCACCTCCTAGTATTGCATCTTACAGATGTGCCGTAAACATCAAAAGAGGATGATTTGAACAGGACATGGTAAGTTGCAAAATATTGTGCTGCTCTTAATTGCAGAGTTATTTTTTCCTGTTTTATAAGGTTTTTCTAATGTAAGTGTGTGGGTTTTGCCTTGTAAAAATCATTTTGAAGAAAGATGCTGCATGCCTAAGTATTATTTTCAGTCAGACAGGCTAAGACAAAGGCCTACAGAAAACACATTCAGTCTGAATGTTTAGACTTGCCTTTGCTTTTGTGATGAAAGGCTGAATATTTGAAGATAATATATTTAAATTTCACAATCTAATTAATGTAGCTGTTGTCTGATTTTCTTAAATGGAAAGAATAGCTGTTTTCAATTCTAATGCTATAAACGTAGTTTGTTCCTTTCCTTGTCTCTTCATTTCAGCATTTCTATTATGTTTAGCTCCTCTTTGGACCTATTTTATCTCGATAGCATGAGCATCACCTATTTACTTTCATTGGCCTTCCATAGCATGATAGCACAGAAAATACTGTGCAAACAGTGCTGAACAAGCAACTGGAACAGTATTGATTTTAAACATGGTTCAGTACTGTCCTATTTCTACTGTCATTCTTAAAAAAACAAAACATAGATTTAATTGTCAAACAATAACCAAATGTTTTGAAAGGACAGTAGCTTTTAGTGCTTTTACTGTTTTACTTTCTTTGACTCTGTTTTTAAAATTATAATATGAGTTTAGTGAATCTTTAGATCTATCTTTTACTGAAAAGAAAACAAGCTTTTTTTTTTTTTTTCCTGCTGCAACTGCAGTAAAAGGTGTAGCCAAAGATTCAAGCATTCTGAGAAGGTTTGCAATGAATAAAATAATAGGAATAATTAAAAAGGTTTCCACCTCTGTCTTGGGAAGAAAATACATATCTTTTATATTTAGAAAGCTGGTTAAAGTAATGTCTACAGTATCTAGTAATTCTTTACAATGTCTAGTATTTATGTTGTATTGAGGTCTTGCTTCTGGAGGCTAGGTTTATTTTGCTTAAATTCAAGTTAATCTTGCTGGATGGTATATAATAACATTGTTTGATTTTGCATGTTTGAAATATTGTCTTTCAGCTGCTTGCTATTAGAAGGAAAGAAAAGAGCAGACACATGTCATTTTAATTGATCAATATGTCCACTAGGAATTAGGGAGTGGTCTCTGGCTCTGTTTCTCCCTGTGTAGCTTATATTTCAAAAGTGCAGCAAGAAAAAAGCAACTGTTAATTTTATAGTGATATCAATATTTATTGTGGAGTTTGGTCCCTTCTATTTGATAAAATAATAAATATCATGAGATCTGACTACTCTTCATAAGGGTATGTGTGATGGTCTTATCTGGCACAAGCTGGAATAGAGCTCTTATATCTTAATTAGGCAGTCTGTACAGAATCACACATGCTTTTTTCAGCATGATCTGGGTACATCTCTTGGGTTTTTCCCCACTGAGAAACACAAAGCAAAATACTGTAAATTAGTGATTAGAGTTATGTTTGATTTATTTGTGATGCATTTTATAGTATGAAAGTAGTGGTCTCCTGCACTTGCTGTGTTCCCATCAGGCAAACTCGGAAGGGATGAGTTAGCAGGAGGATGGGGGTGGGGCGGGACAGCTGATGTCTGCCTTGAGTCAGAATCTGGTGTGAGGAGAGCTGGTGAGCAATGCCTTTAAGTGCAACTTTACGGATCATAAAAGAACAGCCAATAAGCCACAGATGTAAGATATTTCTGGTTTAAATATTATGCTTTTAGTATCATCAATAATAATGTATTTTCTTAGATTTTTAAAGTGACTTGATCACAGCTAGAATTTCTCAGATCAATGTTCAAACTTAGTGGAAACATACTGGGTAAAAAACAACAACTTTGGCTGGTATTAAGGGAGGCATGACCTACTATGAAGCCCTCAGTGAAGGATTTTTTTCTCCCCTAATAATAATACAAACAATGTCATTTCTTAAACACTTTTTTTAAAAAAAGTCCTGCTACTCTCCATTCCTCACACTTCTTACAGCATTGTTTGCCCTGGGAAACACCTGCTAATAATGGAGCTGTGATGACACTACTTGATTTTTGGTAATCTTGGCAAATTTTGACTCCTGAGCAATACTTCTATAATTAGAATGCTCCTGTTAATTTTTGTATGGGCCCAAGTGTTGCACTGAGATCTGTATGTGAGGATATGGAAAAGGAGTGTTAATATGAAAAGCAAGCCTGATTGCCTGAGTCAGAGCATGACCAAATGTAGAAACACTAAAGATATAATACAATTTTGCTTGTTGTTGGGGCAGGTTCATAACTGGTACAAGCGAGACAGCATATGACAGTGTGAAAATTGTGCTGCGTTCAGCTTTGTTCCACAGCTGGCCTTATACCATTGCTGAAGGCAATATGTTTTGTAAATACATGTATTCTTCCCTGAAGTAGCTGCATTTGCACTGTTACTCTGAAGACCGGAGCTCTTCTGTATATGCAGAATCCTACTGACATGGAGCTGGGGATGGCTGTGTACTAGTGAACTGAAAGGATGTCACTGTTTAATCTTTACTTTGCTGTGAAGGGTTTTATTATATCATCAATTAAGTAGTTCTTATATAGCTTAGCACTCAATGCAGAGAGAAACAGAAGCGTGGTTCTTCCCAAAGCAGCTGTAGGAGCTGATGATAAAACCCAACCACAGTGGAAGTTGGCACAATTTTAACAGCTTGTAGGGTTTTTTTTACCATACAACAATGCAAAGCCTACCTAGAGGGGATCAGAGCGTGCCCTTAATGGAAGGAATTTTCTTTCTTCTCTAAAGAGGAGTTGAGGGAACTTAATCTATGTTCTGAACTTCATCTTTTGTAGGTCAAGTTACAGTAGAACAGGGGGTGGGTGTCCTGTGTCTCCCACCTCTGACAGATCAGGAATGAAGCTGTGCTCAGAAACCCATCCCTTGAAAGTCTAGTCAAAGGAAATCTCTATCAGAAATGCTCAGGTATTGATTAGAATTGATGGCACTTCCAAAATGCTGGTGAAATATTTCCTTCAAAATAATGGAAGAATTGGAAATAATTTTAAAAATTGCCATGCCATGTCCTAGGCTACTTGCACCTTTCTGTAAAAGTCACTGCTGCATCATGAAAGAAATACTGGCAAAATTCTGGGCTTGTTTTCCTGCCCCCTCCCCCCCAGTCTCTGCTGTGTACTCCTAGCTTCAGGGTGGGACAGAATGTCTGAAGCTCCAGAGGTGCTTTTAAAAGAAAAAAATCATGTGTATTAAAAGATACCATGTTTCTCTCTCAAAATATTATATTTATAATTGGTATTGTAAGTATGGCCCATGTTCTATAATGAAATGTCTCTGCATTTATAATAACTTTGCAGATATTATACTGGTGTTACTGGGACAAAATTAATAATACATGAATGAAAAGATGGCATTAAGAAATCATCTTACAACTAATTTATGTCTGAATACTAACATTTCTGTGGACTGGACAGGGTAAAGGTGACTTGTGCTTTTCTATAAAAACAGACACTCATTAAAGCAGGTTCTAGCTGCAGAAGATGACGAAGTTGTCAATGTTGCCCCTATGAGTCACCCAGACTGGGCCAAGTGTTTCCTGCCACAGGAAAGGAAGGAATCGATGCAAAAGCTGAGCTGGATGGAGAGCCAAAAGAAGAGTGGATTAGTGAGAGAGCAGGATGATGGTCAAGAACCAGAGCTCTCCTGAAAAGGCAGCTCCCATATTGGGCTTCTCAGCCTCTGGAGACTGGCAGAGGGCAAGGCAGACCTCAGCTGTGTTTCTAACCCTACCAAGCTGTTCCTGTGGTCATTTTCTGTTTTGTCAGTGCTTAAGGGCTACCTATAGCTGGCTTGCTGCACAGGCATGTGTGCTGTTTGATTTGTTCTCCTGGACAAAGACCTGTGGAATATCGTATTTTCATATCCAGTCTTATATTTTATATTTTTTTGTAGATTTAAAAATAAAAGTACCCATCCCCACTTCATATCCATTAAAAAAAAACCTGCTAAAAGTGTATAATATAAATACTTCAAATAGTTTGGAATGTTCCTATTTATGGGTATATATAATGTCAGAAGGGTCATCATATAAATTGCTCTTTGAGTATCAAAATGTGTTTTCCTAAGCAAAATTTTTCTTATTTTTAAAAAGCCTTCAGAAAAGCTTCGGTTCTGAGGAAAAGATGAAATAAATTAAGAAACAATCCAGATAGCTCTTTCCTTCCTGACTGGTGCATGAAAGGCAGGTTTCAAATATCTGACTTGTGAGTGCTTTGAATCCCAGCAAGGCTGACTCAGCTTTTCATCCCTCCAAGGTCAAAAGATTCAGCCCTGTGTACTTTACAATGTCTGCCATTTTCAGACAAGATGCTTCAAGCCAGGAATCCTCTCTGCTCTGTGTGAACTCTGTTTTCATGGCATGTGTCAGATGCAGGCTTGCCCTGGCAGACTTGGCCAAAATGCTGCTGCCTCCTGCTTGTCCAGTGCTCAGTCCCAGGGGGGATTTTCTCTCAGCTGTGTAAAGAATGTCTTCTAAGGTGCCTGAAAGTTGAGATAGGTTGTAAATATACAGTGTCCTTCAGCCTGAGGAATAATCTGTGTCCTGAGGAGAGTATCGGCCTCAAGATGATGGAGAATGAACACTGTGAATTGACCTTTCCCTACCTATGCCAACCCAGGGGCTTCTGGCACTGCTGAGAGCACTCAGGGCAAGCAGCCGGCTCTGGAAGAACGACTGCTCTGTAGGGTGAGGCAGCAGAAAGGCTCTGACCAAGGGAGGCACCTGGCTCTTGGGCCAGCAGGTACAGGAATTGCTGACCCCCGGAGCTGCTGCTGCTCCACATCAGCTCCTTTCACAGACACCCAAAGTTTGCTAAGCATTTAGCTGAAATGTGCATTCCCTCTTTGGCAAAGAAGTCTTGCAAGTGATGGTGATTTCAATGAGGAAATGCCTCTGTAAAATACTTTTCTCAGCCTCCTCAGGTGCTGTGTCTTATGGGAGCTGACACACTTGGAAAGATGGCCTTTGTTAGCATGAGGTTGTACTAAAAGGACTCCTAGCATTTGACTGAGGAAGCACCCAACTGCAGTAATTAGTTCTGCTTTCAGTCTTACTGTATATCTATTACTTTTTTTGGGTTTTTTGTCTTTCAAGAGCTACCCTGTACTGATTCTCTTGTAAGTTCAATGTTGTCACAGTTTCAGAATTAGGATGCTGATATGATGTTACTTTATGTGCTGTCAGATATTAATTTTTTGCCAGCTTGGTGTGTGGATAAAATGAATGCTAATGTCTGAATACAAGTTTGTTTGTTTTCTGTGTGATTTTTACAGCATTTTTTCTCTGGTCTAAAAGCTTATAGATCAATCTCCACTTCAGTCTTAACCTGCAAGGAGGGGATGCATTTTATCTTAGGCTTGTATTTGTTTTCAGCTCCTCTCAATTCCATCATATATTGACTTCCTCTGTCTTAGTATGTCCTTCCAGATTGCTGTTCCTGGATTATATGACTGTAATTGTTCTCTTCTACACAGCTGTCATTCTTTTCTTATTTAAATCCCTTGGAGAAATGTTGCATTTCTTCTGGACAGTTTCTAAAAAGTTGTTAATGAAAGTTTAGATACAGAAGACTTGTGGGACTTAAGGGTTATTATTATGTTTAAAAAAAACAGAATTCAGATCTCTCTACTGAAACTTGGGTAGAACCCTTGCAGTGTAAGGGGCTGTAATGATTTGACTGAGAAACAGGCAAATCTTTTCTTACTTGTTTGCCTTGATTTTCAGCTTAACTTGAGGTGGATAATTTTTTTCTCACTTTTCCTAAATATTTCCTTACAAGGGATAAGTTACATGCCCAAGCTTCTTGGAAAACCTGTGTCTGACTTGGGAGAAAAAGCTATTTTTCCTGTTCCTTCTATAGAATTTTAAAAATTTATAATAGTTTATCTGCCTGTCTTTGTATTTTCCTGTTTGTGCTTCTGCTTGTTTTCTGAGGTTGGTTGTTTTTTATTGGTCATGGTTTTATTGAATAAAGCTGAGCTTTTAGTGGGGATCCATCATGAACTTTCAAGGGATTTAAGGCAAAAAATGCTTGTTACCTGCTGTAAACTAGGGTGCAAATTAACATGAGAAACATGGAACATTCTAGTTTTCAAAAGAGGAGTGAAATAGAGATTTTTGGAATTCACTTAAGTTAACAAAATGGGTTATTATAACTACCCCAAGCTGTAGAGTCTATTTATTTATTCCACATACTGCTTCAGAAGTATCTGTTTCTCATAGTGTTTTAGACAAACCTTGACTGTATTGATTAAAATGAAACAAAAAGCTGCACCTTTATGCATTTAATTTACAACAGAAAGGAAAATGCTCTGTGCACTTCTTGGTTTAAAAAAAACCCCACAGTACAACACAATCCAACATTTATTTGGGGAGTTTTAAAACAGCATTTCCTTTATTGGCTAGATAAATGCTCCTCCTTTGTTTAACAGATTGCTGTGACAGAATATTCTCTATCAAGACAGTTGATACAACAAAACATGCCTGCAAAATAAAAAAAAAGTAAATAATACACCTACCAACTGAAACATTATGCTCATTAGGTAGAAAATTGGGAAGTAAGGACAGATGCCTTTTTTGCATTTTGTCGTACAACATTAGATGCTGCTAACCAAGCCCACCAAGAAATGCTGTTGAACAGTCAACTGTATTACATTTTCTCCCTTTCAATTATATATATCTGTATGTTTTTGACAGGTATTTATTTGAGAGACTGAGAGAACATGTACAATGAACACAACCAAAAAGAAAGGAGCCTGATATTGTCAAGTATGAGGGCCGTATAAAATTGTTGTTCAGCTGATATTCAAAATGACCCTTAAAGAAACTCAAACAAAACACTAGTTAACAATGAAAAAAAATTAATGAAAAACTTTTCTTGACACTTAGTTTTTGTCCTGAAAAGCTGTACTTCAGAGTTGAGTTCTATTGATGGAATAACTGTGGTCTATTGAGAATGTTTTCAAATAAGGACATCTTTCAAAGCTGTTGCATGAAGCTACTCCAGGCTGCTTAAAATTTTCAAGTGTGTTAGATCATGTTTAGCTTTTCCTGCTGAAGAGGCTAATTCCCTGGGCAAAGCTGTACTAGCTAGTGTGTGTCCTTCCTGTACTTTAAGCTGCACTGGTAGTCTCCTAAAACATACAATTTCTTTTAGAGTAATAAATCTGATTTAGATTGCAGAAAGCCCTCCCCTCAAAGCTCACAGCTTCAGCTAGAAAAGCCTGATGTCTGTCAGATTTCAGCATATCTAGTCTGTTGCTAAGGCAATGACACAGCAGATATGTAAGTTGCCATTTTAAGGGTCATCTTTTAAAATATGCAGGGTTTATTCTATAGATGCTTAATATGCCATCTAGTCTTACTCCTTCTCAAAATTTCATCCTAATATCTTACTAGGTCATTAACAGCAGCAAGCAGTTTTTTGATGCTAATATGCACAGATAACCTTTGAAAATTATTAGGGGATTTTGGGTTTTCTTGTATCTGGAGAAGGTGGAATCTAAATATCCTCTGTGCATGATGTATAAACAGTGTATCAGCAATAATGGTGCTAGCTCTTTCAGAAGAAAATAATTTTAACCCCTGAAGTGCTTTGCATCTGTGTGCAATGCAGTAGCTTTTAAAGTAAAATTTTAAATAAACGGAGGGGCTTGATTTTGTATTTCTGTGAATTATACTGAAAACTTAATTAATCCTTCTGTTCTGCTTTGTTAGGTCATTTTAAATTGGTTTGGAAGTTGAGTTTCATTTGCTGGTCCCACCTATTAAATCCCTTTTCTTTGCTGTAACTTGTAAAGCTGCTTTAATCAGGAGAGCTAAATCTCCCTCAGATGTCTCTTGTTCCTGTTCTTGTTAGGCAATATAGAGAATTTTTTGTCAGCACCTTGAGGGCCTGAATGGTGAGTTCTGTAGAATGCTGGTACTTAATTAATATTTGTTTGAGTAAAGATCTTAGGTGTTCTACCTCCAGAGCTTATCATGAAATGTACTGAAACTACTATAAGGAATTCCTGGGTTTAAATGTCAGTGTAACAGGCTAGAGAATGAAAGTTGGTCAGAGAAGTGATAAGCTACAGGAAAGGTAGTGAATGGCCAGTGATACTTGAATCAAGGAGACTGGAAACTCTTGTGGCTCTGATGCTGAATGTGCCCCTCTCACACTGCCTCTGCAGCTGTGCCCCTTGCTTGCCACCTGTGGAATGGGCATAATGACATTTTTTGCCTTTGCAAACCACTCTGTGCATGTGCCAGGTGACACCACTGCCAATGTAACCTCACACACAGGGGTACTCATCAGGCAAGGAGCAGATACCAGAGAGAATGGTGCAAGGAGACATGGCTGAATGGAAGAGATGTGGGTGCTGGAAAATGCACTGTTGAACCTAAAGCAAGGAAACCAGCTTTGGGGATTTTTGGTCTTAGGCAAAAGATTGCACAGCAGAACATTTACGAAATGTATAGAAAGCTCACTGATTTTGGTAGCAAAAAATTTCATTTATAAGTAGTGTATACTCAATTATGCTGAGCCTGCTGAATTGAAAATATCAGCTGAATTCTACAATTAAGTTTGAAATGACCAGGCAAATATCTCTACTGGCTGAGTTGAAGTGATTTCCACATAGACAGAGGCAGCACCACCTGGTCTGTAAAGCTTAAGGCAATATGTGCATGCCATTCTATTTAAAAAGAAATTACTGTTTTTTTGTGAAAGGTGGACCTGTCATGCTTTTGCATGATGTCCAAGGGCTCCTTTCCAAAATTAGAGATTGATAAGAATTGTTTTACAAGCCTGTGCTTTTCAGTCATTGCAGACTCCTCAAAACACCAATTGTTGATCTTCATGAAACTTTATTGCCTAGGTTTTGTTCAGAGAGCATACAACACAAACCAACTATTGACAGATGGATATGCATTAAAAGGAGATACACAGGACCAGCATCTGCTCTGAATTAAGCAGTCCCCTGGGTTGTGGAGATATTGCTCTTTCTAGTCTAATAAATATTTATTTTTGAAACCAGAATAGCTGTGTCAAGTAAGTTAAGGTTGTATATTTCCAATTAATGTGTCAATAGCTCAGGGAAGAGAAACATAGCAAGAAAGGCACTTTTTGAGTGATAAAGAATAAAAGTAGACCTCAAATTAACCTCTATTGTTTTCTGATTCCCAATACAATTTAGAATCCCCTTCAGTTTTGTCTTACCTAGTCCTATATACTGGCATGATTCCTATACTAATCTTTTGAATTGTTAAAAATTAAATCTAGGGCTGTGCTTAGTATGTAAATTAAACAAGCTAGTCTGCTAAACTCAGCACCTAAAACTTAGACATATGTGAACTTCAACCGCATGTTTTTTTGAACTTTATTGAATGGTTTAGAAATTGAATTCTGCACTTCCCTGTGTTCTTACTGACTGTTAATTGTTGATGTATCCTTTTAATCTGAGTAATACCACATGGTTGCAACTAATCCTTAATAAATTCAGACTATGGACAGCCATTACTTTAGCAAAAGTATAAAGATAAAATAACTTTTTTTTGTCTGGTGCTTTCATTGGTATGGGAGAACCACAGGGAAGGCAGAGGTTATAGAGAACCTCAAGAAACCATCAGCCTATGAAATGATATTTCCCCCAGCTATACCCAGCCTGAAAATTATACAGTCTGAAAGTGAAATTTGATACCACTTGGAGCTAGGAAAAATGCCAGCTTGGCAAGGCTCATAGGTTTTTTTAGCAATATTTTCCTAGACTGGAGGCAGCCTCAGGGATTATAATTAGCCTGTCTTGGACTGATTAGTGTTGGGTACTTGAAGATCCTTGATCAGCAGAATAACACATCCTGACAGCCCAGTGGAAGAAAGTCCAGCACTTCAGTTCTCCCTGCATGTAGCTGAGAAAAGAATCTTTGGGTAGAATAAATCCCTTTATGAGAAAAATGGTGGATGTATTGAATACTCAGAGGTGGTTATCTCCTGGGCCAGGATACACAGTGATTTATTCCAGCCTTTCAAATCATTTTACTGAAAGTGAGGAAAATAAAATCTGTGCCATAGGACTCTATTTAAGTTCTCCTTTTTTGATTGATAACTCATAACTGCCAGCTGGGACACAAGCAGAAGTAAGCTTGCTTTCTTCTTCTAAGAGATCTTCCAAGACATCACAGAATCAAAGTTAGATCCAAATGGGATGAAAAAAGTAATGTGATAAACTCTGAAATTCTGTGCAGTGACCTTTTAGAAAACTGATAACGATGTAAATATAGGGCAGATCACCAGCTATTTGATAAAAAATTATGGCTCAGTTAGCAACTCTATCTTGAGAGTCTGAAAAGTCCAATAATGTTATCAATCACAGTGCATTAGATTTTTGGGTGGTAATGCAATACCAATATATAGGCTATATCCTTTCTCAATGTGAGGAAAAACATTCATTTTTCTATAAAGAGATTATAGGAGTAGATGTACAAAGTAGGAAAGGAGACTGATATCTAATCATTCACTTGACACAGATGTGTGTTCACCAGGGACATTGACTCCAAGTCACAAATCTAGCACACAGTATGGAAAACTTGATTAACACTCCCACCCAACGCCCCCCCCCCCCCCCCCCCCCCAATTCAAGCTTCTGAGAGGGCTTTTTTTAATTTTAAAAAAGAGTGAGGGAGCTAACAAGGCATAATGGTACTTTAATGGCTCCCAGTGAGATAATTCCTGCAGCAGTGATGAGGAGGAAGGCTCTCAGAGTTCCCTTGGGAGCTGTGCAGGGGCTGGGAGGAGCAGGGTCTGCAGCACAGCGGCAGTGAGTGGGATTCCTTACCAGTGATGATATTACATGCCGATAAATTACATTTTGGAGTTGCTCCAAAATATCAGCATTAGGTTATTCTTGAAGCTACCTTAGCACTTACGCCCTCTCACAATTATTTCACTGCTGCACCTATTACAGGCATGCCACTGAATCTTGCCTCAGGTGCTGCTCAGTTCTTGTACAGATCTAACTCAACTCCTGCTGGCTTCTCATGTTTCACTTCTAATGGAAATATAAATCTGTAGGTCTTATTCAAGGCTTACTAGGGTCATTAATAAGCTTCAGGCCCAATATCTTCCCATGTGTGGATTTTTTGTTTTTTTTCTCCGATTCTGTGATTTCCCTAAGGAAAGTGTCATGAAGTTGAACAAAGCCAAGCTGAATTCTTGGAAGAAGTAAAAACATTAGGAATGTATGTGCCTCATTTGAGATTGAAAGGTTTGATAAAGGGTTATAGGACTGTAAAGATTTGGGAATAATCATGCTCCTCAATTTCCTGCCAAAAAATGAAAATGTTATTACTTTTGTCTGTGAAGTTCTGGTCAGTTCCAGTTGCTATTTTAGTACACAAAAAACACTTTAGTGCTTCACAGTATTGGAAAGCTGATTATGATCTGAGTACCAGTAATACTATGCAGGTAGGTTTTAAACTATTTTTTCAAGAAGCTAACATGAGTATTTTGTCTTCTTGAGAGATGATAAAACAATCTTATCAAATTTTATCCTGGTTTCAATTTTTGAAATATAGCCTTAAAAGGGTAAAGTAGCTAAAATCTTCAGGAATGTGTCAAAAGCTTTAAGAAGTGACTTTATTTTCTAAAAGACCAAGTAAGGTATCAGTGACTTGAAAGTAAGATTGAAAAAATTACTAATTTCTACGTGGAATGGGCTATAATGGTTGATAATTTCCTAGCATTTTATTGATTTTTTTTGTTCTTATTTGAAATATAAAAAAGTTCCTAGTATTGAATGTGAAAATAAAAGGTCCCTGATGTATAGGAAACAAAGTTTTGCACAGTGAATTCTTTGAACTAAAGCATGGTGGTAAACTTAAAATGTGAATTTATGGGAATTATTTATGATAGCCCTAGGGGCTGAAGTCCTATTTAATGGCAATGCAGGGATAACAGCGATGAAGTACACAGGCAGTAAGAACATTAGGGTCAAAAATCACAGCTCCATCTGCTGATGTAATTCTACCTGATTTTGTAGAGGTCAACAGTAGTTAGAGTAAATGCCGGGTTTTTTTGTAGATCCGGAAACAAATAATCCAAACACAGTAGTGTGATCCATTTTGGTATTAGTGTTATATTTCTATGCTTGTTGTTATCGTAAACATTGTCAGACAGACTTGTATGTGAAGTCTAGCACAGATGCACAAAAAAGTCCCAGTATCTCCTTCCCACCCCAAATGCCCACTGTGCTACCACAAGACTGAGAGCAGGCCTGCCAAATGATGTACCAGGAACATGGCAGATATGTTAAAGATTTGTGCCATGACCTCCTACATGTCCCATAACAAACTTTTTGGTTTTTGAGATCTTATCCTTGCTGCTAGAAGTATGTGGGGAGTGCTAAACAAGACAGTCAGTATCCTTTAGGATGCTTGGGCCGCCAGGGAAGGGGCTTGTGAGGAAGAAGATAATGTGCCCAGGGTGTGTTTGTGGTATCGGGGCTTCCTGCCCCATGGGAAGGTGCAAAAGGCAGCTGGGAACAGTCTGGCTGCTGGCAGTCAGAGCCTGCACAAAGCAGGAGAAGGGGCACAGGGCAGGAAAAAGAGTTTGGCTAGAGCTACCCCAGGCAGAAGAGGGGTAAAAATTGGTTTGCTGGCAACAAGAAGCCAAGGGAGAATAAGGTAACAGCTGAAATAAACAGGCCAGAACTGCTGCTTGATGACCCCACGGGCCTCAGCTCCTGTCAAAGTAACAGGAACACTGCAAACTCCTCTGTGGCCATTTAATGGATATGAGGCACTATTTCTAATCATATTTGGAATAAGGTTAAAGAGTTAAAAAGTACAATATGCAAAAAATATATCTACTGGCTTTATCCCACATGGTTACAGCATGCAGAAAATGAATCAGCAGCAATTTAAGAACACAGTAATAATAAATTTAACTTCAGCTAAGCAAGCTCATTCTTTAAATCCTTGGAGACTCTGCAAGAGGTTTTAATAGCTGCTTTGTGATGTGGATATGTCCTCAGTTTAAAAACTGGACTAAATGGTTCCTTTTGCATAACTTAGGAAGGAGCCTTCATATGGTAATGATTTTAGGTCACTGCTAAGCTAGACCAGATGTGGATGAATGGCTTAAGTGAATGCTGTATATCCCATTACAAAGCTTTTTAGGTCTATATCCTTACCCTCTTGCTAATAAGCTTGCATTTAATGAGTAAGTCCTTAATACACAGTTATATGTCAAAAGAGGCAATAACAGTTCCACCATAGTTTTTGATGACGTTGAGGAAGCCAGTCATTGACAAAATTGACAGGGTGTTCTGTAATTAGGAAAAACTTTATTTGTGTATCATTGCCACCTAGAAAGATATTGTCTCCCTCTGTGTTTTAGGGATTAGAAGAGAACCACATTGAAACCATAAACTAAACTTATTTTCTGGGTGAAAAGAAGGAAACAGTGTAATGCAATGAACTGTCAAATAAGGAATGAACTTTCTGAAATATCAGCTGTAGTCTTTTAAATTTGAGCAGTTTTTGTCTAAAAATAAACTATTGATTTGCAGAGATTAAAAAAATTCTTGTCTGAAATATCAAGAATAACAAAAGATAATTTATCAACCTTTCTACTTGTTGAGCTTTAATGGTGTAGAATAAAATTGCTCAGTTGTCAAGAATCTACAATGATCCTCTTGCCCAATTATCTGACTGCTTTGGGGCCAGCCAGCATGTTGTTCAAATGCCTCTTAAACACTGACAGGCTTGTGGCATCAAACACAAAGAGCTAAGAGGGCTGTTCCAGTGTTTGACCATCCTCTCAGTAAATAAATGCTTCTTAATGCCAATCTGGACCACCCCTGGCACATTTTTGGACCATTCATTTGAACCACTGTCCTGTTGCTGAATACCAAGGAGAAGAGCTCAGCACCTCCCACCCCACCTCCCCTCTTCAGGAAGCTGTAGAGATCAATGAGGTGTTGCCTCTAAACCTCCTTTTCTCCAAACTAGACAAGCCCAAAGTCCTCAGCTGCTCCTCATAAGAAATAGCTTCTAGTGCTTTCCCAGCTTTGGTGCTCCCCTCTGCTCATTCAAGGACCTTCACTTCCTAATCTGTGGGACACAGAGCTGCCCACGGCGCTCGAGGTGAGGCCTCAGCGCCAAGTACAGTGGGGTGATGTCCCCTTTTGGCTGGCTGGAAATGGGTTTGATGCCCCCCAGGATGGGGTTTGCCCTCTGGGCTGCCCGGGCAGGCGCTGCTGGCTCCCAGTGAGCAGCCGCCAACCAGCACCGCCGGCCCTCTCTGCAGGGCTGCCAGCCAGCCACTCCTCCCCATTCATACTTGTGCCCAGTGTTACCCAGATTCATATTATATTTTAATGTAAAAATTAAAATGCTTAAATTGGTTAGGCGTACAAGCTCAGAGTGTTGAAATCTTGGTGCTAGTTCTGTATTTGTAATTCACTCACAGTTGTCCTTTTATTTGTTTAGACAGGTGTTTTTCTGGGGCCAGAAGTGTTGCATGAACCCTTTGAAAATGAAGGATTGTCCACTAAACATTATGGAAGTATTCAGCCAATTAACTAATGAAGCCTTTGTGCATCTGTTTTCTTCACCATTCATTTTGTATGTGTGCCAATGCTTTATCATAGGTTAATAAAAGATAATTAAAGTAAATAGGGAAGAATTTAATTAAAATCCATGTTCCTTGAGAGCAGCTGTCACAAACAATAGATCTGTCCTATATATACTTTAGCATCAGTCCACATAAAAAAATCTTATATGCTGTGATTTTAAAAAGAACTCTGTGTTTGTAAACAAAGTATTTTTACTAACTTTAATATTTCAGATACTGCAAAGGCTTGTCTCTGTAATACAACAGACAATACCAACAGATGTGCTGCTTTCTGACAATGATAGCGAAAGCCTTCTAGCACATAGCTCAATTTAGTTACTTCTGACTTTGACTTTTTTTTCTCCGTGACTATTAGATCACAATACTGAATTATGATCTCCTTAATAAATCCAAGCATAGTAAAACATTATCTTTAAAATAGCATTGAGGACTTAAAATTCTGGTATAAGTTCTATTTTCCTCTGCATGAAACTAAATGAGAGCCACAATTTCATATTTTTTACAGCTGGAGCACATAGGTTAGGAATTCATTTTTTAACCAGTTTGGTAGACAAGCTTAATAAGCAAATGATTTTCTTTTTTCTGGGAAATAATGCATTTTCTTCAGGAGTTTGGAGATTGCTCAAGATTTTAAAAGTATTCAAAAGGATCTGGTAGCATTGTTGGCAAGCAGAACTATCCATAGACTGGATAGTTAGACCCAGGAAATTTTTTCAGTACAAGGACATGGGCCAGAATTTAAAATTCTTTATGGCTTCTGAGGTAAAAAAAAAAAAAAAATCCTGGAATAAGACTGAACTGAATGAGTGAAAAAGCCACTTTGATTCCCATAATTTAGATCCTTTAGAGTAATTTATGGTAGAGCTTTTCCTCTTTTTGAAATTTAAAAATCTTTTAGAAACGTTTTAAAACTTGAACTACTCTGTTCTGAGAAATGTAGGTGCAAAGCTAATATAACACTTTGATTATGTTTTTTAAAGTCTTGTTTCCTAGTAAGCTGATTTTAGTTAAAAATTTACAAATAAATTTGAAACAATATTGAAAGAGAATTTGCAATTAAAGGCACAGTTTCTGATGTTGATGAGAGAAATTTTTTATCAGCGCTGAAATGGCTAAAAATTATGACAAGTTTGAAATTAATGCATTAAGGGATGTTAACATCAAAAAAAGCAGCAAAAGCTGTAACACACTGGCCATGTGTTTAAAACCTCTTTCAAGTTTTTTCTAATATTTCAGAAAAAAATCTCCTTAAACAGATTAATTCAGAATTGTATGTAGTTGTAGAATTATAAAGTTTTCAGACAAAAAATTTTCAGATATAAAAATAAATAAAATTTTAATAGTAAGCATAAAGTTAATATTAAATATGAGAGCCATTCCAGTCTCTTTCATTGACAGTTTCCTACAGAAAAATATATGTAACAACACAGTTAAAATCTAAGTGAGAAATTGAATTGCAGCTAAAAATAGGTAGGTTTGAAGACTGCAGTGTTAATGTGTAGGAAAAGATATTGGTATTTTGGAGTTACTTGGTCTTGTCAAGCTATTCAGTCTTCTCAGAAGGCAAAAGAAACATTCCTGTGGCTAATATGTGGCTTAGTCTAAGTGCTTGCTTGGGCCTCAAAACAATTTGTGATGTGAATTTTTGGGATGTTTTGTCCTACTTTGCTCTGCAGTTTGAAATTGTGAAGTATGCTTTGGGAATATATTCTTGTGGCTTTTCTGACATGACCCAAATGAAAAATTAAATACTAGAAAACACTGTTACATGTTTGGTGTCTGCTATCTACTGCCCTTATGTCTGTAACACCATAACTTTCTTAAATCAGTGAAGCTAATTACCTTAGGAAACACTCTGCTGGTTACCAAGCCTAAGAATGTGTTTCTAAATTTGTGAACTCTCAAAGCTTTGATCAGACACTGAACTTCAATTCTCCTAAAATCAAAGTAACAGACATAATTTCTGAATTACTGGAATTTAACTGAGAGTGAAAAACTTTACTGTTATTTTCATACTTCTTACATTTCATTCAAAAGTGATTTTTAATTCCTTAAATTAAGAAGTGATGGATATGGTTGAATGAGTGAAGACAGGAACAACATAAACTGCTCTCTAGAATGAAAAGCATTGGATAATTGAGTTAGCAGTCTAAATCTAGCACTAGATGTGAGTCATCTAGCACTCGATAACATCTATTAATGTTAGTAGGACTAATACAATTGTAGGTGCATTGCTTTTTATGAAAGTTTTATGAAGGGTGAAGTTCTCTAGAGAATTTGGAGAAATGGATCAGCTGGAAGAGACATGTAATAATTTGTTCCTAAACTGTACAAATGCAGAGTTGGAGTCCTTCAAAGATAATATGATGGCAACCCTGAAAAGGCCTATACTCAAGATTTGGCTGGTTGTTGCTTCATAGATCTATATTGAAATAAAAATCTGTTCTGTGTTTCAGCATATTTTTAAAAGATGGACATGAGTGACTATAAGGATATGAAAAATAATGCTTCACAACTCCAAAAAACTGTAGTGTATATATTAAATCTCTTTTATCCTGGGGTGAGAGTCCTGGGATTTATTGTTGTTTCAGGATATAGAAATCCTGAGACAACAATAAATTAACTTAATAGCTTTGCACTATATAGCACATTTATGCAGAGAACTCCAGCCACTGAAACAGAAAGGCTGCATTAGTGGATTACTCCACTAAATAAAGACAGTCAATAAATATATTTATATTAAAATATGAATGAAAAGAAATAAGCATAATAAATATATTTCTTGACTTGAATTATTATTTGTGGAATGTGGCTACTTTTGGAGTAATCAAATCTACAAGCTTGAGAAGCCCCTTTCTGCAACCTGCTGTGTGATAGGGATGACCAATAGTGTCCACCTCAAAATTATCCATGTGCAGCACCTACAAGCAACTAAAATAATGATGAAAGGGATCTTGAAGACTTGCTATTAACTTCAGCTGAATATTTGCTATGGAAGAATTTGTATTATCATAGCATTACTCATAAATTTATGTGAAATCCTAATGTACTCATACAGATGTATACCTGTACTTATTAATGAGTTCTGGTATACTAAAAAGCTTTCCTTTATTTCAAAATCTTTGCTTGATGAATTAGCTAATCTTAATTTCAGTCGGTCTCTTTCCATCTTCTCATAGATGGGTGCTGATGGTGCATTTCAGTACCTCTAGTTTGGTCACTGGCAGATGGGAAATGGGTCAAACCCTCTCAGAAGCCATATGTTTGCTCCCAGTGGGGAGCTGAAGGAAGAAAGGATTGATTTAATCCTTATTACTGCAAGAGCAGCCGTGTGTAAGGTGGATTTCTCTTAGGACCTTAAAATATTAATTCTAATGAAGGCAGAAAGTGAATTGGAAGCAGAATACAATACAGTAACTATGTACATGCATTTATTTTTTGTTGTGATGGGTACTTTCTGCTGCTGCCTGTTTGCTGTCCAGCAGCTGCTTCAGCACTTCCCTGGCTTGCAGTTTGCTCAGCTGTTACCAGCACTGCTTTTCCCCCCTCTCCTTATGGAAATAATGTGCAGAGCAGTCTGCTGCAACCTCCTGCAGCACCTGCTCAGCTGCAGACCAGCCCTGGCTGTTGTGCTGGTCTAGAAGCTGGTTTGACTGGTGGGCAGTTCTCTCTGTAGCTCCTGCAGCAGCTTGCCTCCAACCACTTCTCTTTTCTTCAAGGTTTCTTGTGCCTTTTGCTGCCACACACTCACTCCTGTGGACATACCTTGTTTTGACTGGAGCAGAGTTTTGTGTAATGATATTTTATTATTCTGTCTGAAGGTGGAAAAGAAATTTTTCCCCTTGATGTTACTGAGTCCCAGAATAGAGGAAATCTAGCTCTTTATTTACTTGAGGTATAGTCTTAGACTCTCTGCTCTGAAACTGCTCCAACTAGTTTAACCACAGGACCGGATAAGAAGTGATAAACAGAAATTAGAAACAATTAATCCAGAAGTAGGGCAGGGACCTTGCAGTAGCTATAAAGGATCTTAGCAATAACTGAGATGTTAATTGCACTATAATGTGGCCAAAGTATCATATTCTTCAAGATCCAGACTGAAAGAGACTTTTTCGGCATCACATTTGAAGTGTTCTGTATTTTCTGATGACTTATACACACTTTAAGTTCTAAGAAGTCTTGTGAGTAACAAAAGCATAAAAGAAGTGCAGGTGAATCTTTCTGTCATGTCGTGTCAACATTTCATAGGTTTTCAGACCTGTAATACAAGAAGATTTGTATTTTTTTTTATTTGAATAGTGGCATAGATGATAGCAGCCTTAATACATTGACTTTCTTAAAATTATTCAGTATTGGCCTTGATGTCAGCAAGGCATATACTGAAATCATATCTAGACAAGTATGCCTGTATTTGTACATTCTGCTCAGCTTGTATTAATTGCTGCACATGGTTCTGCCAAAAAGAATTGTCTATTGTTTCTATGCTTATTTTTGCTTCCAGTCTCTTGAATAT